>NC_133465.1:28176356-28499689 GCF_048565385.1 Saimiri boliviensis | reverse complement strand
GGACCACAGGCATGCTCCACCATGCCTATGCAATTTTTGTCTTCTTAGTAGAGACGAGCATTTCACCATGTTGGCTAAGTTAGTCTTGAACTCCTAACCTCAGTGATTCACCTGCCCCAGCTTCCAAAGTGCTGGGATTACAGGCGTGAGCCACACGACTGGCAATGTCACCACTTTACTATCTGATTTTAGTAATTTGGTGTTTTCTCTGTGTCTCTCTCTCTCTTTTTTTTTTTTTTTTTTTTTTTTTTTTGGTTAATTGTTCTACCTAGAGTTTTGTTGATTTTGTCAACTTTTTCAGAGAATCAGCTTCTGGTTTTGTGATTTTTCTCTATTGTTTTTCTGTTCTCTGTCTTCACTCTAATCTTTATTATTTTCTCCTTCTACTAGCTTTGGTGTAGTTTACTCTTTTTCTAGATCATTGAGGTGTGCGGTTAGGTCACTGAGTTGAGAACTTTCTTATTTTTTTTTTGGAGATGGGAGTTTCACTCTTGTTACCCAGGCTGGAGTGCAATGGCGCGATCTTGGCTCACCGCAGCGTGAGAACTTTCTTATTTTTTAATGTGTTTACAGCTATACATTTTTCTTTTAGCCCTGTATTCACTGTATTCTATAAGTTTTAGTATTTTTTGTTTTCATTTTCATTTGTCTTAAGATGGTTTCTAATTTGTAACTCTTTTTCTTTGATCTATTGGTTAAGATTCACAAATTTTCGCATATTTGTGAATTTAAAAAAAAATTTTGTTTATTTTCTTTGCTGAACTGCAAGAAATTTTTAGTTTTTCATCTGCTGGTTTTTCCATCATGATCAGAAAACATACTTTGATTTCAGTTTCTTTAAATGTATTAAAACTTATTTTGTAGCCTAACATATGGCCTGTTTTGGAGAATGTTCTATGTTCACTTGAGAAGAATATATTATGCTGGTATTAGGTGAATTTAGTTTTTGACATGTTACATTTGAGCATACATGTAGGTGGAGATGTGAGATATTCACTTAGGAGAAAAGCCAAAGGAAGAAATTTGTTAATGAACTGTAAAGAGGAGTTGACATCACAATAGTAGGTAATTTTTTTTTGAGAAACAAATTTAGAGCAAGAGAACAGCCTTGAATATATTCTTATTTAAAAGGCTGAAGGTTGAATATAGCCTGTAATGTTAGAAAAGGATGGAATACTTTATCATAGACCATAGCCAGGATAGTATAATATTTAGACTTTAAATATCAAAAGGAAGAGATGATCAGCTGAATTCAAAGTTGAAGGCTAGGCATGGTGGCTCATGCCTGTCATCCCAACACTTTGGGAGGCTGAGGCGGAAGATCACTTGAGCCCAGGGGTTTAAGACCAGCCTGGCCAACATGGCGAAAACCCATCTGTACTAAAAATAGAAAAATTAGTCAGGCATGGTGATGAGCACCTGTAATCCCAGCTACTTGGGAGGCTGAGGCAGGAGGATTGACCCCAGGAGGCAGAGGTTGCAATGAGCCAAGATCATGCCTCTGCACTCCAGCCTGGGCAACAGAGGAAGACTTCATCTCAAAAAGAAAAAAACAGTTCAGAAAACAGCTCCCTTGTTTGGCAAGGACTTTTTTTATATTCCTTTAATAATTCAATAAAGAAAGTAGAAAAAAGATGTGGTGTTTTTATTTGAGAAACATTTAAATGATGACCACTACTTAAATTATGGAATTGAAGACCACGAATATAAATTATGCATTCTTTATAGTATGAGTTTTAGAGGCTGTTAATTTGCTATCATATTAGGTAAATCTGGAATAGAAGAAACTTCATATATTAACACTATATTTGAATTCTGTAGAAGTTGTTTCTGGACAGTCTACGAAAAGCTCTTGCTGGCCATGGAGGAAGTAGGCAGCTGACAGAAAGTGCTGCAATTGCCTGTGTCAAACTGTGTAAAGCAAGTACTTACATCAATTGGGAAGATAACTCTGTCATTTTCCTACTAGTTCAGTCCATGGTGGTTGATCTTAAGGTAACATGCTTATTCATTCTCTACTACAAACTTTAAGAAAATTAAATGAATTTTCTAGCATAAGTATTATGTCAAAGATATGCTAACATTAAAGTTCTGATTCTTCTTGGATAAGTTCATAGGACTTACTTTTGTTGTTAATGTGTTCATCAGCCTAAATGGACTGCAAATATGAAGAAAACACCATTTTCTCAAATAAGCATAAATATATGGACTTGGGTTTAAAATAATGTGGCTTTAGGGCCTGAAAGGAACCTATATATAAGAATTGTATTAGACTGAGGAACCACAGTATTGATGCTTTGTGCTTTTTCTGGCAACTGAATTTTAGTGCCATCTGTGTGGATAATGTATCGATGTTATTACATATTAGTAAAAGAAATACTACATGAGTATCTAAAGGCTTTTTTTTTCTGTTGGGGTTTTTTATAGAACCTGCTTTTTAATCCAAGTAAGCCATTCTCAAGAGGCAGTCAGCCTGCAGATGTGGATCTAATGATTGACTGCCTTGTTTCTTGCTTTCGTATAAGCCCTCACAACAACCAACACTTTAAGGTGAGAGCATTGGTTTTTATTTAACTAGCTTTACTGATGCTATTATCTTTTATAAATGAAAAGTCTAGAGAGATAAATAGGTTCACCTTTATGAGTATTTCTCACTATTATGGATTAATGTTCGTTTCAAGACCTTGAAAACTTAGTGTTTTTTAAAAACTTTCTACTTCCTGTTTTTTTGTCTTCATTTGTATTACTGAATATTTTTCTCATAGAAATACTCTGCTTGTTTTCTCTCTCTCTCTCTTTTTCTATAGATCTGCCTGGCTCAGAATTCACCTTCTACATTTCACTATGTGCTGGTAAATTCACTACATCGAATCATCACCAATGTAAGTCCAAAAGGTATTGCTCAATTACTAAAAAAAATTTTTTCTTTCTTTTCTTTGCTTATTTCTTTTTAAGAAATGCACTCCTGGTTTTCAAAAAAGGTTCTGAATTTAGATGTATGGAGTAGGAAAGTTGTTCCACGGTGATTATATTTGATAATTGACAAATATTTGTGTTTTTCATATTAAGTCTTGGCCGAAGGGACCATATTAAGGAAGATGGAGTTAATAAGATGCTTTGGAAAGATCAAATCTAAAACATTTTATTCAGATCAGAAGCCCTTGAGAAAAATGCCACTGAAAATATAATTTAAAATTTTAATCCTAAAGCTTTTCAGACATAATATTTGAATACTCTTAGCCCTTTCACAGCATTCAGTACATTGACTTGCCACCTTACCATTTAAGTTAAAGGTAATAGTATTTGTGTTGTAGTCCATTATAGCACATTGACAAAATGTTGGGGCTGTATTTGATAGTACTTTAAAATCTTTTGATCTTTAATTCATTCAGAGTGTACAATTTCATTTTTCTTAAAATAAAATATTTATATACTTTAAAAGAGGTATCTACAAGATATAAAAGCATAACAGACAAAATAAGTGAAATCATTAAAAGGTACTTGAGATACCTTCAGTTCTGATGTAGAGATATTAAATAGACAGCAAAACTTTATCAAATTTGGACTGTGAATTTTTTTTTTTTTTTTTTAAGACAGAATCTTGCTCTGTTGCCCAGGCTGGAGTGCAGTGGTGTGATCTCGACTCATTGCAACTTTCACCTCCTAGGTTCAAGCGATTCTTTTGCCTCCCGAGTAGCTGGGATTACAGGCTTATGCCACCACGTCTGGCTAATTTTTGTGTTTTTAGTAGAAACAGGGTTTTACCACGTTGGCCAGGCTGGTCTTGAACTCCTGATCTCAAATGATCTGCCCCCGCTCCCCTCAGCTGTGGATTTTTAAAATTCTGTTCTTGTAATCATGAACAACCCTATTTTGAAAGTTCTCAGGTGTTATTTTCCATTGTTCCATTTTTATCAAATGATAGATATTCACACTTATGTCTAAATTGGTCAACATTTTTTTCCTTAAAAGGGGCTTTAATCATTGATAACGTGGTATATTTATCCTGTTTATAATCAAATTCCATTTTAAGACTGTGCTTCTGGTGAGTTGAAAATAACCCCTCACCCTCATTTGCCCTTCTTGTTGTGTTTATTTAAAATAAATGTTGCATTCCTGCAGGGGAAAATTAACTATTGATAAAGCTTTTTGGTGACATGTTTAATTTTTCTCAGCAGGTGTTTAGTGAGCATTTTGGGAGGACAGTCCTTTGTTGTGCAGGATGCCTTGGGCATTGCAGGACCTTTAACATCTCATTAAGTGCCAGTTGTGCTGCATTTCCCCCATCCCTAGTCATTATGAATGACTAAACATGCCTAAGGGAACAATACCTCCTCCCTTAGTTGAGTATCACTGAGTTAAATTGCAGGTAGAAGTAACATTGAATATGCTTTGTTCCAAAAGGGAAAGTTTAATAAAGATTGTAAATAACGTATGTTTGTATTAAAAACTTTAAGAAAAAATTACTGTACTTTTGTCAGCATAATGAGCCAGGGCATTGTACCTTCAAGGTTTACTTTCGAGACCATTTAAAAAAAAAAAAAGATGATTTTCCCTTTCGAGTTTATGTGTAATTCAGAAATAAGACATTGGTTTTTTCCCCCTGTGGCTTATAGCACTTAAAGTATTCAAAGAGTGGATAGCTTTACATAAATGCTAAAAAATTGTATATAATAAACCCAAACATATACTTTTTTGATACTTTGTGGCTAGTTACTTTAATTTTGAAATATTTTTGTCTACAATTGACTATATAGAGCACTTTCAAGCATGGACTTGGCACTGCTGTAAGTGGCTGAGCTGCTCCTTTCTGGGTTCCAAGCATGCCTGGAGTGGTGCTTCATGCATGCCTCAGTGTACCTGGTGAAAATGGCTGTGCATCCTCTTCTATTCTAATGAGCGCTGCATGTGTGGAGGGTGGAGTGTGTCTGTATCAGAGGTCAAGTCATATGAAAATCTGTTTTTATAAAGAAGAACATGACATTGACTAATTTTTAAATATTAATGATTTTAAATATTAATATTAACTTTTCAATGAAATAACTTGAAAAGGAATGTAAATATTAGTTAAAAGTATCTTTTTAAATTATGCCTTGGGTAGTGATACTTTATTATTATAGATCGTGTGGTAAATTGTTTCATGTTAGGATATTTTCCCTATTGTTTGAGGCTAATTGCTGTTGAATCTCAAGTACTTTTTGATTGAAAAGGACTATTTATAAAGTGAAAATGCAAATTTATGAGATTGACTATTTTAGGGTTTCATTGAAGACATATATTATGGAAATATTTTATGTCATGAAAAATCACATGAAATTGTTCTTAGGTATTTGGACTTACAAGTTCTCTTCTCCCATGGTTCTTTAGCCAGTCCACACATTTTTAAAGTATCACATTCTCAAATAAAAGTTTTGCTGATGTGTTTTGAGGGTTTATGTAAAAGTAGTAAGGTGTTTGGAGTTTTACTTTTGTGAAACATACTCATACTCAGTTCATAAGTACTGAATTTAGATCTAAAATATTCTAGTATTTCTTCTTAGAAAAGCTTAAAATATATCCACTATTTGAATCTTACTATAATGCAAGTTTCTAGCAGTTGCTAAAATAGTCGTTGTACTGTCATCTTTATTATATACCATAAGAGATGAATTATAGTTGTAAGATTTATGTTATAGCCTTCCTTTAGGTTAAATTAGATATGTAATTGGAAAATTTAATAAGTAATATACAAACATATGAACCAGTTATCTTAGCCATCACTGGTACATGCTATAGCTAGTATGGTACTTTATTTCTGTTTTTTCCTTATGGAAATTTATTGTAGTTTGAATAAATAGTTCACATACTAAAAATGAGGTGATCTGTTTCTCCTGAGGGATTGTAGTTGAAAGGAATTATTTCTAAGGCATTTGAAAATTATTTAAATCTCTCAAGTTGCCACATAATTTGCTCATATTATGTAACTGTTGCCATTTGGCTATAAAGTTGGTATTTTCAAGGAAGAAAAGAGTAAGTCTGACTGGTTTTCAAGGAGGACACATTTAGTAACTGCTCAAAATACTAAATTCTTTTGCCAACCACATGATGTTTAGTTTTTTATGCTTATTTTATTTTGAAAATGTATCTTTTATTTTAAAATGAATATATTATGAAAAATGAAAACTATGAAAATTACTAAATCTTAAGCCTAAAGTTATTTTATATGGTACACCTGATACCACAGTACAGTTTCAAAAGCTATAAAAAAATGACAGTAATTTGAATAGGATGTTATATGGGATACCTATCTTAGTTTATCAGGTTTCTAACAAGATCTTATGAGATGTATTGGGTGAGGAAGACCCTTCACTCAGTGTACTTTGTCATTATTCAGCTTTTTGTTACTTTAGGCTGATTAACACAAGCTGTATAACTTAGTTAAGTATAAGGAAATCAAGTTGCATTGGTTGCTTTGGGCAAGTCAGATGGTCAAAATTGCTGAGAGTTGGAGGAATCCGTTATACTGTCAGACTCATAATTGATCATTTGTAGGAACTAGATTATATAAAGTAGGAGTTGAGGGAAAAGTATAAACAACCATACTGTCCCAGAAAAACATTTCTTCCCTCCGAGCTTGGGGCTCCTTCCTGAATGGAACTCCAGTTCAGTATTCAAAATGTGTAGCATAAGTTGGTTTTATATTTTACTATCCAGTGAAAAGGATTTGTAATCCACAGTTTAGGTTAAGGTAATATACCTTGATGCTACTCAAAATATTCTGAGATTTTCAAGTGAAGAAATTAAAATGTTGAGACTTAGCTTAGTTTTGAATAAGAAAAAAAATCTGGGAATGAGATGTGAGGTTATTAAATCTCTCTTATCTGCAATTTGAATGTATTACTCTTCCAGATATTTCTTATAAACATCTGGAGTATTATAAATTAGAAGCCTATATTTTAGGTCATTTCATGCATATTCTTCATAAGTAGTGAAAATTCATCTAGTCATTTTTGTATTAAATGATTGACTTTATAGAATAGTGATTTTCATAATTGCCATTTTTTAATAATATATCAGGTCATTCATTTTAAAGTTAAAAGATACACTGTCAAATAAACTAGGCACTAAAAACTAGACATCAAAGCTAAACAGGTTAAATTGAAATAGAAAATACATAAAGTAATTAAAAAATATATTTTGCTAGGATCAGTTTGTCTTTGTTTATGGTGATTGTTAGTCTCCCGTGTATCATGTCATCATTGCTTATCAATTTAAGGTTATAGGTTTACTTGATAATAGCTTTATTTCATTTACTAATTTCATGTTGTAATTATCATTGTTGTCTGTAAACATATAAGTAATGGTTTTCCACTTATCTTTTCAATACTGTGTTGAACCACTAATCACTTTTAAAGCTTTGATAATACCATTCTTACCTGGGAAAACATATGACATGTATGCATGTGTTTCAGAAACTGTAAAAGATTAAGTTTAAAAAAACAAAAGAAAAATATTGGCTACACATTAGCTCTCTGAAGACTGTTTTTCAAATTCACTGGCTTATCATTGAGAAAAGATAGTCTCATATGCACATGCTCATGAAGTGGGCAATTTGTCTCATGGTCATTATTATGTTTTATAATATAATATGTATGATTTAGTGTTTGAATTAAAGACATTGTTTGAAGATTTTGGAAATCATGGTGTGTGTTTGCATGGTCTTAGAAAGTTCCCGACAAAAGGACAAAACTTAAAACTACAGTGATAACCAGAACATACAACTCATGTAATTTTGTACTTTTTCTTTCTTATGGTCTTTGTTTTTCTGTAGTCAGCATTGGATTGGTGGCCTAAGATTGATGCTGTGTATTGCCACTCAGTTGAACTTCGAAATATGTTTGGTGAAACACTTCATAAAGCAGTGCAAGGTTGCGGAGCACACCCAGCAATACGAATGGCACCGGTAAGATAAATCACGAATTTTGAATCTCACCTCCTTTCTATTGCATTTTTAGTGTCTTTATCCCATTCTTGCTGCTTTGATTAGTTTAGAAAATTGAATGGGTCCTTCATTTCCTATAAATGTTGTGGTATGTTGTGTATAGCAATATTGTTGAATACTAGTTAATAATGTTTGTTTTCTACTGTTTCCATGAGTTGAACTTACTTTTCTTAAATTTTCTTACAAAACACTGAAAGTCTTAATGACTACCCACTTTTTTTGTCTTTTTAAAGTCTTGTTTCTCGTTAACTTTTGAATGAAAAAATTTTGATTAGCTTCTCACCTTTTGGGGATGAGTAAGGGAAGCTGACTCCTGGGTTAGAGTGAATGTTCCTGCTAATACACATTTTAGCTCATTGGATCCTATTACACTTAGGAAATGAATAAAATTTGGAGCTTTCATATTTAAAATAAAAATATTTTATATTTCAGTAAACATGCTTTGATCCTTTAAAAATGATAGGCACTTTGATATTGACATTTTACTATAAACCAAATAAAAAAGACTTAAAATTGGGTATTCCCACAGATTATTGCTCTTAATGTGAAATATAAAAACTCTTATGGAATCAATTTAAAAAGATAATTATAAAAGATTATGGAAGTCATTCTTGATGTTTATGTATAGCAAGAGTATTATATATGGCAACTCTTGACATTGATTGGTGGTGCTTTGTCTTCTGCTTCTTATTTTCTATTCTTATTGGCTGCTGTCGCTCACATGATCAGATGCCAACCAGTCACTGTTTTGCATGGCAGTGGGCTTCTGTGGCTGTAAGTATCACCCATTGTAACTACCTCAGAAAAGTCCTTGGTTTCTTTGACTTTTCTGTGTATAGTTACTATTATAGTCACATCTTGTCATTTCAAATGAAACTGTAGCATGTCTTCACCTGTTGGTTTTATCTAGTAAATTAGTCATTTCACTTCAGGAGATAATTTAAACAGCTTCCTCCCTGGCATGCTTCTCTTTTTCCAAGTCCCCTTAGTCAAGGAAATATTTTGTTTTTATGCAGTTGTGGTTCACTCTTATCCAGTTGTCAGTAATTATTTCTGAGGATTGTTTATCTTAAATGTTCAAATGGAGAAGTTTTTTATGCCATATATTTTGGGATTATTGAGCCTAAAAAATACAGACAAAAGATCATGGCAATGATGTTTTCTTAAGTAAACTTTAAAATGCAAGGTTACCTTTTAGTTGACTTTTTGTAATGCCAAGTACTTAATTTTTTTTTTTTAAGTTTAAAAAATTTTCAGTACAGGTATAATTGGAGGTAAGCATAGATAATAGCTACTTAAATGTTACTTAACAAGACATTTTAAAAAATCTTTAAAAACTACTTGAAATAAGTTGTTTAAAAGTTATTTATTGACCTGTTTATTCTAGAGATCTTCTGGGAAATTAGAAGTTTATTTGACTTTTTAAGTTTACTATCTTCACTGGTAGAAAATGAAAGGCCTCCAAAAATAGGGCTTGGTGGGAGGTTAATATTTACTTCCTATTTAACGTCAATATCTACTTCACCAGCTGCCCATAATTTTCTGTGCATGAGGACTAAAAGAAAATGAAATGAAATGATTCTTTTGAACAAAGATAAAATTTGATTGGTAATCTGAATACATTCTTTACACTTACAAGTTATTTTACTTCTTAGCCCTAGTTACAGGCTGATTCTTAGAACTACATATTATTTTACTGATCATTTTTTTTTTGAGACGGAGTTTCGCTATTGTTACCCAGGCTGGAGTGCAATGGCGCGATCTCCGCTCACCACAACCTCCGCCTCCTGGGTTCAGGCAATTCTCCTGCCTCAACCTCCTGAGTAGCTGGGATTACAGGCACGCACCACCATGCCCAGCTAATTTTTGTATTTTTAGTAGAGACGGGGTTTCACCATGTTGACCAGGTTGGTCTCGATCTCTTGACCTGGTGATCCACCCACCTCGGCCTCCCAAAGTGCTGGGATTACAGGCTTGAGCCGCCACGCCCGGCACTGATCATTATTTAAAAAACCATAACTAGAGAGCATTTCCTCTTTTGGCCCAAGGGACCCTATAGTAATAATTTAGTTTTTATTTATAATTATTTTCTGAAAATATCAATATGCATTTAATTTTCAAAATCATTAAGTTGTTTATGTTTTTGAAATTTTATTTGTATGTATATTTGTACATAATGACTAAAAGACAGCTTCTGGGCTGATACTTCCATGAGATACAATAAATAGCAAATTTAATATGAATCAATTTTGTAGAATAAGAAAATTTTAGATTTTGGATGGCTGTTACGGTAAATTTCATCCCTCATAAACTTAGTTAACAGACAACCAGTATGGAAGTATTGACCTTCTTCTGTTTGCCAGGCAAAAATGCTAATGCCAGAGAAGCATGATGAACTAAACAAATACAACAATTTCTCTCACAGAGATTCTAAGCAAACGGCTTGTAGCTTTTGCTTGAAAATGCCTAATGAAGAACTCAAACTGGGCATGGTGGCTAACGCCTATAATCCCAACAATTTGGGTGGCATTTATTTCCAAGGTGTTTGAAAATTATTTAAATCTCTTGAGAAATTGCCATGTAATTTGTTCATTTTATGTAACTGTTGCCATTTGGCTATAAACTTGACATTTTCAAGGAAAAAAAAGTAAGTCTACTTTAATTGACTGGTTTTCAGGAAAGACATTTATTAACTGTGGAAGGACACGTTTAGATCACCTGAGGTCAGGAGTTCGAGACCAGCCTGGCCAAAATGGCAAAACCCCATCTCTACTAAAAATACAAAAATCAGCCAGGCATGGTGATGTGTGCCTGTAATCCCAGCTACTTGGGAAGCTGAGGCAGGAGAACCACTTGAACCCTGAGCCGAGATTGCACCATTGTTCCATTCTGGGCAACAAGCGAGAGTCTGTCTCAAAAAAAGAAAAGAAAAGAAAAGAAAGAACTCACTACATGGGGCATGGAATCTGGCAACACAAGCAAATATCTAATAAATGATTTACAGATAATACCTAACACCAGTGTTTCTCACTGTTCGCATTATTAACATTTTGGACTGGATAACTTTGTCATCGGGGGCTGTACTGTGCATTCTGGAGTATTTAGTAACATCTCTGGCCTCTACCCACTAGATGCCAATATTCCCCTTACTCCCTAACCCCTTCGAGTTATGAAAACCAAACATGCCTCTGAATATTTCCAGATGTCCCCTGGGGGACAAAAATCACCCCCCAGTTGAGAACCACTGTATTACAGCATATGTTCAGTGGGTTGTGCCTCATTTTTATTGCCTCAAATGATTTGGGACTCTGATAAACCTGAGCCATTAGCTTGCTTCAGAAGTAGCAATCAAGGAGTTCAATTTGCAAAACAGTGGAAGTAAAATAATATCTGCTTCAAGGCTTTACAAACACTTTGTATTTTGGAGAGACAAGTTACTTGTTGGAAGGAGCTATTTGAAAATTTTCTCGAGAGAGAGATCCAAGATGGCTGATCACTAGCAGCTCGGGATTGTAGCTCCCAGTGAAAGCGCAAAGAAGGAGAGGACGCCACACCTTCACATGAATTCTTGTTGCGCACGCACCAGGAGATTCCCAGCGGAGGAGCCCCACGGGTCGCCAGCGCGACTCTTGTGACCGGCGAGGCAGTTTTGCCGGCGCCTCGGAGCGTTGGTTCTTGGTGCAGAGTCAGAAAAGCACCATCAATCTTAACGCCGCTGATTTAGTCGGCACAGTGGGTTGCTCAGATTTCGGTGCTGAGAATCAATAAGTTGGACGTCCACTCAGAAACCCAATTACAAAGACGGTAATTATAAAGACCACATGGATAAATCTACAACGAAGGGAAGAAAACAGCCAAAAAAGGCTGAGAATACCCAAGATCAGAACGCCTCTCCCTCAGCAGGGGATCCCAGTTCCTCATCAGCAACGAAACAAGGCTTGATGGAGAACGAGTGTGTTCCAATTACAGAAGCAGGCTTCAAAATGTGGATAATAAGAAACTTCTGTGAATTAAAAGAACTTGTTCTAACACAATCCAGAGAAACTAAGAACTTTGAAAAAATGTTTGACGAAATGTTAACAAGAATACACAATTTAGAGAGGAATATAAGTGAATTGATGGAGTTGAAAAACACAATACGAGAACTACGTGAAGTATGCACAAGTTTTAACAGCCGAATTGATCAAGCAGAAGAAAGGATATCAGAGGTCGAAGACCAACTCGATGAAATAAAACAAGAAGACAAGATTAGAGAAAAAAGAATAAAAAGGAACGAGCAAAGTCTCCAAGAAATACGGGACTATGTGAAAAGACCTAATCTACGCTTGATAGGTGTACCTGAATGTGACGAAGAGAATGAATCCAAGCTGGAAAATACGCTTCAGGATATTATTCAGGAAAATTTTCCCAACCTAGTAAGGCAAGATAATATTCAACTCCAGGTAATACAGAGAACACCACAAAGATATTCCTCAAGAAGAGCAACTCCAAGGCACATAATCGTCAGATTTACCCGGGTTCAAATGAAGGAGAAAATACTAAGGGCAGCCAAAGAGAAAGGTCAGGTTACCCACAAAGGGAAGCCTATCAGACTTGCAGCAGATCTCTCAGCAGAAACCCTACAAGCCAGAAGAGAGTGGGGACCAATATTCAACATCCTTAAAGAAAAGAACTTTCAACCCAGAATTTCACATCCAGCCAAGCTAAGCTTCATAAGTGAAGGAAAAGTAAAGTTTTTTGTGAACAAGCAAGCACTCAGAGATTTCATCACCACCAGGCCTGCTTTACAAGAGCTTCTGAAAGAACCACTACACATAGAAAGGAATAAACAGTATCAGCCTTTCTAAAAAATACCAAAAAGAGCATCAATATAATGAAGAATTTACATCAACTAATGGACAAAATAGCCAGCTAATATTAAATGGCAGTATTAAACTCACATATATCATTGTTAATTCTAAATTTAAATTGACTAAATCCCCCAATCCAAAGACAGACAGACAATTTAGATAAAAAACTAAAACCCATCAGTATGCTGCATCCAGACCCATCTCACATTCAAGGATACACAAAGACTCAAAACAACGGATGGAGAAAGATTTACCAACCAAACAGAGAGCTAAAATAAATAAATAAAAAGCAGAAGTTACAATTTTTGCCTCTGATAAAATAGTTGTTAAAGCAACAAAGATCAAAAGAAGCAAAGAAGGACATCATATAATGATAAAAGAATCCATGCAACAACAAGAAGAGCTAAAGATCCTAAATATGTACGCACCCAATACAGGAATACCCAGACATATAAGACTAATAAAGAGACTTAGACTCCCACACAATAATAGTCGGAGACTTCAACATTAATATTAGACAGATCAATGAGACAGAAAATTAACAACGATATCCAGGACTTGAACTCAGATCTGGAACAAGTAAACGTAATTAACATTTATAGAACTCTCCACTTTAAATATACAAAATATACACTCTTATCAGTACCACATCATATCAACTTAGAAGTTTAAATGAAATGTTGGTTGGCTCCTTGTTTGTTATTCTCTTCCCTCATTTTCTTTTATGTCTCCATTATTAAGGACAATTATAGGCATACCCATATTTAGACTGCATTCTAGCCCGGGCAATAAAGCAATACCCCCATTCTCTCTCCCTCTTCCTCTTTCTCTCTCTTCCTCTTTTTTTTTTTTTTTTTTTTTTTAAAGAAAAGACTATCCTGACCAACATGGTGAAATCCCATAAAAAAAAAAAAAAAAGAAAGAAAATTTTCTCTTCAGCCAAGGTAGAATCATGTCTCTGTCACTTCCAGCCATCATTGATTTTCTTTTGGAGTTCTATAGAATACTTCTGATTCTCCCACAAGGCAGCCCTGCAGATATTTCATTAAGAATCCTTAATCTACTCTGTACTCCTAGAATTCTTTTTATTTTTCTATAGTTTTGGCATTGGAAGAGATTTTATTCTTTTGTCTCCTTTTTTACCCCCTTGAGACAGAGTCCTACTCTGTTACCCAGGCTGGAGTGCAGTGATGCGATTTCGGCTCACTCCAACCTCCACCTCCTAGGATCAAGTGATTCTCCCGCCTTAGCCTCCCGAGCAGCGGGGATTACAGGTGCCTGCAATCATGCCCAGCTAATTTTGCATTTTTAGTAGAGGCAGTGTTTCACCATTGTAGGCAGACTGCTCTTGAACTCTGACCTCAAGTGATTCACCTGCCTTGATCTCCCAAAGTGCTGGGGTTATAGGTATTAGCCACCACACCCAGCCTCTTTTAGTTCTCTTTAACAGTGTATGTGTTTGTTGGGTCTGTTTTTATAGCTAAGGAAACTGAAGCTTAAATAAAGTTATATTAATAACAGATAGTTACATGGTTAATGAATAGTCAGCCAGAGTTAGTTCTGAGCTTTCTTGACATTCAGTTCAGCGTCTTGTCAGGTTCTTTAGTTGTCCTTCACTAGCAAGTTAGCTTGATGAAAGCAGGAACTTTGGCTTATTCAATACTGAATCCCTAGCGTTTGAACAATGCCTGGTACATACTGGGCATTTAGTACATATTTGCAGAATGAATGAAGGAATGAATTTCTCACTTGATCTGGTTTCAAAACCCTCTTCCAGGCCAGGCACAATGGCTCACGCCTACAATACCAGCACTTTGGGAGGCCGGGGCGGGCAGATCACTTGAAACTAGGAGTTTGAGACCTCCCTGGCCAACATGGTGAAACCCCTTCTCTACTAAAAATACAAAAAAATTAGCCAGGCATGGTGGCAGGTGCCTGTAGTTCTAGCTACTCAGGAGGCTGAGGCAGGATCCCTTGAACACGGGAGGTGGAGGTTGCAGTGAGCCAAGATCATGTCACTGTACTCCAGCCTGGGCAACAGAGCAAGACTCTGTCTCAAAAAAACAAAAACAAAAAACCAAAAACCCTCCTTGATCTGATTTGCTTCCCTCCTTGATCTGATTTGCTTCTCTTCTGGAAAGGCCAACCTAACAAAAAATTTTAAAAATAAAATGCCATGTTAAGATCTGATGTTAGTATTAAACCATTGTGTTTGTATACCCTGTTTCTATTAATGTAATCTAACATAGTATTATTTTATATTGACTTTTTAGTTATTTAAACTCTTTGGCTATTTTTATATGAATGCCGAGCCATAGCTTCTCCTCCACTGTACTTTTGTAGTGTTTTTAAAATATTTGAAATGTTTGTCTTAGCACTAATTTTACTATTTGACAACTAACATCTCCTGCTTTCGTAAATTTCAAAACTGCCAATAACAGATACATATTATTTCTCAACATTTTTTATCTTAAATGGCATGTTGGCTCAGCAGATCTTTCTTACATGCCTGTAATTCAGTCACATGGTCTAAATTAACAAATGGTTTGGGCCTTTAATAGATACCTGAAGACTCTGGTTCATGAATTTTTTCCCAGACATGACTGCCTTTCATCTTTGGCCAGATCACATGTACCTGCTTGTATTCCTACTATACCTGCAATATTGAAGATCAACTAATGAATGAATGATTTTTTTCTTACATTTCTAATTAAGAAATTTGTTTACATTTCTTCTTTAGCATGTTGTTCCTGACTGTATGTAACCCACTAAAATTAAAAGGTATTTGAGATGAATTAAATTTATTGGAATTTCTGAAGTCATCCATTTCATATTAGACTGCATGTTGGAACAGAATTTACATGCTGATACCTGGGATTAAGAGGTGACATAATTAATATAGTCATACATCACTTAATGACAGGGACATGAAATGAGTGCATCCTTAGTGATTCAGTCATTGTGCAAACATCATAGAGTCTACTTACATGAACCCAAGTGGTTATATAGGCTTCAGCATGCCTAGAATATTTGGTATAGCCTATTGCTTCCCAGCTACAAATATGTATAGCATGTTACTGTACTGAATACTGTGGGCAGTTGTAGCACAATGGTAAGTATTTGTTTATTCAAACAGAAAAGTTGCAGTAACAATAGAGCATACAAGAAAAAAAATGTATAGGGCAATTAAAGTGAATGGAGTTAGCAGGACTGGGAGTTGCTCTAGGTGAGTCATTGAGTGAGCGTTGAGGGAATGTAAGGCCTGGGACATTACTGTACATTACTGTAGACTTAAAAATTTTTTTATTTCATTTACTTTTAATACTTCTTTGCTTTTTTCTTATACTCAGGATCTGTACTATAGACTTCATAATCACTGTACACTTAAGCTACACCAAATTTATAAAAATTATTTGTTTCTTTGATAGCTAACTTTGTTATAGCTTTTAAAATTTGTGAACTTTTAAATTTTTTAACTTTTTGACCCTTGTAATAACACTTAAAACACATTGTACAGCTAGCTGTATAAAAATACTTTTCTTTATATCCTGTAAGTTTTTTTCTATTTGAAAAATGTTCTATTTTAATTTTAATTTTGAAAATCTTGTTAAGAACTGAGATACAAACATACACATTAGCCTAGGCCTACATGGGGTCACGATCATCAGTGTTACTGTCTTCCACCTCCACATCTGGTCCCATTGGAAGGTTTTTAGAGGAAATAACGTGTGGAGCTGTCATCTCTTGTGGTAACAGTGCCTTCTTCTGGAATACCTTCTGAAGGACCTTCTGAGGCTGTTTCATATCTATCTTTTTATCTTTAAGAAGGAGTATACTCTAAAATAACAATAAAAAGTATACGATAGTAGGCAGCCTGGTGGATCACACCTGTAATCCCGGCCCTCTAGGAGGCCAAGGAGAATGGATCACCTGAGGTCAGGAGTTCAAGACCAGCCTGGCTAACATGGCGAAACCCCTTCTAAAAATACAAAACAGTTAGTTGGTCATAGTGGTGCGCACTTGTAATCGCAGCTACTCAGGAGGCTGAGGCAGAAGAATTGCTTGGACCCAGGAGGCAGAGGTTGTGGTAAGCTGAGATCACGCCACTGCACTCCAGCCTGGGCAGCAAAGTGAGACTCCATCTCAAAAAAAAAAGTATACTATAGTAAATGCATATACATCAGTAACATTTATTTTCATTATCAAGTATTATATACTGTACATAAAATGTATGTGCTATACTTTTTTTATATCACTAGAAGTGAAGGTTTGTTTACACCACCATCACTACGAGCAAAAAGTAATGCATTGTACTTGGACATCATGATGACTGTCACTAAGTGATAGGAATTTTTTTTTTTTTTGTAACTGGTATCAAAGTGATAGGAATTTTTCAGCTCTGATCTCTGATAGACAATGATATTGTCTATCATTGACTGAAATGTTATTTGTGCCATATGACTCTATTTACTTTTTTTTGGAAATGATTCTTAAATAAGGAAGAATTCTTGTATCTGCTCATTGTTCTCTCATCTTGTGTTCCTATACAATGCCTACATCAGGGAAGAGCTGTTTGATAGTTACACTTAAGTAAATAAATTTGTTTAATCAAAGTTTTAGCTTGATCTAAGGTGAAACACCTCAACTTAAAGGAAAAAATACAGTTTAAAGAGAGCAAACAGTAAAACCAGAATTTATTAAATCATTTAGTTAAACATTTGCCTTGGGGTTGGAGGGCAGTTATAAAAGCAAACTATTTGTAAGTTTTGCTGTTTCTCTTCTGTAGTGACATTCTTGAGTATAAATGTGTAGATTAAATCTCTGTCCTTCCCCTTTGAGGACTAAAGCCCTTCAGTGTTCTTGGGTATAATAACAAATGCATTTCTCTCACTTAAACATTGAGGATACTTCATTTGTATTGTAGATGTGCATGTCTGGTTTTTAACTTAGAAAGACTGCCTGTTTACTTGGGCATTTGTATTATGGGTCCACAATGGGTATACAGTCTACTATTTCTATATTATATATATGTTTACATAAAGGCATTCATGTCAAAATCAGATAGTGTTGTGTTGTTTTAAAGGAAAAAAAGGAAGGAAATGTTTTATAATAATAAGTGATACTAGATCCAGAATATAATTGTTGGATTTTTGGTTGAAAAACGTCTATACTTATTTTAGTTCATCATATATCTCTGTAATTGAAACATATTTGTCATAAGTTTACCTTTCTCAGAGTTGTTTCTGTTTTATGAACGTTCTTCAGGCAAAATGCATGCATTCTGTAACTTGAAAGAGATGGAATGCCATAGAAGGAAAAAGCAAATTTTATAATTAAACTAGTTAATACAGAGATTGCCTGTATAACATATTTCATTGCTTCTAAGAAGCACTTATTTTTATTCTTCTCTGAAATTTGGAGTGTATCTTATGTTAAATGGTGTCTTACAATTGACAGCGGTTTTTCATTCCTTTTGGGACATCAAAGGATGCATCTTACAATTGATAATGTTATAGAGTCTGTGAAATGTGTATGTGTGGGGAATAAGTGTTTGTTAAATGAATTACCCAGTGTGTATATTTGTGAGAACTATAGGCCAAATATTTTTTCCCTTGTGTTTTTACATTTTGGAAAATAGTTTTTTTGCATAGGAGATTTTGTGCAACCTGATATTAAGCTTTTAGTATTGCAATAGATTTTCATTGTTTTATTAGATTGATTAAAAAATAATATGATGTAAAACAGTTTTCAGTTTTTTTAAGCTTAATCATATTGACCTTATGCTTACTATTATTTCTACTTATACCACACATTTGGCAGTATAAAAAATACCTTTTTTGAAAGTTTTGAAATAATACATTTTTTTTTAAAAGGTTGGATGGCTATTGTCCTGAATTTTATGTCTGATACCGTGTTTTTGTTTCGTTTTTAGAGTCTTACATTTAAAGAAAAAGTAACAAGCCTTAAATTTAAAGAAAAACCTACAGACTTGGAGACAAGAAGCTATAAGTATCTTCTCTTGTCCATGGTGAAACTAATTCATGCAGATCCAAAGCTCTTGCTTTGCGTAAGTATTTTCTTATGAAGTGTCTCAAAATTATCACACTAACTTAATTTGGTTTAAGTGAAATGCCAAGACCTTGAGGATAAATTTTAGCTCAAGACTACTTACTGATCTTTTCTTATCATACCTGAAAACCTTACATCTCTAAGAAACTAATGTATAATGAATACTAACATCATTATATCAGATTCTTAATTGTCCTTATGTTTTCTTAACATTTCTCTTTTTTCTATCATTAAACTAACGTACTTTGGTGAGATCTCTGTTCTCATCCTGTTGCTAGGTTATGTATTATTCAGGTATAATCCTGGTATGGGGGATAGAAGCAACTATCAGTTACAGTGCTGCCTGTATCTACACCATTGGTTTAAAAAATCTCCAGTTAAAAAAAAAAAAAAAAAAAAAAAAAAAAAAAAAAAAAAATCTCCAGTTGCTGTTGCCAATTTAGCTCTTCTTTCCCCCTTTTCTTACTGTTACCAGCTTTCTGTTATCATTGGCTCTCCCTACAAATACTGTATTGGAAATAGAATGAGGTGAAGATGGGTATGGTTAGTACTCAAATTATTATTATTTTGAGACAGAGTCTCACTCTGCTTCCCAGGCTGCAGTGCAGTGGTGCAGTGGTGCAGTGGTGCAGTGGTGGCTCATTGCAACCTCAAACTCCTGGCCTCAAGTGATCCTCCAGCTTCAGCTTCCCCAAGTGCTGGGATTACAGGCATGAGCCATTGTACTTGGCTAGTACTCAGTTATTGTCATAACTACTCTTACTGTCTCAGATAGTATTAGATTCTTGAGAACATCACTCTGCTATACAAAGTAATTAGAAACAGTGCACATAATAAAGATGAGTCATAGTGAAGTGATTAACAGCATGGATGCTGGAGACAGGACTACTTAATGTGATTTGGGTGACTAACCTTTCTATGCCTTAGCTTTCTCATCTGAAGTATTGGGATAATAATCTGTCTCAGAGAGATTGTAAAGAAGATTGAAATAGTACATGCAGTGCTTTTAGGAACAATGCTTGGTGCATAATAAGGACTAAATAAATGTTAGCTATTACTGCTATTAATAAGATACAATTTAACATTAATATTATTAATGCCCCAAATGTAATAGTTCTATATTGTGACTTTCATAGGATGACATGTTTAACCTTTGTTGACTTTCATCAGTCCTTGGAGAGCAACATCAAACAAGGTTTCTTATTGCTTTGTTCAGTAACAGGCTTTTAAAAAAGTATTAAAGTGCTTTCAATTTTGATGGCATATTTTTCAAATTACTGTAATATAGGGAATTTATAACTACATGCCTATAGTTCCAAGAGTTCTGTGAAACCTCTTGAATTTTTAAAAATCTGTTTTTATGAGTAATTTTCCTTGGAGAATGAAGAGAAGAAAGAGGGAAAAAACATTCTCAAAGGATCAGTCACCCCTAAAGAAGGCCTGTGATACTTTGAACCCTGAAAAACCCATTCAAATTTGAGAGTCTAGTTAGAATAAACGGACCTTTGGCATGAAAAAATTTCATAAAATCTGTCAGTGAAACTTGATAAAAATAATGAAATTCCCTTTCTCCTCATTCCTTTGTTATGTATCACAAGCTATTCGTGGCATTATTTCATCATGAAGGTCACATAATATTAGCAGCACTCTGTTTACATGGCCATAATTCACATTCAAAGAAGGCACCAAACTCACCAATGCCTTTTCTACTAAATGTTGTTTGAAGAAAAATTTAAGCAAAACTTGCTGTTTTCCAAGCATCATTTAAAATGGAAATTGTTTGCCTTGCTGCCATCTAGTGGTTAATAAGTTTTCTCAAAGTAACCATAAGTACATTAAAATAGATGATTCATTGTAAATATTTGACCATTTTGTCCTTTACATAAAAATTCTGAATCTTAGTAATTTTGGAAGAATGTAGGAATAATTGTTAAATGGTCTCATTTGTGATACTTTTAAAAGTAGTAGTATTTTGTCTTCCATCTCAATTTCTCAAGCCTCCTAATTACTCAGCTTGCATTGTTTCTTAGATCCTCCTGATCATTTCTCCACACCGAAGTTATGGCAATCTCTTTAAGAAACAAATCTTATTATGCCCTTGCTCAGCTTGAAACCTTTCAGTTGAAATTGTTCTTGCTTATAAGGACCAAACTCCAAATAGATCTACCAGGTCATATACAATCTTTCTCCCACCTACCGTTTCTTCCACATGCAGCATTACATTTTTTGTCCTCTCTATTCATGATAGTCTTCCTTTCAAACTTGCCAACCACATGACTTCATTCCTCCCTTGCACTTGCTTTTCCCTCTGCCTGGAATCTGCTTACTCTTCACATAGTGATTCCTACTAATTCTAAGCTGTTTTCACCGCACTAAGGGAGCTTCCCTGACTAGGATACTTTTCCATGTTATAGACTGTTACAGCAGCCTGTACCTTTATAGCTTTTAGGTGATTTTCATTTTTATACTTGTTGGTCTGATTATTTTATTGATAATATCTTCCCCCATGAGACTTTATGCTCCTGGAGGATGGGAAACACATCTTTTCTTTTTCATTGTTGTGTATTTGGTATTCAATACAAATTATTGGGTTATGAATGAATTTATGTAAATGTTAGAAAATAGGCTGTTTTGAATTACAGATATTGGAGTGTGGGCTTACCTTAGTCATGATAATGGGGAAGAATCTATAGTTAGCAAAATAAAATAAGGGACACAAGTTGCATTGGCCTCATGTATTCTTTTGTTTTTGCATTTTTGAGACACAGTCTTACTGTTTTGCCCAGGCTGGAGTGGTGTAATCTCGGCTCACTGCAACCTCTACCTCCTGGGTTCAAGTGATTGTTCTGCCTCAACCTTCCAAGTAGCTGAGATTACAGGCACCCCCTACCACAACTGGCTAATTTTTGTACTTTTAGTAGAGATGGGATTTCTCCATGTTGGCCAGGCTGGTCTCAAACTCCTGACCTCAAGCAGTCTGCCCGCCTTGGCTTCCCAAAGTGCTGGAATTACAGGCGTGAGCCACTGTGCCTGGCTGAACCATATATTCTTGAAGTGCAAATATATGCTTCCAAGTTAAGAGAAACATTTTAGTCTTTTTAAGTAGGTAGGCATTTGGCCAGGTCCGGTGACTCACGCCTGTAATCTGAACACTTTGGAAGCCAAGGTGGGCGGATCACCTGAGGTCAGGAGCTAGAGACCAGCCTGGCCAAATGGTGAAACCCTGTCTCTACTAATAATGCAAAAATTAGCTGGGCATGGTGGCGCATGCCTGTAATCCCAGCTGTTCGGGAGGCTGAGGCAGGAGAATTGCTTCAACTCAGGAGGCAGAGGTTGCAGTGAGCCGAGATTACGCCATTGCAGTCCAGCGTGGGTGTCAAGAGTGTAACTTCGTCTCAAAAAAAAAAAAAAAAAAAAGGTAGGCATATATGATGTTAATTTTCTTTGCTTAGTATACTACATTTTTCCGCAGTGAAAAGTATGGGTATCTGATGATGTGAATTCTAGCCTTTGATTTGTCATCAGCTTTGTGGATTTGGGCAGGACCTTTGTATGGGACAAGCGGGCTATACAGGATAATCATGAGGTCCTTATACAACATGTATGTCCTTTGCCTTTGATCACAATCATGTGTAAGCTCAAAACCAGTAAATTCCAAACCAGAGATAACGTTCTTTAGCCAGTTTACAATTGTTGGGGGGAAAAAATTACTATTCGTATTATTGATGTAATTTTTAGTGGGAATTAATGGTTTTCTTTCATTAGGATTTTCCCTGGACATCATTCACATTAATGACATGGATTAAAAGAATCCCTAATAAAAGAAGTTTTGATTTAACAAAACTTTTATTACTTTATTGAGATAAAAATACCATACCCACATAACATAAAATTCACCATTTTAAAGTTTACGATTCAGTTGTTTTCAGTATGTTTACAAGGTTCTGCAACCATTACCACTGTTTCATTCTAGAACTTTTTTTACCTTTTTTTTTTTAAAGATAGAGTCTTGCCATCCCCTAGGCTGGAGTGCAGTGGCACAATCTCGGCTCACTGCAACTTCCACTTCCCAGGTTCAAGTGATTCTTCTGCCTCAGCCTCCCAAATACTGGGACTGCAGGCGCACGCCACCATGCCCAGCTAGTTTTTATATTTTTGGTGAAGATATGGTTTCACCATATTAGTCAGACTGTTCTCAAACTCCTGAACTCAGGTGAACCAGTCATGGCCTCCCAAAGTGCTGGGCTTACAGGTGTGAACCAGCACGCCTGGCCTAGTTCTGGAACATTGTTATCACCCCTTAAAGAAGCCTAGTACCCTTTAGCAGTTGCCGTCTATTTCTCCCTCTAATCTCTCTCGATTTATTTATTTATTTTTTAATGGAAGTTTCCTTTTTTCCTTGCAGAATCCAAGAAAACAGGGACCTGAAACCCAAGGCAGTACAGCGGAATTAATTACAGGGCTTGTCCAACTAGTCCCTCAGTCGCACATGCCAGAGATCGCTCAGGAAGCAATGGAGGTAAGGGGAAAATGATTTCCAGGTTCCTGAAGGAAAGGTTGTAACTGTACATTCATGATGTTTGCTTGGTGTGTAGTTTCTATGAGTAATAGGTAGATGTCATTTCTGGAAATGGTATGTTTATGTCTATACATTATTTTATAAAATTCCATGGAGAAAGAAGGGGCTTACTTGCTTTACATCACATAGCAACAACATTGTACAAATTCTTATGCTTAATAAAATAGTTCAAGATTTTCTCATTGCAGTTGACTTTAAAATTTTTAAAAGTATTTTATTAAATATTAAAAATACTGATTTTTAAATTGAGATGTAGTTTACATAGCCTCAAGTTGACCATTTTAAGTGGTTCTTAGTGTATTCACACAGTTGTGCAACTATCACTACTCACTAATTCCATAACATTTTTATCACCCTAGAAAGAAACTTCACTCCCCATTCCCTCATCCTTACCAACTACTAATCTATTGTCTGTTTCTGTGTATTCTCTTGTTTTAGACATTTCATGTAACTAGAATCATAGAATATGTGCCTTTTATGTCTGGCTACCTTGACTTAACATAGTGTTTTCAAGGTTCATTCATGTTGTGGTATGAATCAGTATTTCTTTCCTTTTTATTGCCAAATATTTCATTTTATGGATCTCAGTTTTTTTAATTTAGTTATCAGTTGGTGGACGTTTGGGATTATTTCCACTTTTTGGCTATTATGAATAATGCTGCTATAAATATTTGTGTAAAAATCTATATGGACATATCTCTTAAGTATATAGGAGTGGAAGTGCTAAGTCGTATGGTAACTGTAGAACGTTTGAGGAACTGTCAAACTCTTTTCCAAAGCAGCTGTTTCATTTTATATTCCCAATAATAATATATGAAGGTTTAGTATTTCTGCATTCTTGCTAACACTTGTTATAATGTGTCTTTTTTATTATAGCCATCCTAATGCACATACTGTAAAAATGTTTAACATACTAAAGTAAAAACATTTATAAAAAATGCTGGCCGGGCGCAGTGGCTCAAGCCTGTAATCCCAGCACTTTGGGAGGCCGAGGTGGGTGGATCACGAGGTCAAGAGATTGAGACCATCCTGGTCAACATGGTGAAACCCCCTCTCTACTAAAAATACAAAAAATTTGAGCCGGGCGCGGTGGCTCAAGCCTGTAATCCCAGCACTTTGGGAGGCCGAGGCGGGTGGATCACGAGGTCGAGAGATCGAGACCATCCTGGTCAACATGGTGAAACCCCGTCTCTACTAATAGTGCAAAAAATTAGCTGGGCATGGTGGCACGTGCCTGTAATCCCAGCTACTCATGAGGCTGAGGCAGGAGAATTGCCTGAGCCCAGGAGGCGGAGGTTACGGTGAGCCAAGATCGCGCCATTGCACTCCAGCCTGGGTAACAAGGGCGAAACTCCGTCTCAAAAAAAAAAAAAAATTCGCTGGGCATGGTGGCGCGTGCCTGTAATCCCAACTACTCAGGAGGCTGAGGCAGGAGAATTGCCTGAACCTGGGAGGTGGAGGTTGCAGTGAGCCGAGATCGCGCCATTGCACTCCAACCTGGGTAACGAGCAAAACTCCGTCTCAAAAAAAAAAAAAAAGCTTTAGCATTTATTATGTAATCATTGCTTTCATTTTTGTACATTGCTATTGGTCCCGTATGTTGACACATTTTTTGCAGTCTTTTTGGAAGGCTATCTAGCAGGAGCTATACAAACATTTTCTTTTTTGTGTGAAAATAATTCAATTTCTATGACTTAAAAATCTTATGAATATAACTCAAGGAAAAAATTGCACACATAGGTACTTATTGTACTTAATTATAATAGGAGAATATTAAGAGAACTTTACTAGGAGGAGAATGGGTTAATATTCAGTAATGGGAATGGTATTTTAACTTCATGAGCTGTTAAACATTCATTAAAACCTACATAGATCATACAGCAACATGGAAAAATATGAAATGTCAAGTGAGTATACTGTGTTTATGGCTTTGTTAAAACATGGAAAATGCAAAAAAAAAAAGAGAGAAGGGAACATGAAAATCAAAGCAGAGAATAGACTAACATGTTTTCTTTCAGTATATATTTGTAAAGTTTTTTTTTTTTTTTTTTTTTTTTTGGAGACGGAGTTTTGCTCTTGTTACCCAGGCTGGAGTGCAATGGCACGATCTCGGCTCACCGCAACCTCTGCCTCCTGGGTTCAGGAAATTCTCCTGCCTCAGCCTCCTGAGTAGCTGGGACTACAGGCACGCGCCACCATGCCCAGCTAATTTTTTGTATTTTTAGTAGAGACGGGGTTTCACCACGTTGACCAGGATGGTCTCGATCTCTCGACCTCGTGATCCACCCGCCTCGGCCTCCCAAAGTGCTGGGATTACAGGCTTGAGCCACCGTGCCCGGCCTATATTTGTAAAGTTTTATCAAACAAAAATATAGAGAATTTGTCACTTGAAAAAACTAGTGCCAGTAAATTGTACCAAGTTTCTGCACAATAGCAGCAAAACTGAATTTTAATTTGTGTTGTTTTTCCTCGATATGAGAGCTATAAATTATATAGCTTTTTAAGAGTCTCACAATTAATTGCAATTTTCATTAAATATCTCAAAGTAATTACAATAAAAATGTTTGCAATAAGATAATATGAGTCTGGCTTTTATATGTTGATACCTTGACCAAGGACTGAAAGAAATGTACAGAGCTTAACAATGTTCACTGGGTTGGGGGTGTTGGGTTGGTGGGAGTAATGTTTGTTGGGATTGTAGAATTGGAGTTACGATAGGATCAGTTTGAAGAAAGAGTCTACATTTTATTCTTTATATCTTTGATGGTTTTAATTTATGTAATAGTCTAATTTATGCAATAATCTATTGTAATATGTAACATATGTTATATATTTTAAGTGAATTATTTAATATATAATATATGTTACATATTACAATATGTATTAAATAATTCACTTATATAACCATATAAAGGTCAGACTCAGTATCTTATTTCAAACATTTTTATTGTAATTACTTTGAGATATTTAATGAAAATTGCAATTAATTGTGAGAATCTTAAAACGCATATAATCTACAGCTCTCATATCAAGGAAAAACAACACAAATTAAAATTCAGTTTTGCTGCTATTGTACAGAAACTTGGTACAATTTACTGGCACTAGTTTTTTCAAGTGACAAATTCTCTATATTTTTGTTTGATAAAACTTTACAAATATATATTTGAAAGAAAACATGTTAGTCTATTCTCTGCTTTGATTTTCATGTTCCCTTCTCTCTCTCTTTTTTTTTTTTTTTTGCATTTTCCATGTTTTAACAAAGCCATAAACACAGTATACTCACTTGACATTTCATATTTTTCCATGTTGCTGTGTGATCTGTATAGGTTTTAATGAATTTTTAACAGCTCAAAGTTAAAATACCATTCTCATTACTGAATATTAACCCATTCTCCTCCTAGTAAAGTTCTCCTAATTTTCTCCTATAATAATTAAGAGCAACAAGTACCTCTGTGTGCAGCTTTTTCCTTTTGAGTTACATTCATAAAATTTTTAAAGTCATAGAAATTGACTAAATTTCTCTGAGCCAAATCCCAATTTTAACTTCTGTGGTCAATTGAAATACTTTAGAATGGATAATCTGCTATGAAATACAAAATCCATTTTGCTTTCTCTCTCTTGATTTTGAAAAATTGCTTTTTTCTGTTACAAGAGAATTTGGGGCAAATGAGACAGTTTTGCTTATCTTTTCTTGTGTGTATTAATTTTAACAGGTCCTTCTAGGGGATCAACTTTTTGTTTGAGTTCTTTAATATCTATTGAAATTATTTTGTTTGTTTCTTAAAGCACTTTTTATAGTTATATATTGTGAATTCATCATTTAGCTTTGTATGTACATGCCAATTAGAGTAAGAATGATGGGAATAAAATTATTTCATTCTGTCTGTATTATTCCTTAGAGGTTTGTGTTTGCCAGAGTTAATCTATTTCACCTTTTACTGTATGTCAAAACTATAAATGAAATAGCTCAATCTCTTAGCATTTGTAAAATAAGTATTCCAGTGTTATGTTTACCAAAAATGTTTCAATGAGTCTTCTCTTTGTCTTTCTTTTTTTAAAAAAATGCAGGCTCTCCTTGTTCTTCATCAGTTAGATAGCATTGACTTGTGGAATCCTGATGCTCCTGTAGAAACATTTTGGGAGATTAGGTATTTGTACTTTTATTTTTTAAATTCAACTTTAAAATTTTATTTCGTATTTCTATCTTGAATTATGAACTCTATAGTGCTTAGTACATTGTAAAACTTCTACTTCCATAGGTTTTATGATTTTGTATTTTATTTGACTTCAAATTATTACAATTTCTTATTTTAACTGTAATAAAAATATCACAGCAATTTAGAAAATAAATTTTAAGAATATTGCTAAATTTTGTCACCCAACCATAAGTACTATTGTTTGGTATATTACCTTTTTGAGATTTCAATGTGGTTACTACTGTGTTTTTAATAGATTTTCACAGTTACAAGCCTAGAATGATAAAATTTTGTAAAATATTGTTTTTCAGTTTTTTAAACTGTGACTTTTCATAAACTTTCTGTAATACCAATGCTTTCGATGAAGGAATTTATAATGGACACCTGGTTAGAAGACAAAAATATATACAGAATTTTGTGGTCTACTTCCTAGATTATATAAATCATTACATTTTAATGAGCATGAAGTCCCCACCTTGAGGAAAATGTAAATGTGTAAACCTCAAGTTTGCCATTATCTTATAGGAGTGGGTGTCCTAAGTTACTTGGCAGCTCAATTAAATCTTACTCTAGAACAGTTCTCTACAATAGTAATATAATGAGAAATCCCATATGTTATTGAAAATTTTCTAGTTACTACATTACAAAGTAAACAGAAGCAGGTAAAATAATTTTAACAATGTTTTATTTCACCCACTATATGTTATTTATAACAATGTCAACATGTAATCAATATAAAAGTTATTAATGACATAGTCTCTCTCTTTTTTTTAATTAAGTCTTCAAACTTTGGTGTGTCTTTTATACTTTCAGCACATCTCAATTTGAGCAAGCCACACATAAAGTGCTCAATAGCCATGTGTGACTGGCTAGTGGCTACCATGTTACAGTGCAGCTCTAGAGTAGGGATCAGGAAACTTTTCTCTAAAAGGCCAGATAGTAAATATTTTGGGCTTTGTGGGTCATACGGTCATAACTATTCGGTTCCACCTTTGGAGCATGAAAGTGGCCACAGACAATATGTGCACGAATGGGTGTAGTTGTGTTTGACTAAAACTTTATATTTACAATAGCAAGTGGTAGTCTGGATTTGGCCTGTGGATGGCAGCTTGCAGCCCCCGCGCTATGGAGCACCGTGTTTGGAGGCAGACTCTGTGGTGCATGTACTTTATTTTTTCTTCTTATGTCTGCTGCAAGGATGAGATACACGGATAGGAACACTGGGAGTTTAATGAAACATAGGGGGCTTATAAATAAATACTTGCTTTTTTTCTATAACCTATAAACTTATTTCCTTTGATTATAGTGCTATTGACACTTTGATAACCATTTCTCTAAAACCCTGCAAGGGAAGCTATGCTTCTCTAAACTTGTATTCATTATGAGAGAATGCCATTTTTATGTCTGGTTATATCTGTATTAGGTTATTGATGATGCTAGTAACAATGAACTTTATGTTATTGCAGCTCACAAATGCTTTTCTACATCTGCAAGAAATTAACTAGTCATCAAATGCTTAGTAGCACAGAAATTCTCAAGTGGTTGCGGGAAATTTTGATCTGCAGGAATAAATTTCTTCTTAAAAATAAGGTAAGCAAAATGACATCTTTAAAAAATGGAGGAATATTTGTAATGGGAATGTGAATGGGGAGAGATTAAGAAAGTGTTTTATAGCCAAATTAGGTTCTGTTTCAGCTCCTCCTTCTCCCCAAGGTTCTCAAAAGGAAATATATATGCAGAGGACAATGGCTGGCAAATCTGCATTTAAAAAATTGTTCTGAGGCTTTGGCCTTAAAACCACACTGTTGATGAATTCTAGTCCTAGTTGAGTTAAATAGGTCTCTGTGGGGCAGGCCTAGGAAAAATGGGGGCTGCTGTAACCAAAGGAGCTTAAGGAGCATATTCTGTCTTTATTCTCAAGTTCATACATAAGACATAACTCATGTAAAATTTATTTTAACATATAGCTTCTATAATTAATTTAAGAAATCTGTTATGGCATCGATTTAGGAGTTCATGATTTAATGAGTTTTTGTCCAGTTCTAGAATCATAGCTCTGAGAAATGGTAGACCTAGATCTCATGGCTAGACTGGTTCAGAGAATTATATGTCAAGAAGCAAAAGGGAAAAAGTTGAGGGGCCTCAAACTAGGTTTATTTCTATTCCTCCAATAAGGGTTTCACCTCTTGAAAATATCAGGAGACTTCTTCATTGGGGTAGAGTGAAATTTTTGATTCTAAACTGTTGAAACATGGTGAGGTTGTGGAGGATAAGGAAGAGGCAGCATATAGTTTCTATAATCAAATCAATTTAGGAATTCTATTATGATGTAGTTTTAGGAGTACTTGATTGAATGAGTTTTTATCTGGTACTAGAATCATACCTGTGAAAAACCTTAAATGTATGAAATGCATATGCTTCTCAGTATTATACAGCTTTTTATTAATAAATTGTCTCTGTTTAGAAATAAACTAATGGTGAAGTGGGTTTATTCACATTTGGCTCATTTGATGTGTTAATGTAGTGGAATCTGATGTTATTCCAAAGAAACGAAAAGAGATTAGACTTCAGACTTTCATGCGTTTGACTATGGTATAATCTCCAGAATATAAGTATGAGGAATCCGGTAATGAATTCCTAGTGTCCTGGTGAGCACAGTCACTCTTGTGACATACTTGGTGTATATGCCAGGGCTAATTACTGGTCCAGAGAACTTAATCTGAAGAGTCAATTTCTAGTTATCCCAACATGGAACAGGATAAAATCTTATGTAAAAAAATCTTTGTCATTGAGATAGAATTATAGTTTTCATACAGTAGATTTATTTCATTGATGTTTTACTTGTGTTTATGTTAGACTTAATTTATATTTGTAGAATCTACTGTTTCAGATGATTTAGAGAATGGGAAACTGAAAGGAATTTTAAAGACATTTAAGTAAACATTATTTGTCCTAATGGGTTTTTAGTGACTCTCCTTGAAGGTGGGGCATAGAGATTGAGAGGAGGGGTTTTCTAGGAGAGTCTCAAACAGGAAGACAACTGAAATATGTGTTTATTACTCTTGGTGGTCAGTGCTTCCATAAAGCTTATTTATTTCTTTTTTCTAGCAGGCAGATAGAAGTTCCTGTCACTTTCTGCTTTTTTATGGCGTAGGATGTGATATCCCTTCTAGTGGAAATACCAGTCAAATGTCCATGGATCATGAAGAGTTACTCCGTACTCCTGGAGTCTCTCTCCGGAAGGGAAAAGGGAACTCCTCTCTGGTCAGCTTCTTTTGTAATTTTCCTGTATCGTTATGTGTGCTCTATTTGTTTTCTGAATGAACTTTGATAAATGTCATCTAGGTAACATAGTGTAATACTGAAAAACTGCATAGACTTTAGTTCTATCACTGCTCTTTGTGGAACTTTGGACAAGTCCTTAACGTCCTTGTTCATCAGTTCTTCAACTTTAGAATGGGGACAATAATAATTCCTGCCCCAGAGTTGTTGTGAGGGTTAAATAAAAGGATGTGTAAATAGCACTTGACACTTACAAGCTATTTCTGATCAATGTAATTATTATAAACCTCCCCCCCCCCATAAAAAAGAAGCCATTCATACCACAGAAGTATAGAAGTTGTACCAGCTAACAAAGGTACAGATTTACAGGGATAAAAACGAAGTATTTTGCTTCATGTTAAAGATAAGTGTTTCTGTGATTTGTGTTCGTGTGTGTAATTTTTTTAAATACAAATCATATTTCAAGTAAAAATGTCAAATCACTACAGAAGAGTTTATTTTCCAAACCAAAACATTTTTCATCGATAATTTTTTTTTTTTTTGAGATGGAGTTTCGTTCTTGTTACCCAGGCTGGAGTGCAATGGCACGATCTCGGCTCACCGCAACCTCCGCCTCCTGGGTTCAGGCAATTCTCCTGCCTCAGCCTCCTGAGTAGCTGGGAGTACAGGCACACGCCACCACGCCCAGCTAATTTTTTGTATTTTTAGTAGAGACGGGGTTTCACCATGTTGACCAGGATGGTCTCTATCTCTTGACCTCGTGATCCACCCGCCTCGGCCTCCCAAAGTGCTGGGATTACAGGCTTGAGCCACCGCGCCCAGCCATAATTTTTAATATAATTTTCTGTTAAGGGGAAAAAAACATATACGCAGTATGGTATTTACTGTTGTTGTAGAATTTGCATTTATTTTGTCAATTATTTTCTCCATTTCATGTTTGGGGAATAGTAATTCAGAATCAGGTATATCTTCTACAGCAATATTTACTTCTTGTTTATGCTCTTGTTTCAGTGAGTACTGCAGTGTAATTATTTTATTACTTCCGTATAGCAAATAGAATTTCCTGTTACTTCCTTTTTTTCTGTCATTTCTAATTCACTGGGAAGTACATTATATCATTACTGCAGTAGTTTTATGTTACGGTGTTTTACCAGTCCATGTTAGAATCAGTTTACATTTCTGGAATCTGGAATAGGATAATACCTATTTGATTTGACTTACAGAGAGTAGCATTATGTTGGTCCAGATAATCTCATTTCTCATGTGGCCAAGATGTTTTGGGGTTTAAAAAATTTCTGTAATGATTAAAGGAAAAAGCTCTTATGAGTTACTGTATGCTGAGATATTTATACACACACATGCAGTTTATTGCATTGTTGGGTTTTATACATAAAATTACCCAAGTTACAAATATACTTCTTCCACCTTTGACTCTCAGGATAGTGCAGCAGGATGCAGTGGAACCCCACCAATTTGCCGACAAGCCCAGACCAAACTAGAAGTGGCCTTGTACATGTTTCTGTGGAACCCTGACACTGAAGCTGTTCTGGTTGCCATGTCTTGTTTTCGCCATCTCTGCGAGGAAGCAGATATCCGGTGTGGCGTGGATGAAGTGTCAGTGCATAACCTCTTGCCCAACTATAACACATTCATGGAGTTTGCCTCTGTCAGCAATATGATGTCAACAGGTAAATGTGAATAGTGGTTTTTTTTACTTAGTCTGCCTCAAAGCCCCTGGTATCTGATTGTGAGAATATATTTAAAGATACTGCTTTGTAACTTTCAGGGGAAATTCAAGTAGCTTACTTGAAATCCTTTTCTGAACAAAGTAAGATGAAAATAAATAGCATTTGAAATAAATTGTTAGTCTCTCACTGAATTTTTAATATGCTGTACATTTTAAAAATAACTGGCAGTATATGTTACCATCAATTGTGATTATATAATTTACTCTGCCTACATTGTAGATGGTGAAGTTTTACACACGTTGGCATATGTTTTGAGTAAATTATAGGTGGGAACAGCTATTTTATGCCATTCCAAGATAAAAGTCCAAGATAAGTACCTTTCCTGTTCGGTTAGTAAAGGGAAGTTTTTGGCTTTATCATTTGAAACATTGTTCTTCTGCTCCTCTTACTCTGCCTTTTGAGTGGGGCTTATCAGGTTCTTCATTGGCAGGCAGGGCTCTAAGTGCAGTAACTCGATTTGCTCTTGTATTTGCTTAGGAAGAGCAGCACTTCAGAAAAGAGTGATGGCACTACTGAGGCGCATTGAGCATCCCACTGCAGGAAACACTGAGGTAGGCCCTTCACAACAGAAACACCCCTCCCAGGCCCCCCGCCCACCCCGTCAATTATGGAAGCCTCTTGTTACATATGTGTGATCAGGAATAGCTTTTGAAGTGAATCCAAGATACGTGCATATTACAAGTATAATATCTGAGTACTTAATATACATCAAGTTTGAAACTTGGCTGTTGCTGATTGGTGTTTAATTTTAGACTTAAAGTTGCTTTCAAGTGATATTTGCCTTCATTTTAGGCTTGGGAAGATACACATGCAAAATGGGAACAAGCAACAAAACTAATACTTAACTATCCAAAAGCCAAAATGGAAGATGGCCAGGTAAGTGTGTAAAGTTGACTGCTGTCCGTTACCTGAACTGCTAAATATATATGTACTTCACTTTGGTAATCTTATATGTGTCTCTCAGTGTAGTAAGCATATAGTTGTCTGAAGACTGATACTTAGTTGTGGTTCATCTAGACCTGTACTTTGTAACACGGTAGCCACTAGCTACATGTGACTATTTAACTTAAATTTTAACATAATTAAAATTCAGTTTCTCAATCATATACTAGCCACATTCCAAGTACTCATATGACACTTACTCTATTGGACAGCAGAGAGAGAAAATGTTTCCATCATCACAGAAATACTGGGCAGCACTGCCAGAGACTATTTGTTGCAGAGACCATTTCTTTACCCTTTATTGCTCTTTTTCCCTTCATCAGGGTGTTTCACAAAATTTTCAGGAAAGGAGCAACAGAGGTAGAGAAAAATTAACATAGAAACTATTCATTTTGCTATTTTGTTAGGTGTTCTAATTAAGGAATGTCTTGGGCAGAACATTGAACCCATAGATTAAATGAAATTTTAAAATGTGGACGGTTCATTCAGCTATTACTATTGACTGTATTATCTATTACTTTGGAAATTAACGATCAGTTGGTGTTTGTGTGTATTTGATTTGTAATATTCGTATTGCTCTCATTTTTAGGCAATTTATAAAAACTGATTATTCCTCCATTTTTTTTTCTGTCATGCTTAATTACAATAAGAAAAGAGTTATATTTTTATAAAGCAATATTGTGTACCTAATACCTTTATTTGGAAGGGACATGTAGCTTTAGAATGAAAGCTTTTGGCGGGATAACTGTTTAATATATAATTACATACCATGTAATTCACGCGTTTAAAGTTTCCAATTCAGTGACTGTTTTTTGTATATTCATAGTTGTGCAACTATCACCACAATCAGTTTTAAAACAATTTCATTAATTGAGAAAAAAACCCTGTACCCTTTAGCTGTCTCTGCCTCTAGCCCCCTCCCTCACTTTCTTGCCTCTCTCCCCTCCACTTCTCCAGCCCTAGGCAGCCACAAATCTACTTTCTGTCTCTGTAGATTTGCCTATTCTGGATATTTTCTATAAGTGGAATTGTAGAATATACGGGCTTTTGTGGTTAGCTTCTTTCACTTAGCGTAATGTTTCCAAGATTCATCCATGTGAAATCAAAGCTTTTTTTTTTTTTTTTTTTTTTTTTTTGAGATTGAGTTTTGCTCTGTAGCCCAGGCTAGAGTGCAATGGCACAATCTTGGCTCACTGCAGCCTCCACCTTCCTGGTCCCAGTTCAAGCAATTCTCCTACCTCAGCCTCCCAAGTAGCTGGGAATACAGGTGTGAGCCACCATGCCCAGCTAATTTTTGTATTTTTTAGTAGAGACAGGGTTTCACCATGTTGGTCAATCTGGTCTTAAACTCCTGACCTCGTGATCTGCCCGCCTCAGCCTCCCAAAGTGCTAGGATTACAGATGTGAACCACTGCACCCAGCCGAAATCAAAGCTTTTTAAAACAAATTTGATACTCGGGTGATTATATTAGTGTAGCTATGACAAAAATAAATCAGTGGCTCTTTAAAAATTTATATGGTAATTTGGGGGTTTGATTTTAATTTTTTTTTTTTTTTTTACACTTTTTGTACTTTTGTCATGGAAGAAGTGTTGGATAAAGAGTAATTTGTCAAGTCTCAACTAATTCAGGTTTAATTCAAGCTTTGCAAAAAAATTTTGTGTTTAGGCTGCTGAAAGCCTTCACAAGACCATTGTTAAGAGGCGAATGTCCCATGTGAGTGGAGGAGGATCCATAGATTTGTCTGACACAGACTCCCTACAGGAATGGATCAACATGACTGGCTTCCTTTGTGCCCTTGGGGGAGTGTGCCTCCAGCAGAGAAGCAATTCTGGCCTTGCAACCTATAGCCCACCCATGGGCCCAGTCAGTGAACGTAAGGGTTCCATGATTTCAGTGATGTCCTCAGAGGGAAACACAGATACACCTGTCAGCAAATTTATGGATCGGCTGTTGTCCTTGATGGTGTGTAACCATGAGAAAGTGGGACTTCAGATACGGACCAATGTTAAGGATCTGGTGGGTCTAGAATTGAGTCCTGCTCTTTATCCAATGCTATTTAACAAATTGAAGAATACCATCAGCAAGTTTTTTGACTCCCAAGGACAGGTAAAGTGTTCTCTTCTTTATGTTTCACCTTTCCCTATGGATAGATTGACTTGTTTGAAATAATGAAGCCTTTTTCTTTCAGATTATTTAAATTAGGTACTCATAGTTTTTAAAAATTGCCAAAAAATTGCTGAAAGAAGAGTCATCTCAATGTAGGGGCCAGCTTGCTTCTTAGGAACTCTGGTGTGTAAGGGTGCCTGAGGGTATAAATGCCTTGTATATGCATATGGGTGTCAGCGTTTATCTGTATGCTTGTTTTGTTGTGTGCCTGTTTGTGTTTAGGTCAGTCAGTTTCATCTCTCTAGGGGGTATGTCTTTTGTGCATTGATGGCAAATCATTAATGTATTTGTTCTTTCTATAGGTTTTATTGACTGATACCAATACTCAATTTGTAGAGCAAACCATAGCTATAATGAAGAACTTGCTAGATAATCATACTGAAGGCAGCTCTGAACATCTAGGGCAAGCTAGCATTGAAACAATGATGTTAAATCTGGTCAGGTAAGCGTTCTGCTGAAATGTAGCAGAAACATATTTTAAGAGATAAGAAAAACCTCTTACACATTGATATTGGTAGTAATTGATAAACTAATTTGCCATTCTTTACTGCACATAAACTAGGGTGTGATAATAAGGTAACCAGAAGTTGTGTATGTTCATAAATATCTTAACAGAGATATTTATGAGATAAATGAATATCTTATTGTTTTCAAACTTTAATTCATTTTACTTGACAAAGTATTTCGAATGCCTTCTCTTTTGCATATATCTGATCATTTTTTTATTGCTTCTATGTCTGTATAGATATGTTCGTGTGCTTGGGAATATGGTCCATGCAATTCAAATAAAAACGAAACTGTGTCAGTTAGTTGAAGTAATGATGGCAAGGAGAGATGACCTCTCATTTTGCCAAGAGATGAAATTTAGGTGAGTTATCAAAAGAGCAATGTAGGGTCTTGTAAATCTTAAGTGAAGTACAGACAAAAAGTATCTGGTTATTGGTGGAAAGGAAGACAAAAAAAGAGCAATTTACATGTTTGTTTTTCTCTATGTCTCTCCTCAAATTACCCTAAGCTTTGTGCCTGTGGCAGTGCTCCCTTTTTCTAAAACTGTGCTCCACTTGAGCTAAGATTTGATTCTGTTTCCCATCTGATACCATAACTAAGGGCCATTATGGAGGCTAAATATCCACATTGCTTGTTCCCTTTTGATTTGTGTGTCTGTGATAGCAATATCTCTTTTATAAAGTCATCATGTCACCTGGGTTATCTGGCAAATTATTTACACTATCAGAAATCTTACATGACTAAAGGTGTGTTTGTTTGTGTGTGTGGGGGGAGGGGGCTTCAAAAAATTGTTTGCTGTTTCTCTTTTTTCCAACATTCTATAGGAATAAGATGGTAGAATACCTGACAGATTGGGTTATGGGAACATCAAACCAAGCAGCAGATGATGATGTAAAATGTCTTACAAGGTAAATAAGAGAATGACCTATTAGTGGGTTTTACTCTGAGAATTATCACTACTTCGTTACAGCTTTATACTTGTATTTTATGCATATTTAAATTTTTTAGATGTGAAACTTTGTGTTTGAAATATATGAAGACACTAATTTTTATTACTACTTTTTTTTGACTGAGACTTTCACTAAAAATAAATGTGAGAGAACAATATGTTTGGGAAGTTAGTGTTGTCAATTTATGAAGAATAGTCTACAGTTATTGGGAAGTAAGATACATAAAGCCTCAGACTGAATTTATGTTATGATTAGATAGATAAAGATAAAGGTATTATTTGAGGAACTCATTGTGATGAATCTTGCGAAGAAATAATTGATTTTCTGATTCAAGCACTAGAGACAGAAAAAAAGGAAGTAATTAAGTCTGCTTTAATGATAAATACTTACTGACACATATCGGAAAGTGATAAAACACTGTGGACTGTATAATAAGCATTCACATATGTTTCTTTGACCAAGCCTAGCTTTATAATACAGTCATCTCTCAATATCTGTCAGGGATTAGGTCCAGGAACCACCCCCCAAATCCCTGCCCACACCTCACTCCCATGAGCATTAAAATCCACAGATGCTCAAGTCCTGATATAAAATGTCATAGTATTTGCATATAAACTATGCACATCCTCCCATATACTTTAAATTATCTTTAGATTACTTATAATACCTAATACAGTATAAATGTTTTATAATGTACCATATTGCTTGGGGAATAATGACAAAGAAAAAAATCTGTATATGTTGAGTACCTATGTGTAGATGAAACCCTACTTCCCCTCCCCCCCAAATATTTTCAGTCTGTGGTTTATTGAATCCATGGATATAGAACTCACTGATACAGAGAGTCAATTGTATATACTTCTGACTTAAGGTAGTCATTTTTGCCAAGATTACTATGTAGAAAGTTAGTATTGCCTTCTCCCCATTTGAGATATTTTTGTATTTTGGGGTCTGCATATTAGCTCAAATTATTTGGGTCGTGCTAATAATTTGTTTAGTGAAGTAGGTAGTTCCCAAAGGTTTTATCTGTTAATAGGAGGTTTATTTGAGGGTAAGTGAAAGAACCTGAAAGATTTCTGATCTCTAATTTTTTTTTTTTTTTTCAGAGATTTGGACCAGGCAAGCATGGAAGCAGTAGTTTCACTTCTAGCTGGTCTCCCACTACAGCCTGAGGAAGGAGATGGTGTGGAATTAATGGAAGCCAAATCACAGTTATTTCTTAAGTAAATTTCAGTCACCAAAAACCACAAAGCAAAAAGCAAATAAATCCCCTTCACACACACAAAAACAAAGAATATTCCTCACGACGCAAGTAGGATAGGAAAATAACTGTGTTTTTTTATTTTTAAAGAAAATATGATCAGTAAAATTTTGCTTATAATAAAACCCAGATTGCTTCATTAAGTTATTTACAAAAGTGACATTGTCTAAGCTGTCTGGACCACAAATTTTATATACTAACCATCAAAAGTGACACATTTACCAGGAAACATTGCATCTATTTGATGCTTATGTTATGAAAGGTATACTAGGCTATATCAGGTAAAATCATGTCCAACACAGCACACTTCATAATAAGCCTGGCTGATTATCCCGAGAGAGGAGAGAAGCACTTAACCGACGACCAGTCACACCATGCACATGTGATTGTTTTGGAATGTCTGGTTAGCTTTCTAGTTGATACAGACTTCGCTATGTAAAGGTCATTCTTTTTATTTCTCAGATACTTCACATTATTTATGAACCTTTTGAATGACTGCAGTGAAGTTGAAGATGAAAATGCACAAACAGGTGGCAGGAAACGTGGCATGTCTCGGAGGCTGGCATCACTGAGGCACTGTACAGTCCTTGCAATGTCAAATTTACTCAATGCCAATGTAGACAGTGGTCTCATGCACTCCATAGGTGAGAGCAAATGAAAATTTCATATAGAAATATAAAACCTAGAAAACTGACATGTAAGATAAGCAAAAAATTACTCCAGCAAGGCCATGTTAGTAAATTTGCATGTTTGTCCACACCAGGTTTAGGTTACCACAAGGATCTCCAGACAAGAGCTACATTTATGGAAGTTCTGACAAAAATCCTTCAACAAGGCACAGAATTTGACACACTTGCAGAAACAGTATTGGCTGATCGGTTTGAGAGATTGGTGGAACTGGTCACAATGATGGGTGATCAAGGAGAGCTCCCTATAGCTATGGCTCTGGCCAATGTGGTTCCTTGTTCTCAGTGGGTAAGTGCATAGAGAAGTGGGGAAGAAAAATGCCTAGTACATAGCACATTCTTCAGGATATATTTGTTCAATAAATGTTGAATGAATTGATAAAATTTTAGAGCCAGAAGAAGTCTTAGATGTTTAGTTAGGTGACTTTTCAGCTTTAGGGAAGTTGTTGGCACTCCTAGACCTGACTAGTGAGTCTATATCATTTTATCCCACTGAAAATTCTGTTTAAACACTGATTAAGAATCACTGATCTACTCTGTTGTCTTCATATATTTAAAATAAGGTGGTTAGGTTAAACCTAATTTCAGTTGTTGCAATGCTGGAATTGGAATCCATGATTTGTGCCTGTTTACTACCTCCGGTTTGCTGTTCTTTTTCTCATAATGTGTTATACAGCTTTTTAAAAATGTAAACACTGTATTTTCATTTGATATTATGATATTGTTTGTTTTAAACCCCAAAGACATCATACAGCTATTAGGTCTCTTAATGAAAAATTTTCCTAAAATCACATTATTCTTAATACATGCTAAAACATTGAGAAAGGTTGTTCCTTTCCAGCAAAGGATATATTCTTCCAGCAAAGGATGTTTGCTTTTTAGTGTATGAAAAATCATTTCAGTTATAGTAAATTATAACTAATAAGGTAATCTGTCATTGTAGATTTGTTTCTGCTTAAAGCTGTAGGATCATATTTGTTGTATCTGGACTTAAAATTCAAACTCCTTATTCTGTCCTACAAGGCTCTACCTGATGTGGGTCCTGACACATCTCTAACGTCATCTTAGGCCATTTTCCTTCTTGTTCACCAAAGCCACACCAGCTACTGTTACGTCCCTCCTTTGTGTTAGACTTTTTTCTGCCTTAGAGCACCCTTGCTGCTGTTACCACCTGAAATGTGTTTCCTCTGGTATTTTATTTTGGTGAGAACACTTAGTATGAGATCTGTAGGTACAGTGCTGCACCACACATCTCTAGAACTTACTTTGTATAACTGAAATGTTATATTCATTGATTAGCAACAGCTCCAAATTATTGAAATCTTCTTGAAGACTAAAACTAGTTCACAAATGTTCAAATGTTTTGAAAATGGAAATTCTGAATTTTCTTATTACCACCTGCCTAAAATTAGCACTCAAAATACTCAGTAATTTTCTTAATAATTGTTAATTTCAAGTAGCTTTAATTCATTGAGTTTTATATTAAATGACTTTAAGAAGGAATTTTCTATTAGGCCAGATCTCATCTATCACATTATTGTAATCCGGGGATTAGGCAAGAATTAGAGAGCTATGGACCATGATCCTGACCTTTGTTGTTAACTGCTTGAGGATCGAGGCATCTTTTTATGGCTACCCTCATTCTCTATAAATTTCTTCTTATGTGAATAAACAGTGATTTACTGTTAGATCATTTTTCTTGAGTGTACCCAAAACTACTTTAATACAGGAAGTTATAAAAGATGTCATTTAGGTAATAGGAATTTCAGCCCTCATCCCTATCCCCCTAGCTTTATATGTAAAACTGGCTGATCTCTGGGTTCTGAATGCCTAATTCCTTTTCTTCCAGATTTCTCAAAAATTCTATAGTCTTTCTAATTTTGTCATGTCTCTGCCTAGTCTGTGCTCAGTATTCAGAGTTTCCCTGACTATATGAAAAGAGAGTAGAACTCTTCTGATCCTCAGTCTTATTTCTGATCTGTGTAAATGCTTGTACAAATCAAACTAAACTCTTTTCTGTCATCTTCTATTTCTGCTGTCTTTCATTTTGTGACATAATTTGAGTTGAATCCTGGAGATTTTGTCTGCTGTTAAGCCTAGGCCTCTCTTAATAGCTTTCACCAGTTGATCCTTAGAATTAACAGCTGTTGTAGACATTGTGTATAGTCATCTATCATAAACAATGTACACAGATAAATCTCAGGAGAAATATTAATGTCACCATTTGCCTTAATTTAGCAAGGGGTTGTCAACTTTGGGTTACATTTTTGCTACTCTTCAGCTTTCTTCCTGAAAACAAAAATGGGATTATTTGCACTAACCTGATTGTGTTTTGCTCTCAGGATGAACTAGCTCGAGTTCTGGTTACTCTGTTTGATTCTCGGCATTTACTCTACCAACTGCTCTGGAACATGTTTTCTAAAGAAGTAGAATTGGCAGACTCCATGCAGACTCTCTTCCGAGGCAATAGCTTGGCCAGTAAAATAATGACGTTCTGTTTCAAGGTTTGTATCATTCATTTTGTGTGTGTGTGTGTGTATGTGTGCTAAGGTATGTCAAGTAATGTACAGATTGTGCAGAGCTGACTGTCTTCTTTTAAGATAAAATATATGTAGCAGATGTAACTCCTACTCATGTATTTCTCTAGGTATATGGTGCTACCTATCTACAAAAACTCCTGGATCCTTTATTACGAATTGTGATCACATCCTCTGATTGGCAACATGTTAGCTTTGAAGTGGATCCTACCAGGTTTGTCATCTTTTCACCTAAAACTGCTTTTTTTTTTTTTTAACTAGCACTGCACGAAGCAAGGCCCTCGTAATTTCTCCCTTTGATCCTTAAAATTAGTTTTAATTATAAAAGTTACATGCATATACACTTTTCTTTCATGATACATGTACATTTTTTTTAGTTATCCTTTTTTTTGCCTTAGATCCAGGGGCAGACTGGAGAAAAGTGTCTTTGACTTCCACCTCCAGAGACTGTTACTAGTTAAGTCTGTTCCTCTGTCCTTTTTCCATGCATTTACATATTCATATACAGTCACTGACATGTGTATTCTAACTCACTTCTTCTTTTAGGAGGTATGACTTAGGAGAAAGGAAAGAGGCTGATAGGTAATGCTGGGTGCAGTTTTTCATTTTTTAAAAAAATTTAAGACAGTGTTTCACTCTACTGTCCAGGCTGAAGTGCAGTGGTGTGGTCTTGGCTCACTGCAACCTCCATCTCCTGGATTCATGTGATTCTCCTGCCTCAGCCTCCTGAGTAGCTGGGATTAAAGGTGTGCACCACCATGCCCAGCTATTTTTTTTTTCTTTTTTTGTATTTTTAGTGTGGCATTTCACCATATTGACCATGCTAGTCTTGAACTCCTGACCTCAGGTGATCCGCCCGCCTTGGCCTCCGAAAGTGCTGGGATTACAGGTGTGAGCCACCACATCCAGCCCAGAGTGCAGTTTAAACTACCATTTCTATGAAGCTTTCTCTGCCTGTTACCAGATACTACCCATACATACACTACCCACAAACAAAAGAATATGCTTTGTTCTGTTCTGCACACTACCATTGTAACAATTGAGAAATTTATTTTATGAGTTTAGCTCCCCTCTAGACTGTTGGCTCTTAAACATTTTTACATCTTTATATCCTTCCATGAGTATTTAGCATGGTATCTGCCTTAGAGTGAACGTTTTATAAATATTTGTTAAATGAATGAATTTTAACTGATTATTTTGCATTTGCTTTTTCTAAGCCACATGCTAAGATGTTCTTGTCTTTCAGTTAGGACTTTATTTTTTACTTTTAAGTTCAGAGCTTCTTGATGGTTGTTCTTCCTAAATAATTATTATTTGGCAACTGTATGTTAGTTGATATTTATGGCTCTACATTTGCTGAAGTATCAACTGTAATATCTATTCAGAACTCCAGCACTAAGCCAATTTTTGTTAAAATAGTTAAAAACTTAAGAGCAGTATTTTACATTTTTATTTATTATTATTTATTTTATTTTATTTTTTTAGCCCCCACCCCTGCTCTACTATTATTTTTTTTGAGATGGGGTCTCACTCTGTCACCCAGGCTGGAGTATGGTGGCACCATCTCGGCTCACTGCAACTTTCCTGCCCAAGACTCAAGTGATTCCCCCATCTCAGCCTCCCAAGTAGCTGGGATTACAGGCTTGCACCACCACACAGGGCTAATTTTTGTATTTTTGTAAAGATGAGGTTTTGCTATGTTGCCCAGGTTGGTCTCAAACTCCTGGACCCAAGAGATCCACCCACTGTGGCCTCCCAAAGAGCTGGGATTACAGATGTAAGCCACTGTGCCTGGCCAAAGCAATATTTTTTAAAGCCTCGTATTTTCTTACCATTAAGCACTTTCAGTTTTTTTTCTTGACAACTTCTCATGTCTCCTTTTTCTTTTTTTTTACAATTATCAAGTATATATAATACATTGTTACTGATTATTATGTTAATTTTGTGCCCTACAACTTTATTGAATCTTATTAAGCAATTTTACCTTCTAAAGATTAAAGAATTACTTAGTGAGAAAGTGACTAACTGCCTCAAATCTACTATACAAAGTGCTGTGGTCCAGATAAGAGAACTAGATGGCAAACAATACTCAGGTTGCTTAAAATCAGACTGAGGCCAGTCTGACATGTAAAGAGCTTGGAAGTCAACACTCCCATGTTCATAACATTAAAAAAAAGCTGAAAAACTGAAAATCAGTAGCTCTTAGATCCATCAGAGAATTTAGGTCCAGTCTGAAAACTGAACAGACAGGTAAATACAGAGAATCACGGCTTAACAGGAGAAGAAGCTTCTGGAGCCGGTAACTGGTAGGAAAGCTTAGATCTTAATTGATGAATTGCTGAAGGCTGAGCATTTAACACTCCTGGGGGCCTGGTCTTACAAGAACTCCTGCACTTTTGTGAGTTTTACCTCCAGAAGCCTCACCAGGCTCTCATGGTGAAGATAGAAGAAAAATCCTTATGCTTTGCAGGAAAGGGGAAAAGTATCCATTTAAAAATATGCCCAGGAGCCGGGCGCAGTGGCTCAAGCCTGTAATCCCAGCACTTTGGGAGGCCGAGGCGGGTGGATCATGAGGTCAAGAGATCAAGACCATCCTGGTCAACATGGTGAAACCCTGTCTCTACTAAAAATGCAAAAAAAAAATTAGCTGGGCATGGTGGCATGTGCCTGTAATCCCAGCTACTCAGGAGGCTGAGGCAGGAGAATTGCCTGAACCCAGGAGGCGGAGGTTGCGGTGAGCCGAGATCGCGTCATTGCACTCCAGCCTGGGTAACAAGAGCGAAACTCTGTCTTTAAAAAAAAAAAAAATATGCCCACAGTGTTCTGTTATCCCTAACAAAGGTCTGCCCTCAGGAGAAATTACTTTACCAGAGCTTTATTTGATTTAGAATTCTGTTAGCCGGCCGGGCGCGGTGGCTCATGCCTGTAATCCCAGGACTTTGGGAGGCCGAGGTGGGTGGATCACAAGGTCAAGAGATCGAGACCATCCTGGTCAACATGGTGAAACCTCGTCTCTGCTAAAAATGCAAAACATTAGCTGGGCATGGTGGCGTGTGCCTGTAACCCCAGCTACTCAGGAGGCTGAGGCAGGAGAATTGCCTGAACCCGGGAGGCGGAGGTTGCAGTGAGCCGAGATCGCGCCATTGCACTCCAGCCTGGGTAACAAGAGTGAAACTCCGTCTCAAAAAAAAAAAAAAAAAAAAAAAAAAGAATTTTCTTAGCTATCTCCAGCCCCCTCTAGCATTTATGTAAGAAGAGGAGAAAAAAGGCTAAGAAACTCTTTGCAGGTCACATTTAAAGGAATTTGGCCCAATAAAACAATGGAGATATAATCAAATTATAGAGTACTTCCCTTTCCCAATATCCTATTAATGGGGAAACCCAGAGACAATAAAACAGGTAAAAATAAGGGCACTGGAGGAAATGGACAGCTACAGCTACAGCAGACATTAAACATAACCCAACTTCTAGGCATTAACAGAATGCCTCACGCTATAGGTCTGTTTACCTCAGCTCCTGTTACCTAATACATCTTGTCTGGCTTTCAACAAAAAAATTACAATGCATGCTAACCAAGACGAAAAATCAGTCTGAGAAGACAAAGCAAGCCTCAGACTCAGATGTGGCAAGATGTATTGGAATTTTGGAATTGTCAAACTGGGGATTTAAAGTAACTGACTAATATGCTAAGGGGTTTAATGGAAAATGGACAGTGTGTAAGAACAGATGGGTAATGTAAGCAGAGACATGGAAACAAAGAAAGAATCAAAAGAGAATGCTAGAGGAAAAAGCTGTAACAGGGAGAATTCCTTTGATGGGCTTATCAGCAGTGTGCGCACTACTGAGGAAAGAATCAGTGAATTTGAAGTTAAATCAAGAGAAACTTTCAAACTGAAATGCTAAGACAAACAAAAGCTAAATGAAAATGAAAATACACCTTGTCAAAATTTGTGGGCTGTAATAAAAACAGTTGCTTGAGGGAAACTTACAGTGTTAAATGTATATGTTAGAAAAGAAAATCTAAAATGAATTATCTGAGTTCTCACCTTAGAAAACTTCAGAAAGAAGAACAATACCTAAAGCAAGAAGGGGGAAAAATCAGAAATCAATGAAATTAAAAATAGGAAAACAATAGAAAAAAAAGTAATGAAACCCCAAACTGGACCTTTTTATTTTTTAATTTTTATATTTTGTGAGCACATAGTATGCATATTTATGGGGTACATGAAATATTTTGATACATACAGTGTATAACAGTCACTTCAGGGTAAATGGGGTGTCTGTTACCTCAAGCATTTATCCTTTCTTTTTTTTTTTTTTTTGAGACGAAGTTTCGCTCTTGTAACCTAGGCTGGAGTGCAGTGGCGCTATCTCGGCTCACTGTAATCTCCACCTTCCAAGTTCAAGCAATTCACCTGCCTCAGCCTCCTGAGAAGCTGGGATTACAGGTGCCCGCCACCGCACCCAGCTAATTTTTGTATTTTTAGTGGAGATGGGGCTTTACCATGTTGGCCAGGCTGGTCTCAAACTCCTGACCTCAGGTGATCTGCCCGTCTCGGTTTTCCCAAAGTGCTGGGATTACAGGTGTGAGCCATCATGCCCAGCTTTCTTTATGTTATGAACAATCCAATTATACCCTTTTAGTGATTTTTAAATATACAGTAAATTCTTGATGACTGCAGTCACCTTGTGCTATCAAATAACCAGATCTTATTCATACACTTGTACATATTAACTATCTCCACTTTTCCCTTTCCCATTCCCCACTACACTTCCCAGCCTCTGGGTAACTATCATTTTACTCTCTATCTTCATGAGTTCAATAGTTTTCATTGTTTTAGCCTCCACAGTAAGTGAGAATATACGAAGTTGTATTTCTTTGCCTGGCTTTTCACTTAACATCATAACCTCCAGTTCCATCTATGTTGTTGCAAATGACAGGATCTCATGATTTTCTGTCTGAATAGTACTCCATTGTGCATATGTCCCACATTTTCTTTATTCGTTTGTTGATGAACACTGAGTTCCTTCCAAATTTTGGCTATTGTGAATAGTGCTGCAACAAACATGGGAGTGCAGATATCTCTTCAATATACTGATTTCCTTTCTTTTCAATATATACCTAGCAGTGAGATTTCTGGATCATATGGTAGTTTTATTTTTAGTTTTTGAGGAACCTCCAAATGGTCCTCCATAGTATTATACTAATTTACATTCATGCCAACTGTGTTTGAGGGTTCCCTTTTCTCACTTTTCTCCTTGTTGCCATTTGTTATTGCCTGTCTTTTGGATAAAAGCCATTTTAACTAGGGTGACGTGATGTCTCATTGTAGTTTTGCTATGCATTCCTCTGATGATCAGTGATGTTGAGCACCTTTTCATGTCCCTGTTTGCCATTTGTGTCTTTTTTTTTCCCAGATGCAATCTTGCTCTGTCCCCAGGCTGGAGTGCAATAGTGCAATCTTGGCTCACTGCAATCTCCGCCTCCTGGGTTCAAGTGATTCTCCTGCCTCAGCCTTCTGAGTAGCTGGGATTACAGGTGCCTGCCACCATGCCTGGCTAATTTTGTATTTTTAGTAGTGATGGGGTTTCACCATGTTGGTCGGGCTGGTCTCAAACTCCTCATCTCAAGCAATCCACCCATCTTGGTCTCCCAGAGTGCTGGGATTACAGGTGTGAGCCACCATACCCAGCCATGGAATATCTTTTTTCATCCCTTTATTTTCAGTCTGTGTTTATCCTTCTAGGTGAAGTCTATTTCTTGTAGGCAACAGATTGTTGAGTCTTGAGTTTTTGTTTGTTTGTTTAAATCCATTCAGCCACTCTTATGTCTTTTAATTGGAGAATTTAGTACATTTACATTCAGTGTTACTGTTGAAAAGGACTTACTCCTATTTTGTTATTTGTTTTCTGGTTGTTTTGTGGTCTTCTCTTCCTCTTTTTCTTTCTTCTGTCTTCTCTTTAGTAAAAGTGATTTTCACAGGTGGTATGTTTTCATTTCTTCCTTTTTATTTTTTGTGCATCTGTTGTATGTTTTTGATTTGAGGTTACCATAAGGCTTGCCAATATTTTATGAGCCATTATTTTAGGCTGATGACAAGTTAGCAGTGATTGCATAAAGCAGCAAACAAGCAAAAAGAAAACTAAAAAAAACTCTACACTTTAACTTAATCCCCCTACTTTTTGTTGTTTCTATATATACCTTATTATACTATCTGTGTCTTCAAAAGCTGTAGTTATTATTTTTAAAAGGTTCATTTTTTAGTCTTCTCAAGATAGTAGTTTATATCACAATTACAGTGTCATAATATTCTGTGTATTTACTATTACCAGTGAGTTTTGTATCTTCAAATGATTTCTTACTGCTTGTCAATGTCCTTTTCCTTTTGATTGAAGAACTCCCTGTGGCATTTCTTCTAGGACAGGTGTGGCATTGATAAAATCCCTCAGCTTTTGTTTAGGAAAGTCTTTATTTCTCATTCATATTTGAAGGATATTTTCACTGGATATACTGTTTTAGGGTAGAAATTTTTTCCTTTAGCACTTGAAATATATCATGCCACTCTCTCCTGGCCTGTAAGGTTTTCACTGAGAAATCTGGTGCCAGATGTATTAGAGCTCCATTGTATGCTATTTGTTTTTCTTTTGTTGCTTTTCAGATCCTTTCTTTATCCTTGACCTTTGGGAGTTTGATTATTAAATACCTTGAGTTAGTCTTCTTGGTTTAAATCTGTTTGGTGCTCTATAACCTTCTTGAATCTGAATATTGATATATATCTTTCTCTAGATTTCAGAAGTTCTGTTATTATCTCTTTGAATAAACTTTCTACTGCTCTCTCTACCTCTTCTTTAAGGCCAGTAATTCTTAGATTTGCTCTTTTGAGGCTGTTTACAAGATCTTGTAAGCATTCTTCATTCTTTTTTATTCTTTTTTTCTTTTGTCTCCTCTAACTGTATGTTTTCAAATAGGCTGTCTTCAAGCTCTCTAATTCTTCTGCTTGATCAATTTTGCTTTTAAGAGACTCTGATTGTTCTTCAGTATGTCGGTTGCATTTTTCGTCTCCAGATTTTCTGTCTTGTTCTTTGTAATTGTTTCAGTCTCTTTGTTAAGTTTATCCGGTAGGATTTTGAATTTTTTCCTTCATATTATCATGGATTTCCTTGAGCTTCCTCAAAACAGCTATTTTGAATTCTTGGTCTGAGAGGTCATATATCTCTGTCCCTTCAGGATTGATCCCTGGTGCCTTATTTAATTCATTTGGTGGGTCACGTTTTTCTGGATGGTCTTGATGCTTATGGATGTTCATTGGTGTCTTGGCATTGAAGAATTAGGTATTTTTGTAGTCTTTGTAGTCTGGGCTTGTTTATACCCACCCTTCTGGGGAAGGCTTTCCAAGTATTTGAAGGCTCTTGGGTGTTGTTACCTAAGTCTTTGATCACTGCAGCTGTATCTGCTTTAGGGAACACTCTAAGCCCAATAACGCTGTGACTCTTCCGAAGTCCGATAATGCCGTTGCTATTGTAGACTCATAGAGGTACCACCTTGGTGGTCTTCGGTAAGATCCTGGAGAATTCCCTGGGTTATCAGACAGAGACTCTTGTTCTCTTCCCTTACTTTTCCTCTAAACAGAGTCAGTCTCTCAGTCTCTCTGTCTCTCTGTGCCCGGAGCTGGGGGAGAGGCAACACAAGCAGCCCTGTAGCCCCCACCACTGGGACTACAGCGGATTTTGCCCAAGGCCTGCAGTACTGCTGCCTGACTACTACCTATGTTCACTCAAGGCCCAAGGGCTCTACAATCAGCAGGACTCAAACCCAGCCAGGCTTATGTCCTTCCCTTCAGGCAGTGAGTTCTCCATGGGTCCAGAGATGCCACTCAGGAGCCAGTGTCCAGAGTTAGGAACATTAGAGATCTACTTGGAGCTCTGTTCCACTGTGGCTAAGTGCTAAGCTAGCACCGAAGCTGTAAAACGAAGTCCTTCCCACTCTTCTCTCTTCTTTTTTCAAGCAGAGGAATCTTTTCCCATGGCCACCACCACCCTAGGCCCATGGTGAGTGCTGCCTGGCTACCACTGATGTGCACTCAACGCCCAAAGCCTCTTCAGTCAGCCAAGACTGAATGCTGGTGAATGCTGCCAGTTTAAGTCTCTCCCTTAAGGCCATTGGGCTCCCCTCTAACCCAGGGCAAGTCCAGGAAAGTTGTGGAGGAGCCAAGGCCTGGAATCTGGGACCCCAGGAGCCCACTTGGTTTTTTACCCCACTGCATCAAGCTGGTACCCACAGTGCAACCCAGAGTCCCCTTTATTCTTCTCTCTTCTTTCCTCAAGCAGAAGGGGTCTCTCCCCATAGCTACCACAGTTGGTAATGTGCTGGGTCACACCTGAAGCCAGCGTGTCTCCGAGACTCATCCAAGGCCCACAGCAAGTACTACCCAGCTGTCCCTACTGCTTATTCAGGGGCCAAGGCTCTTTATTCAGTAGGTGTGATGAGCTCTGCCAGGACTGGGTCTGTCCTTTCAAGGCAGCAGATTCCCTTCTGGCTGAGGATTTATTTAGGAATGTCGTCCGAGAGCTAGGGCCTGGAATGGGGGCCTCAGGGGTCTGCCTGGTGCCTTTTCCTACTGTGGCTGAGCTGGTAGTTGCAAGACAAGGTCTTCTTTACTCTCTCCACTCCTGTATTTGAACAGAGTCTCTCCTGGAGCTGTGAGCTGAGCTACCTGGGTTTGGGAGAGGGGTGATGTAAGCATTCCCTTGTCCGCCCTGGCTATCTCACTAGGTGGTGTGTACCCCAAGTGCACTGGCTCTGAATCCAGCACAGCACCAGGACTTACCCAGAAACTGTAGTCTTTATGGGCCCACACTGCCTTTCAAGTTCCTTTAGGACCTCAGGGCACTTTAGCTGTTGGTGGTAGGCCTTGCTGGAACTCAGGTTTCAACAGCTAGGGTGGATGATTTACATCTGGTTTGGTCTGTTCTAAGTTCATCCATGAGTACCAGCCGAGTACGGCCCCATGTTGCTTTCTGCTATGACAGAGCAGCATTGAGTTCCAATGCAAAGTCCCATCATCACTGCACTCTCCGTCCCCCAAATGCAGATTATCTTTGCGTACCATATGGCCACTGCAGGGGGATGAGGGAAGAGTGGTATAGGTCATTCAAAACAGTTTTTCCTACCTGCTTCAATGCCTCTTTCCTTAATATGATGTTAAGACCAGGTATTATGATTACTCACCTGATTTTTAGTTCTTATGCATATGCTTTTTTGTGTGGATGATTGTTCAAGTTGGTGTTCCTATAGGGGAGATGATCCCCGGAGGCTTCCATTTAGCCATCTTGCTCCACCTCTAATTCAAAAGCTGGGTCTTTGAAAATCAAGCTGAGGGAAAAGTTTTATACACAGGAACACCTGAACAGTTGAACACAAATGTTCACTGTAGTTCAGAATTAGTAGAATATTCAACAGGTTACCATTGGCATGTGGGAAGCAAGAGACCACTGTGGCTAAAATGTATTGTTTTAGAGGGAAACCTGAAATGGACTGCAGTGTTCCTGCTATGCTGACTCAAAAAAAAAAAAGAAAGAAAGAAAAATTCCCACAAAGTAGACAGTCAGGGTTTCCAGCAGTCTCTTTGAGCCTTGTTAAAGAAATTGTTAATCTTCTCATTCATACCCACAAATTCCTAGGCCTCCATGTCTAAGATTTGAATTACTATTCTAACTTCTTAACTGTTCTCCATGCATGTAATCCCCATATTTAGATAGTTTCTTCTATTAGCCACATATCGCAAGTTCACTTTCCTCCTCTGGCTTCCTAACAACCATCAACTATGATGAATTTATCATTGTCTATCTCTGCTTTGCTATTTTGTCTTTTTTTTTTTTTAAATTGTACTTTAGGTTCTGGGGTACATGTACAGATCATGCAGGATTGTTGCATATGTATATACATGGCAAGGTGATTTGCTGCCTCCATCCCCCCCATCACCTATATCTGGCATTTCTCCCCATATTATCCCTCCCCAACCTCCCCACTCCCCTGCTGTCCTGCTATTTTGTCTTTCATATCTGTAAAGGAATAAACAGACTTTTTAACTCTCTACTTCCACTTAACACAGTCTCCATATGTGAGGGTTGTTTCCTCACACACCAAGTAATTCTCCAGTGGATACCAACCAGGTATCCACTGTGGTTCAGTTCAACCATGTCACTGTCTACCTGGAGATAACATCAGATTTTCCACAGGATAAGGGCTGAGTAAGATTGCCACAACTTCACATGCCAGTTGCAAGTTCCAGGTTGTTACCTATGCTTCTCACCACCTCACCTTGAGTTAGAATAATTTGCTAGAATGGTTCACAGAACTCAGAGGGATGCTTTACTTCTGTTGCCTATTTCCTGTAAAGGATATCACAAAGGATACAGATGAACAGCCAGATGGAAAAGATGTACATAGCGCAAGGCATGTGGGAAGGGGCTCGGAGCTTCCATGCTGTCTCCAGGTGCACCACCTTCCAGGCACCTCACTGTGTTCGATAACCTGGAACTCTTAAAATTCTGTCCTTTGGGTTTTTATGGTGGCCTCATTACATAGCAATGATTGATTAGATCATGGGTCATTGGTGATAAGCTTAACCTTCAGCCTCTTTCCTCTCTCTGGAGATTGGGAGTGGGGCTGAAAGTCTCAACCCTCTAATCGTGTAACTTGGTCTTTCTGGTGACTAGCCCCATCTTGAAGCTCTGTAGGGCCTCCCAGCCACCAGTCATCTCATTATCATATGAAAGACACTCATAACTTCCAGAGATTCCAAGGATTTTAAGAGCATGTGCTAGGAACCAGGAGCAGAAACCAAATATATATTTTATGACAATATCCTTGAATTATCGTTTTCAGTACCTAGTGTGGAATACCTGGTATAGATGTCTTTCCCCTTTTTGAAAAGGTCAAAAGACAATTATTGTTGAATCCTCAGAACCTGACACTAAGATAGCAAATAGTAGATGTGCAATAAAAGTTTAGCGGATTGAATTGAGTACCTGCCCTACCTACTTTCTCTTTCTGAAATATCCTTACTTCTTTTGTCTATGCAAATTCTGTGCCTCCTTTAGAACTCACCTGTTCAATGAAATATCTCCTGCCTTGTAGTCCCTACTGATTTATGAACTTACTGTATTCATATGCTGTGCCACACAGTAAACTTGAAGAAATTTAAAGAAATGATATGTGTCCAGAGCATTTCTGTAATATGTTGATTAATGCAGAAACAAAATTACTAGCTAAGCTATTAAAAACAAATATTTACTCAGTACTTTTTGTGGTAAGGCACGGTGCCAGTCTTCAGGGGTTAAAGGTAAATACTTTCTTCAGGAGGTGACAGTTCAGTAAGAGGGATAAAACACATAACAGGTAAGTGGTAAGTTTCATAAGGGATGTCTTTTGAGAGTTCAGATTAGGCTAGTTGGAGAGTAAAGGTTGGAGGATTTGATTGCTACTGGCCAAAATTTAAACTCCTTAAAGTAGGCATTATTATGCCTGTCTTATTAATGAGAAAAAATGACACCCAGAGAATTAAGGGATTGTGACCAAGCTCATAAGGATCCGTAACTGATAGAGCTGAAATTTAAACCAGTAAGTGTGCCTGCGGAATCTCTTCCTTTAATTGCAACACCAGAGCTTAGAGGTGGTACTGATAAGGGTTAGCACCACTGATTGGATATAGGAAATAATGAAGTAGAGCAGGAAAAAATGACATCAGAGATTGTCTGAATGATATGATAAAGTAAGTGATAGTGCTGTTGATAACATGGAGCACAAGGTAAGACATAAGAGTACAAGGAAAAGTCAGTTAATTTGGGGCATACTAATTTTTAGATACCAGTGAGGAGGGGACATCTAGCAGTTAGAAACGTCAGGCTGGATGTGAAACAAACCTGAATAGCCAGAAAGTATATAAACATATGTCTAACTTTAGTAGGAATTGTGGAAATAAAGTTAAAAACATGAGTTACCTCATGTTTTTCCCACCTACTAGATTGGAGGGGAATAAGAATTCTTATACAGTACTAGTTTTAGAGCTATTTGGCAATATCTAGTAAAGTTAAATTTGCATATACTCAATAACTCAGAAATTTTATTTTTAGGTAGCTGCCTTAGACAAACTTTTTGTTTGTTTATTTATTTGTTTTTGAGATGGAGTCTTGCTCTGTTGCCCAGACTGGAGTGCACGTGGCATGTTCTCAGCTTACTACAACCTCCACCTCCTGGGTTCAAGCAATTCTCCTGCCTCAACCTCCTGAGTAGTTGGGACCACAGGCATGTACCAGCACGCCTGGCTAATTTTTGTATTTTTAATAGAGATGGGTTTCACCATGTTGATCAGGCTGATCTTGGAACTCTTGACCTCGTGATCCACCTGCCTCAGCCTCCCAAAGTGCTGGGATTACAGGTGTGAACCAACACTCCTGGCTTAGACAAACTCTTAACGTATGTGCAGGAATGTTCATTGCAATGGTGTATATAAAGGTGAAAAAATTTTTAATGTTCCTTAATTAGAGAATAGATAAGTCATAGTATACAATAGACTATTATGCAGTAAACTATGTCTTCCTGTATCAACATAGATAAATACAAAAAAGCAGAGTGAAAGATGAAAGTTGCATTTTGTTACTATTGATGAGAAAATTAAAAACCTACATCATTCAGCCAGGCGCCAGTGGCTTATGCCTGTAATCCCAGCACTTTGGGAGGCCAAGGTGGGTGGATCACTTGAAGTCAGTAGTTCAAGACCAGCCTGACCAACATGGTGAAACTCCGTTTCTACTAACAATACAAAATTTAGCTGGGCATGATGGCGGACATCTGTAATCCCAGCTACTCAGGAAGCTGGGGCAGGAGAATCTCTTGAACCTGGGAGGCGGAGGTTGCAGTGAGCTGAAACTGTGCCACTGCACTCTCCTGGGCAACAGGGTGAGACTCTTATCTCAAAAAAAAAAACCAAAAAAAACAAAAACAAAAAAAAAACAACCTACATTATTCATATGTGTGTGTTAATTTTTTCATATGGGCATATACACATATAGAGGATTGTGAATTGGAAGAATAAATGCTATTCTTGTATCTGTCCCCTTTCTCCCTTTTTTATTTTTATTTTTTTTGGCTTGGGTATTTTAAAGCATATCTCAGATCATATTTCTAACAGATAAACACATACGAAGCCTGAGTATTTCCACACAAATTAAAATTAATAATCCTGAATAATAGATCTAAGACTAGTATTCTGTTAAATTTTTTTCAGTTACCTCAAAGTTGTCTTTTTTTTTCCCTTGAGGTGCAGTCTTGCTCTGTCATCCAGGCTAGAGTACAGCAGTGCGATCTTGTCACGCTGCAGCCTCCGCCTCCCGGCTTCAAGCAATTCTCCTGCCTCAGCCTCCGGAGTAGCTGGGATTATAGGCACCCGACTGATTTTTGTATTTTTAGTAGAGATGCAGTTTCACCATGTTGGCCAGGCTGGTCTTGAACTCCTGACCTAAAATGATGTGCCAGCCTTGGCCACCAAAGTGATGGAATTGCCGGTGTGAGCCACAGCACCCTGTCAAAGTTGTCTCTTTTATAGTTGGTTGTTTAAAGATTACAGCTAAGTCCCCACATTGCATTTGGCTTAATGTCTGTAAAAGAGTCTCTTTCTAAAGCTTATAATTCTCAGGTAAAAAAAAAAAAAAAAAAAAAGTCTTTTTTTAAGGAGTGATTTTTGTTATTTGTTTTAAACAAAAGTGTTATGATTTTATCTTTCTTTCTTTTCTTTCTTTCTTTTTTTTTTTTTTTTTTTGTAGGTTAGAACCATCGGAGAGCCTTGAGGAAAACCAGCGGAACCTCCTTCAGATGACTGAAAAGTTCTTCCATGCCATCATCAGTTCCTCCTCAGAATTCCCCCCTCAACTTCGAAGTGTGTGCCACTGTTTATACCAGGTATGCTTACAGTTAGAGATTACCATTATTAACCTAAAGTTAAATTATGAAGAATGCTGATTGTGTGTCATTAGCTATTATACTGAATCAGTTTGTATGAATAATACATTGAGAATTGTTACTGGAATTGTCTTTGAAAAAAAACTTAAATATTACTTAGACAACAGTTTCAAGTAAGAGAATACTTTAAAATACTAAATTTTCCTTGCATTGAGAGTAAGTTTAAAATGGAATATGATGGATGTGGCTGAAATGAACATATTATGGATTTTGTTGTTGTTATCTATTACCTAAATTACTCTCAGGGTGTTTCACAGTTGAGGCGGGTATACTTCTTGCCTTTTGCATTCTGAATTGCTTGATCATCTGTAATTTTGGTTTCTTCATTTATGTATGACAATTACGTCAGGTTTTCCCAGGATAGACTGGTTGTTCTGTTTATTTTATGTAGCATATTTCTTAAAAGAGATATTGCATCATCATTCAGACCAAATTATTAGACTTTCTAATACTAGCACTGAAGTAATGCTTCTGAATTCAGAAGATATTCATAGTCATGCCCTTCTTTTTGAGGAATTAGGTCTACATTCTTTTACGCCTTTTGTGTTTTTGAATTGCACATTGCAGTTTTAGGAATAATTTATTCCAAGGGAGGTCCTGCAAATGCACGTTAGGCTTTTGGAAACTATGATTCTGGAAGAAACATTAGTGGGTCTGGAATTTGGGGTAGGGGTGGGTGTAAGGGAAATACACAGTTACCAAAACCCATGTCTTTGTGTCTCTCTCTTTGCAGAGTCATCGCAGCCATTTGTTTTTTTAACACACAGCTTCAGTTGCTTAGAGACGTTAACAGCATCCGTGAAATCATTTTAAAAGCTGTTTGAGGCTGCGCTATGTGAATTTTTTTCCCCATTGCTATTTTTAAAGATGTATCTGTTCTATCTATAAAAAAGCTTTTCATGGTATGCATAGATGATGAAACAAACTTAACATTGTCTCTTAATTTATCTTGACTTTTCTGTCTTTTCAAAAAGGCTCAAGAAAACTTAGGAAAATCCTATATAATTTTTTCAACTAGCTAAATCTGAGTCTAAAAGGTGATTTAGTTATAATATGAAAGTTAATACAGTGAATATCTTAAGTTTGGGCTCTATTCAGGTTTCTCTTTAAAGTTTTATTTAGTAATTGTTTTATTAATGAAACTAAGCAGGCAGAGAAATAGAATCTATTAAAAATAGTTTGGGTCAGCTTCTTGGTTGGCCTAGTAATAACTGGTTTCAGAGAGCAAATGGGTTTCTAAAATGACAGTGGCTTTAACTTTAGCTAGTTAAAAGTGAATGACTATATGAATACATGGTCTCGAAGATTTTAGTAGAATTTCTTCATGTGGTTGCCATCCTAAAAGAAAAATCTTTTTGTATTATCAGCAAACTTAGAGACCAATTTGAGACCATGATTCTGACAATGTAAAAAGGAACAAGTCTTAGCACTTAGTTAGTACTTAGGAAATATTTAATGAAGAAATAAATTTTCTCATCCCTCCCACCTAAGTAAACAAGATTCTTGCCAACTTTCATAGTTAGGAAAGGAGAAAAATAGTGAAAATAGAAAATAGATTTTTAAACACTGTATGTCGTGATTATTAAACACTACATGTTATGCTTTTTAGGGCACTTCACAATAAAATATTCTGTATTATCTTCACAACAAACTTGGATTATGTTAAAATTTCACATAAAATTATCTTTAAAAACATGAATTAAGTGTGGCATCAGTGCCTTGTTTTAAGTAGTGGATAAACTTAGCATCATTGAAGAGTAGAGACAGCATGCTGTGCTGTTATTAAATAAGGATTTGTTTTTTAATTAGTAACCGGTAACAGAGAATTTTACATTTACTGATTAGAAAGATAGGAAAAAAGCTTTGCTCTCAAGATAGTATTTTACTTAGTCTCCTTCCCAAACCTAGTTTTTTTCCTTTTGGTTTGCTTTTTTGTTTTTATTCATCTTCCCTCTTGGCTTTTTTTTTTTTTTTTTTGCCCTTTTGCCTTTGAGGGTAACAGAAGAGTACCTTTGTACTTTCAGTGTTCTGCTTGGAGGGATAGTAGTCCTGTGGCTCCTGCTTTGGGACCTACTGGGGAAATTTTGAAAGCGAAGTGAGTATATTGCTAGCTAATAAACTTCCCTGGGCTTTAGCTCCTTTTTTGAGTTTGTATTTTGGCCTTTAAGCCTTTTCAGATTATGCTTTAACCAGCTCTCTTACTTTATATACCTTCCTTCCTTAGTTGACTGGATTAAGGTTATATAGGAATAGCCAACTGTGAACATGTGTCAGATTTATAATTAAGTCATTTTCTCATGTGTTGTTTTCACTTCTCCTGATGGTTTTAGGATAAAATTATTCCCAGAGTGGATACTCTTAGCTTATGGTGAGAGAATTCTAAGAACTAATTTACGATTCTAAATAAATCTCATCTTTTTTCAGTAAATCTGCTTCTCTAAACTGAAGTAGTTTACACAAATTTTTAAGGCTATAAATGATAGTTATGTACCATGTTTACTAATGCATTTGTATATAGTCTGAAGTTTGAAACAAAGCTCTGTAAGCTAAGGGACTGTGTCTTCCTGTTTTACTGCTGTTTCCCAATACCTAAAATAGTATCTGACATGTAGGTGCCCAATAACTGCTTGGATGAATGAATAGGTGGATGGATGGATAGATGGATGAATGGATGGGTGGATGAATGGATGTCTAACGAACGAACTTTAAGCCCACGTTATGGGTTATGGTGTTGGATGCCCAGAATTCCTAGAATAAGATACCATCTATTTGTGGATTAAATACTTCTAAATTGGTTTTTAAAATATTTTAAAAATAATTATTCTGCCTAGGCTAGCCCAATCAAGAGTCTTTTAATTTTGAAACAACTCTTTGGTCTAGAAAAAGCTCTGAGAGATTAAACCAATATGTTTCTGGAGTTTTGGGGTTTTTTAGGTGGCTTTTTTTTTTTTTTTGAGACATTTTGATAAATGGTTACCTGTAGTATGTGAAAGTTTTAAGCAGGCCTGCAGTTTTGTTCTGTAATTTTCTCTGCAGTTTTTTCACTTTAATAATATTAATGCTTTTTACTAGTTGAACTGATAACCTTCTTCTCCCAAATGTTGCAGAACTTTTAACCTCCTTTGATTAGAACCATTTCAGGAAGTAGCCTGCCAACATTGAAAAATATGTGAAATGTTAAGAATAATCTTTTTTAGGGAGAGATCGATCTTTAATTCAGAATTTCTAAAGTAAAGTTTTATATTTATCCAAATAATTTTTATTTCTTTATTCAGTAGGATCCTAATTAAATGCCAGGTATCAGAAAAAGAACTGAAAGTCAATTGAAGGATACACAGAGAAGAATTTTACATATGAAGAAAAAAAATTATGTAGACACAAATGTTTTTAGTGTGTGATCTACTTGTAATGAATATTTTATATTAAATTCTCAAAAGCTAGGCATTAACTAAAATGTAAATATTTAGTATCCTCAAATTCACTTGGGGAGAGTTTTTCTGTGATTCATAGCCAGAAATAGTAGACATGATTGGATCTCAACATTTCTTGCTGTTTGAGTGCTTGGCTTAAAAATGTAATGAAAATTAAAACCCAGATTTAAAATTCATTCCTCAAAATTCAGTTGATTTCTAATTTTTTGTTGATTCCATTTGTGTTACATTTTATCGTGTAATTTTATGTACAAGCCAACGTTGTTTTTGTTGCTGTATGTAGTCGGTGCTGTGACTTGTTTGTGCTCATCTCTGTTCTGTAGGCAACTTGCCACTCCCTACTGAATAAAGCTACAGTAAAAGAAAAAAAGGAAAACAAAAAATCAGTAAGTTTGGAGAACTTTTTATTAGCTGTTTCTTTCAAAGCAAAACAAAAATCTTTTGCTGTTTGTTAAGAACATCTTCACTTCAGCCTATTTGACCTTCACTGTAAAATCATTCTACTAATTCTGGCACAAAATAGCTTTCATTTCAATTAACCCTGGAATTAAGTTACATTGAAACATTCTCTGTGTTCCTTTGGTTTGATTTATCCCAAAGGCAATTTGTGGACATTTGTTGCATTGGATATCTTTGGTCTAATTTTATTGTTACTTTTTAAATTATAAATGAATACAAAGAAACTTAATTTCAAGGCCTTAGGAAATGCTGACTCTCTTCATTCTTGCTTCTTGTTTGCAGGTAATGTGAGTGGTTTCTTTTCCCAGAGATGACAGTGTTTCTTAATTGTTAGAAGTATATGGTGGGAAAGTGTCACTTTCTAAACCTTACCTGAAAGTTGCTAAATTTTATTTTTTTACTCTTCAAATTTTTTATCTAGGCAGTTTCAGGCATACTTTAGATATTTGTGCATAGATAATAGAAATTTTAATGGTAAAACTATTTTTATCTCAGAAAAAAATATGAGTAAATGATAAGATAGTACTTTTGAGATAAAACAGTTCAAATTTGTAGAAAAACACATCATTCTGCAAACATAAGGTGAATATACTATCAGCTTCTATGTACTTACCCTAATTTATTTAAAAGGAAGAAATTTATGAGATTCATAATTATTTTCTTATAGTTAATGGAATTTGTCCAAAATATAACATGCATTCATTTTATATTTATTGTTATCTGTCAGTGTGACTTATCAGGCTGAGCCCTATCTTTGTTCATACAATCCAAATGATTGTAGAGTAAGATGTAAAGAAAACTTTTAGGAGTGAGGTAGGTAGTTTTCTTAAAAAGTTATAATTCAGAATACAATTTTATCCCTTTCATCTGGTTTTATCCTTTATTCCTTATCTGAACTTTGCATATAATAAAGCTTTATGGCTGGGCACAGTGGCTTATACCTGTAATCCCAGCACTCTGGGAGGCCAAGGTGGGAGGATCTCTTGAGACCAGGAGTTCAAGACCAGGTTGGGCAACATAGTGAGTCATCTCTCCAAAAATTTTTTTTTAATTAGCCAGGCGTGGTGGTATACTCCTATAGTCCCAATTACTTGGGAGGCTGAGGCAGGAGGATTGCTTGAGCCCAAGCATTTGAGGCTGCAGTGAGCCGTGATTGTGCCACTGTACTCCAACTTGAGTGACAGAGTAAGGCCCTGTGTCCTCCCCAAAAAAACCCAGAAAAATAAAAAAGAAAAGCTTTACATATAAGTTTCTAAGCTTTACATGTAAATTGTCTAAGTTTTAAATAGAAATTTTAAAAAATTTAAATCAAAATTTAAATTTATAGACATATAGTTTTGTTGTATCCATTGAAGCTTTTATTTTGAGTATATTAAGTAAATTTGACTACCTATGATCTCATCGATTGGATTATAAAGACATTTCTTTCTAACGCTTCAGCCTTCTAATTCTCAGCATATGTGAGTTTAACAGTGTACACCATCATTGTTGAAATTAATTTGCTTTTTCTAACACTCTTGTTCAGTGTTATACTAATGCCATTTTGTAGTGTATCACATAATTAAAATTCAGGCTTTCTGTGTTTCTCTAGAGCATGTTTTCTAGCCTTCCTAATGTTGCTTTATTTATTAAGATTTTGTCTAAAATTGTTTCTTGAAATTTTTTTTCTACTAGAGTTACTTTCAAAAATTTTTTTTCTGTAATTTCTGGGTAACACTAAGTTTTGGAATGTATTTCTCAGCACAGGTAATATGAGCTCCTCATGGAAACAAGGGGAATCTAATTGGTAATTTGAGATATTTCAGAGAACATTCCAAAGTATGAGGACAGTATACTCATAAATTTAAAATGTTGTTTTATGGAGTTGTGTGCTTTAACAAAATGTAATGATCCTTCCTTTAAGAGCAAGCTGACTTTCTTTTCGGGTATATGTATCATGGATTGGAATATGTAAAATATAGAGAGAAGATCTGGCTTCTAGTATACAGTTCTGTCAGTATTACAGATAACTGTTTGTTATTCTCAAACATACAGTATATAATGAGGTTTACTTTGGAAGTTAACTGTCTGCCTAACTCAGGAAGAATGCAGTAACTAATTATGTATGGGCAGTAATGCTCTTGTTGAAGTGCAGTTTATGACTGCATGCGTTTGCATTATGTAGTTCAGCTTTTACCAACGGAAGAAAGGGGACATTTGGCTGATAACTGGTCTCAACACACAAACTGGCCCAACTTTGACCTTTTGTGCAGAATTTCTTTTGGATCCAAATTAGATTTTTATGAATTAAAAAACCGCTAGAGAATGTATGTATTATGAGGTAAAATTACATTGATGTCAATTAGTGGTGAATGAAAAAAGCAGTCCTTTTTATAAGCTGACTTATAAAACTTGTTGTATAGCATTTTTATTGATGTTGGTTTTTTAATCAGTCTTTAGTTCTAAAATTACATTGATTCTGCCATCAGTGAGATATATGTATATGATACATGAAACAGTATGTGTTCTTGAGGTGTGGCTATTTTGGGTTTTGATGTGAATTATTTTTAAAGATATGGAAGATGGTAAAAGTGTGATTTTTTGGGGGTAAATTTTACAATATTCTTTTGGGAAATCACTCAGCTTTTCATTAAAGTCTGATGCTGAATACCATTAAGTATAAATCAAGTGTAAATATAAGTCACACTTTAAAACTCCTTTGTCCTGGGGAAAACCAGTAAATATAGCTACTTTCAAAAAAGTCTTTTGTCAAGTTGATGATTACCATTACAAGTTCCTTGTTCCTTCTCCACTCCCAGTGCTTCATTTTACTAGCTAATATATATATATATATATATATATATATATATATATATATATATATATAGAAAGCTCTCCATGTGTTTCACTGCAGGTTAGCATTTTATAAACTAACTGGTTCTTTAAAATTAAACTATGGCTTTTAGCTTTTTAAAAACCATTTTAGGATTTTAATAGGTTAAATTGATTAGATGCTAATTCTTCTAAAACAATCTATTTTAAAATAATTATAAAGCAATTTTTAATCCTCTTCTCTCCTGCTAACTCACTCCTTAAAGGCTTTAAAATGTTATAGGTTTGTTTTGTCTGCCTTTTTTTCTTTCTTTCTTTTTTTATTGGAGATAGTCTCTCTCTCTATCAGGCTGGAGAGCAGTGGCAAGACGGCTCACTGCAACCTCCAGATCCGAGTTTCAAGCGATTCTCCTGCCTCAGCTTCCCAAGTAGCTGGGATTACAGGTGTGTGCCATCACACCTGGCTAATTTTTGTATCTTTAGTAGAGATGGGGTTTCACCATATTGGCCAGGCTGGTCTCAAAATCCTAGCCTCAAGTAATCCACCTGCCTTGGCCTTCCAGAGTGCTGGAGTTACAGTCATGAACCACCATGCCCAGCCAGAGAATTGTCTGTTTTAAGAGTAAAATTTGGGAGTTTTAAAAGAACCACTCAGTAGCAATGATGGTCTATGAATATTCTAAAATTATGTGAATAAGTTTGTCTGTGTGAATGCATGCATTCATTTTTGTAACCTTGATCAGATTTCAAAGAGATTCCTTGTCCCCAGAAGGTTGAACTGTACTGGAATAGTCAAAGCCCTCGAATTTTTTCTTAACTCTGTACCTTTAGTTTTAGCTAAAACGTCTATATCTAATTCTAAATTTATATATTTCAGCTAGTATTTAGGTTTTAAAGTAATTTTAATAAAGCAGCTATATTTAGCCACATTTACCAGTTTCCCCTTATTTAAGTGTTAAGGTTGTTCATGAAGTAAGCACTGTAACAAAGAAAGCTTTCTGCACTACATGTAGTGTTCCTGAAGGTGGGACTATATTAGTTACAACTCACCTCTTTTATCACCTCTTTCAAGTATTTTATTCTCTAAAATCTAATTTTTACCCACTTCCTATTGATTATAGAAAGCGATTTTGAGATTATAAGCAGATAAGAACGAATTTAAAATGTGGACTGCATGAAGCACTACATTAAACAGGTTGAAGTGAAATAATCCCTATTCTTTCAAGAGTTAATCTGGAGTCAGCCATGTGAATTTATGACAGGAATATTAATTTATTGAGGCATTGTGAAAAAAAATAGTTACGTGATGTTCCGCATGTAAATCTGCCCCCCCTCAAACCAATATCCTTTGAAATGAAGGTTTATCCTTGGAATCACAGAATATTGAGTGGAATGCTACAGCTTTGTAATCAGTGCTACTTTATTTTTATTTATTTATTTTTTTGCTGAATCCTAACCACTAGACCACCAGGGATCGTCACTGCTACTTTAAATAGCAGTTAGCCACACTAAGCAAGAATAGCTGTAGAGATTAAAATGAGAGATTAAAATGTTACATTAAATGTTCTTTAAAAATAAATATATATAGCATATATAAAAAATGTAAATTGCAAGCCGGGCGTGGTGGCTCAAGCCTGTAATCCCAGCACTTTGGGAGGCTGAGGCAGGTGGATCACGAGGTCAAAAAATCGAGACCATCCTGGTCAACATGGTGAAACCCCGTCTCTACTAAAAAATACAAAAAATTAGCTGGGCATGGTGGCGTGTGCCTGTAATCCCAGCTACTCAGGAGGCTGAGGCAGGAGAATCGCCTGAACCCAGGAGGCAGAGGTTGCGGTGAGCCGAGATCACGCCATTGCACTCCAGCCTGGGTAACAAGAGTGAAACTCCGTCTCAAAAAAAAAAAAAAAAAAGTAAATTGCAAAATGATATAATTTTCATATATAACATGATTTAAAGCAGGGGATGCTGGGAAGGTATGGGAGCTAAACCAATTTTATAGCACTTTTCCCAATCTAAGGTACCTGTTACTTTATCTTAATATAGAATGTTTTATAGAGGGAAAATAAGTCCACTTTAAATATCGGGTTCACATTGCTTTTCAGGCTGGACAACCATTTCTTGAATTCTTAAATGTCTTTTTTATTTGACAGAATTATAAATGGAGGCAGACATAGGGGTTCTCTCTTCTGGTGAGATCCTTTTTTCTTTTAAGTCCCCAAGAATTCCCATCCCTCCATGGTTTAAATAATAGGTAGGTCCTTATATTATAAAGGAAGTTGTGAAGAAAAGGAACTGGCAATAACATTGCTTGTAAGTAAGTTCCTCCCGCCTCAGGAATCTAAGATTTTGTTTTGTATATGGCAAGCATTTTTTCTTGAATTCAGTTGTAACTGGTACACAACAAAATGTAAATATGTACTATTAGGTATAGGATGTTTTGGGGGTGTGCTGTTGAAAATTTGGTTTCACCTTATAAAGTTGACCACACGATGTCTGTTAATCTTAATAAATTATGATCATCTTTGTGTAAAAATTTGGTCTGCTTTCATTACTTAGCAAACTTGCATTATAAGTGATGATACAATGAAGATCTTTTTTCAGGTTTCTTCTACCCATCTCATCCATGAGGTTTTTCTTTCCTCTGTGATACCTGAATTGTACTTTAATATGATACAAGACTAAAGAGGAAACTTTATTTTCTCATTTTTGGGAGAAGAAAAAAATAGAAACGTGTCATTCATGAGGACTGATTGATTCAGAGTTTTTGTGCAAAGTTTGACCTTTGAGCTCTTTGTTCCCATGTCCTTATTTTAATTCAAACCTTATACTCAATTCTCAACTCCTTGTTTTTAGGTGGTTAGCCAACGTTTCCCTCAGAACAGCATTGGTGCAGTAGGAAGTGCCATGTTCCTCAGATTTATCAATCCTGCCATTGTCTCACCGTATGAAGCAGGGATTTTAGATAAAAAGCCACCACCTAGAATCGAAAGGGGCTTGAAGTTAATGTCAAAGGTGAATTATTTTGATAATCTAGCTATCTTAAACTCCCCTTCCAACTGAATTTTCAGCTTTCCTTATAGTACTTCTTCTTACATTTATATTTTAAATTCCCTATGGTTTTCAGTTATGTGTTTTTGTTTTATTTTGTTTAAATTACTAAGGAATTCATTAGTTAGGTACGTGATGGACCTTATTTTCATCAGAAAACATTTTATTACAGTAAATGTCTTGTGCTATGAAGATCATAATTTGTGTAATCATTCTAGACATTCTGAAATATACTAGAAAGTAGGCTATAGGATATTTTATTTTAAAAGACATTAAACATTTTAACACGTATTTTTAAATGTAAATATAGTAATTATATTTTGGAAGAATAGAAACACTACCTAAAATTTATAGAATGAGGAGTGATTGATTTTAACTACTAGCAGAAATTTTATCAATGAGAAAATTCATATTTTTAAAGAATATATTAATGTATAGACTTCATACAATAAATAATCTGATTATTTATAACTCTGTTTTATTGTGTAGATACTTCAGAGTATAGCCAATCATGTTCTCTTCACCAAAGAAGAGCACATGCGGCCTTTCAATGATTTTGTGAAAAGCAACTTTGATGCAGCACGAAGGTAAGCTACCTGCCACGTATTCATTTTCTCTGTTTGAATCAAATATTTTCAGTTTCATTTAAGTCCATGTATTTGTTTTACATGAAGTTTCTGTGTAGGTTTTTTTCTCTTCCTGCTCTAGTTCAAGACATAACTTGTCTTATTTTACTGTAAAAGTTATGAAATAAATTAACATTTTTTATAATTTGGTAGTGATTTTCATATTTGAAAACCAAGAGCGATTTTTGACTTGTCTAGTTAAATAAAGGATTTGAGGATGTTACAATAAGGAGAAAGGAAGAAGTAGGATTCCTTTTATTTAAAACTAAAACCAAACTGGTATCGATAATACATAACAATGTATATAGTAAGGATATATTTTTAATGTTAGAATGTTTGTGATACTTACATTTGGAAGTATATCTAAACTAAAATGTTATTTAAACCAAGTAATGCAGACACATAAGATTTTCTTCATGAGTAACTGAGTGTTATGATTTTAGAAATCATAACTTTTCTGCTATATTTCCATAACTATTTTACTTTATTTCTCTGAGTTATTGATTTATCTGTAAAGTAGTGATAAACTCTGTTTGCCTGAGTTGTTTTTAGAGGAAAAAAAATGAGATAATTAATAAGAAAGTGCTTTGTAAATTTATGTCTGGAATTCTGCTTTTCATGCAGTGTGAATCTAATTGATCCTCATCATCTAAACTAGACTTGTACAACTCTTTCTTCCAACTTATCATCATTGTAGTTGTTACTGACTTTTTCGTGTTAGGGAAATCGGAGTTTAAAAGGTATATTGCTGAAGTACAAGCCATATTGGAAAGAGAGTAAATACCAGCACAAGATTCATATTCTGGCAGACTGAATACCGATAGAAAGTTAAAAGGATCAAAGTTTTAATCCTGGCTCTGACCTAACAGGCTATATATTTTTGGGGAGGTCTTTTGTCTGGACCTTCATTTCCTTGTCTGTAGCCTCTTTCCAAAGTTTTATCCATCTCAGTTTTGTTGTTCTCTAACTTCAAAGCCCACTCTGAAGCTGGTGCCAGGGATCAGAAATGGAAAGCCATTTTCTCCTTGTCCGTCTTGCCTTGTCTAATGACAAGTCACATTGTGTGAACAAGCCCTCCATATTTGTAATCTCAGTTATTTCACAAAGTTACATCATATTTATTTAATTCAAACATAAGTCTGTGTGTATCTGGTGTTGGAAATTCTAATGATTTTGCGTTTTTGAAGGTTTTTCCTTGATATAGCATCTGATTGTCCTACAAGTGATGCAGTAAATCATAGTCTTTCCTTCATCAGTGATGGCAATGTGCTTGCTTTACATCGTCTACTCTGGAACAATCAGGAGAAAATTGGCCAGTATCTTTCCAGCAACAGGTAAGATTTCGCAGTCATGGGGATAGTGAATACTCTCCATTTAAATTTAGATTAATAAAATTACTGGTCATGAAGAGTCCTTTTTACTTTGCATCTTCTTGGACTAAGAATTATGGTTTAGAAAGAGAAAGACTCTTTTTTTTAAAAAAAAAATACAAAGAAAAGGTTAAGTCACATTAAGTCAACAAAACTACTTAGATTCCAGTGATGATAATGATGATGATTTTTTTTTTTTCGTCAAGTTAAAAAATCACAAATTAGCTCTTTGGGTTTTTATGGCTTGCAAATTGTCATAGACCCAAAGAAGTTTAAATTAGTGTTGGCATTTGAATCTGAAGGACAGCTAATTCTTAGGAGTTTAGTAATTAAAATATTGTCAGTGTTTTAATTCTATGATGAACTCATTTGCGATTAAGTATATGCAAATAAAGCTTTATATAGAAAATACTGGCCTGGAACTGTGGCTCACACCTGTAATCTCAGCACTTTGGGAGGCTGAGTCGGGCAGATCACCTCAGGTCAAGAGTTCGAGATCAGCCTGGCCAACATGGTGAAACCCCGTCTCTACTAAAAGTATAAAAATTAGCTGGGTGTGGTGCCTATAATCTCAGCTACTTGAGAGGCTGAGGCAGGAGAATCTCTTGAACCTGGGAGGTGGAAGTTGCAGTGAATTGAGATCATGCCATTGAGCTCCAGCCTGGGCCACAAGAGTGAAACTCCGTCTCAGAGAAAAAAAAAAAAAATTAAAAATTGAAATTAATTTGGGCATTGTTTCATTAGCTCTTATTAGTCTCTTTTGGAACATAAATTACTTGCTGTCCCATCTAGTTATATACATTTGTAAAGAGACCAAATTCCTGTGTATGAGGCATTCCTTACAAAGGAAAAATGAGTCCAGATTATTTTTAAATGCCAATAAAAATTGTTAATACTTCCATGGGAAAAGTAGCAGACTATGGAGCTAAGGCTAAGCAATTGGGAGATGGGAGTTTAAACAACAGGGCATTTTAACCTTTTATGAATTATTAGTAGATTGAAGTAGACATGGGCCTGAGGTCTTTTTGTTGCTGTTTACAAATCAACAGAGACCACCAGCTGACAGTAAAAGGAAAAGCAACCAGTGACAAGTTAAAGAAATATATACTGCTAAATGTGAACTGCTACTTTTTTTCTAAGTAGTTTGCTATATCTAGGGATCATAAAGCTGTTGGAAGACGACCTTTTGATAAGATGGCAACACTTCTTGCATACCTGGGTCCTCCGGAGCACAAACCTGTGGCAGATACACACTGGTCCAGCCTTAACCTTACCAGTTCAAAGTTTGAGGAATTTATGACTAGGTAAAGTACAACTTGAAATGTTGATTGCTTTCTTTTTGGTTGAGAAGCAGAGTTTACCACCAGGCCACTTGTTGGATATGATAGAAGACTATGAGGAAAGATGTGTCTAATAATCGCATTGCCATGTTTGAGGATCCAACTTTTCTCCTATGCTATATATTACTTATATATATATAGGATATGTTTTATATGTTGTTATAAAAATAGTAACAAATCATATTTTATCATCTTGCTTTCATATGTTTTCACATTTAATACTTACCAGGGAGTGAAGACAACATTATTTTCAAATTACAGTTAAGGAAAAAGCAGCTTAATGTGAATAATTGGCTTGCTTAAGATTCCATGTCTGGTTCATAGGTCTTTTGGTTTTAAGTGTAGGACTTTTCTACTACACTATAGCATTTTTCAGAACCTCATAAAGGTTAATGGTTTTAACTTCTTTTAGATTAAGGTTCAGAAAATATAGTGTACCTCAGTATTGCTATAAAATTTCAGTGGACATTTGTTTTGAATCCCATTCAGTGGAATTTAGTTAGTGAACAAAAAGATCCTCATTGTTAGACACTTACTCTATGATGATACAGTGAGAATAGCCTGCTGAATCAAAAAGTACCTTTCACAGTACTTTTTGCTTAGTAAGTGCGCCATAGTGTCTGTGAGTTGAGTGTTAATGTTCCTAGTATGTGCCAAAACAGAAAGAACTAAACAGAATCTGATGATGAGAAGTTAAAGATTTGTATATAATATGCCTTGAATTATAATTGCCTGTTGTATTACATATAGGTCATAGTTTTGTACATATAACTCCAAATCATTGATACTGTTAAAAGAATATATGAATATATGAAAGAGTGTATAAACAGAATGTATGGCTTTATAATGTCTTTTCCAAATTAATGTTTATTTTTAACTCTATTAAATTTTTCTCATTGTAACAAATGTTTATTACTATGTAATTAAGGGCATATTTTCCATACAGAATATTCACATTGCCTAACTGAAAATTATGTAATACAAAAATATAAAACTATTTTTAGGCCAGGCGTGGTGGCTAATACCTGTAATCTCAACATTTTGAGAGGCCAGGGTGGGAGAATCACTTTAGGCCAGGAGTTCAAGACTAGCCTGGGCCACATTGTGAGACCTTGTCTTTATTAAATAAGTAAGTAAGTAAATAAGTAAGTAAGTTGGGCACAGTGACTAATGCTTGTAATCCCAGCATTTTGGGAAGAGGATTGCTTGAGCCCCGCCTGGGCAACATAGCATGAGTCTGTCTCTACAAATAATAAAATATTAACCAGGTGTGGTGGTGCATACCTGTAGTCCCAGCTACCTGGGAGGCTGAGGTAGAAGGATTGCTTGAGTCTGGGTGGTTGAGATTGCAGTGAACTGTGATTGTACCACTGCATTCCAGCCTAGCTGACAGAATGAGACCTTCTCTATAAATAAATAACTAAAAATATAAATTAAGTAAAAAGAAATATAAGTAAATAGAAATATAAATAAAGATATATAAATATAAAAACGAATAAATGAAAACTAACAGTTTTCAAATTTAACATCACTGATGGCATCGTAGCCATTTTTCTATTTTTCTAGGAAAAGAAAAAAAATTTTTTTAAGAGACAAGATTTCACCATATTGGCCAGGATGATCTTAATCTCCTGACCTCATGATCCACCCGCCTTGACCTCCCAAAGTGCTGAGATTACAAGCGTGAGCCACCACACCTGGCCTGGAAAATATTTTTATTACTCCTTTTTTTCTAAGATCCTATCTTCCCTTACAAAGCAGTCTTTTGTGCTTTTGAAGAATAAGTTATCTAATATATATGTAATATACTTAGGACAGTATCTGGTACTTGTAAAGTGTTTAATAAATGTTAGATTTTATTTTTGTTTTAAACTCCCACTGATGCTCTTGGAGACCCATTTTCTTTTTTTAAAAAAATGAAGGTAGCTAGGCCGGGCGCGGTGGCTCAAGCCTGTAATCCCAGCACTTTGGGAGTCCGAGGCGGGTGGATCATGAGGTCGAGAGATCGAGACCATCCTGGTCAACATGGTGAAACCCCATCTCTACTAAAAATACAAAAAATTAGCTGGGCATGGTGGCGCGTGCCTGTAATCCCAGCTACTCAGGAGGCTGAGGCAGGAGAATTGCCTGAACCCAGGAGGCGGAGGCTGCGGTGAGCCGAGATCGCGCCATTGCACTCCAGCTTGGGTAACAAGAGCGAAACTCTATCTCAAAAAAAAAAAGAAGGTAGCTTTATAATCTTAGTTCTTAAAAAAACAATTAAATTACTCTGTATACAAACCTAAAGAAGAAAGTAACAAAATTAAAAATAGTTTATCCTCTCTTTTAGAAATAATTAACATTTGTTGAATAGCCTCCCAGTCATTTATCTATGCACATGTATATTTGTTTCTCCTATCAAATGATATCTAGATTGTTCCATTAATATTTTTTAAATGCTGACCTGGGACCAGCAGCATGATGGGCTGAGCTAATACAGTCTCCTTCCCAAGACACAAGACTCATAGAAATACTAGGTGTAAAAGAAAATATGTATACTTAAAAAAATTTAGGCCAGGCATTGTGGCTTACACCTGTAGTCCCGGCAGTTTGGGAGGCTGAGGCAGGTGGGTCACCTGAGGTCAGGAGTTGGGAGACAAGCCTGACCAACATGGTGAAACCCTGTCTCTACTAAAAACAAACAAACAAAAATAGCTGGATGTGCTGGTGGGAGCCTGTAATCCCAGCTACTCTGGAGACTGAAGCGGGAGATTTGCTTGGACCTGGGAGGCAGAGGTTTCAATGAGCTGAGATTGTGCCACTGCATTCCAGCCTGGGCAACAATGGCAAAACTCTGTCTCAAAAAAAAAGGAAAAAAATTTTTTTTTAAAAAATGTATAACTGGAAGATAGTTTCCAGGCAGATTACCTAGTGTAAAGTCAGTACAGAGTACAGATGGATAAAGAAATCGAAAATATGAAAAAGATTAACAGATGCAGAAGATAGAATGCGAAGGTCCAACATATATCTAGTAGGTGTTTCCTAGAAATTGAGCTCAGTGAGAACAGAAAGAAGTAATGTTTGAAAAGATAATGGAAGAACGTTTTCTACAGTTGATGAATGACATGAATCTTGAGGTTAAAGAATCACACTAAGTCTTGAGCAGACTATATAAAAGTTAAACCAGGCTTTTTCAGAAATATATTTTAATACATATGGGAACATCATATATGATAAAAATGATATTCAAAATCATGAAGATTAGGATGGACTTTCAATAAATGGTGTTGATACAACTCAGTAATTATCTGGAAAAATATTTTCATACCATTTATGGGGATAAACTCCCATAAATCAAAGAAAAAAAAACATGGGCAAAACAAGACCTTTTTCATTCATTCAAAATCCATAAACTAGAAAGGAAAAGATTGGTAAAATGAATTCATTACAAAATCATAAGCTTCTGTTTGGGGCAAAAATGTCATGAGTAAAAACAATCCTATGGTTAATATTCTTGTCCAATAGTTCTCTGAGAATAGTCCTAAAAGTGCTTTTGTGGTTCAAAGAGTAGTATCTTGAAATTTTTCGTGCATGTTGCCAAATTACCCTTTAGTATATCTGTTGCTTTTAAAACATTTTTTCATTTTAGTATTTTATCGTTTATCCAATTATAGACTTTTTTTACATACTCAGTAGGCAATATAAAGCCTCAGAGTTACTCTGTTCTTTTTCTTTTAGGCATCAGGTACATGAAAAAGAAGAGTTCAAGGCTTTGAAAACGTTAAGTATTTTCTACCAAGCTGGAACTTCCAAAGCTGGGAATCCTATTTTTTATTACGTTGCACGGAGGTAAGAAATACTATGTTTTGGTGTCTCTAAACAGAGTATTTTAAATGATAGCAGATACAGAAAGATGGCAAGTTCGGTTTTTCCCATTCGACTTAACAGGAATTGAAGACAAGTTTACCTGGGAGCACATAGCAGGGTAAATAGTCTGCCTTTCCTAAAATGGTGTTCAGTATCTAGTAACTGCTTTTCAGACTACGCATTTCATATTGGTTTCTCTGTCCTACATCATTTTTTAAAATACTGCCTACAAAGGTTTAATTACCAAAAGTTAAAAACCCACAAAGAATCTTTTATTTTCAAGTATATTCTGATTAAATAGTACTCACAACATGATAACCGGGAACTTTTTTTCCAAGAAGAAATTAAACTCTAAGAGCCTATTTCTGAGAACTTTTAATAATATGCTCTGTAAGACAGCATCAGGGTGATTTAGAAAGTAATTCAAGGGAGTGGTGGGAAGTCTCTGTGAAGATGGTGCAAGGGGTGGCCTGGAAAATGGTGCTTGTTCATGCTGCCCTCAGTCAAGGCTGGTTCCTGAAAGCCTTCCTGGAAATGTTGTGAGCTCCTCCTTAATAATAGTTATGATGCTTGCATTGCTTTTCCTACCATTGTTTTTGCTTTTTGTTTTGCCTCATTTTACCTTCCTTTTGAAAACTCATCTGTGACATTATTTGGTCAGTTTTACTTTCCATTTACCATGACACACATTCATGGTAATTGAGCCTTAGAGACACCATGATACATAGAGAGACCACTGACTTTGGAATGTCAAGGACCATGTTTAGACTTAGTTCTGCTGCTCATTAGCTATAGACCTAATCTTTCCCAGTTTCCTGAATTTAACAGTATTTAACATCCATGACCGTTAAGTTAGTAGACTTACATTGTTAGTCAACCTGCTGGCCACATGAGGTTGAGAAATATGGATGGTGAAAGAATATCAGTGGAAGATGGGAAACTTGTCTAATTGGGTCATTCAGATAGCCTTAAGACCAAGAAGTCCAAAGGACTGGGGTATTAGGAAATCAAGAAAGTAAGAAAATTGCATTGAATCTTCCCTCACCCCCTACCCTTTAACAACTATAACTAACCCCTTCTCACCTTCTCAAGAAAGGCCTCTCTCCAGCTCTTATTTCAGTTGCCATTTCTAAATTGCCTAAGATCATTTTAATTGTCTTTTGCACTTGAAATGAACCATATTTGTATTCTGACCCCATCCTTTAATACAACCAGAGTATTTTTACTTTCCCTATTTTTTCTAAGTAAGCAAACATTGGTGAGGGAGGTAGAAGACATGTGTCCCTCTCCTCTTTAAAATCTTATTAGTTTACAAATAGCAAAGATTTCTGGAAAACAAAGCTGGGTTTTTTTGTTTTTGTTTTTGTTTTTTCAGGATCAGAAACTATTATGTTTGTATTCCTTCTTTGTAGTGATCTAGAAGAAGCTAAAGGAAAGCACATTGGGCCTGTTGCAGATCCCTCAGTGAGATTTAGTCAGTGGGGTTTCCTTGAAACCTGTTGAGTCTTATGGCTTGAGAATGCTAAGGATTCTCAGCTCTGCTGCTTATTAGCTGCATAATCTTTTTTTTTTTTTGAGTTGGCGTTTCATTCTCGTTGCCCAGGCTGGAGTGCAATGGTGTGATCTCTGCTCACTACAGCCTCTACCTCCTGGGTTCAGGTGATCCTCTTGCCTCAGCCTCCTGAGTAGCTGGGATTACTGCACCACCATGTACCACCTTGCCTAGCTAATTTTGTATTTTTAGTAAAGATGGGGTTTCACTATGTTGGCCAGGCTGGTCCCAAACTCCTGACTTCCGGTGATCTGCCTGCCTCAGCCTCCCAAACTGCTGAGGTTACATGCGTGAACCACTGTGCCTGGACTTAGCTACATAATCTTAGATAAGTTTATTTTTCCAAATCTGTTGCTTCATATGTTAAAGCTGGGGTGTGTGCTTATAACAACTGTCTGAGTTTTCTATTAAGTGTTTTGTGATCTATAATGTTGTGTAAGGAGTAAATTTGGGATTTTTTTTCTTTCTTTCTTTTTTGGGGGCATATGGCCCTGTCAGTTTCAGATTTTTAGTTCTTTTAGTTTCTTACTTAGACCTACTGGAGCTCCTCCTGGCCTTCATTTTCACTTGGCATGAGGCCTAGCTCCAGAACAGATAAGTACACAGTACATCAGAGCAGAACATCCATTTACTCCATTATGAAGGTCTTGTCTGTCTGTATGCCATCAGCTTTGTCAAGGAGCACTTGGGTTTGACTTCTCTTTTGTTATTCCTGTGTTTCTGTGGCTTAGACTACTATGTATTAAGTAATGCTTTTTGAATTGTGGGTTTTCAGATCTCCTTATATAGTCCGCAGATGTGTCCAAAACTTAATTCAATATATCTTCAACCTCCTCTTCGCACCGTGTTTCTCTTTTTCAGTAGCATCATCATCCCTTCTAGTTCCCCATCTAGAAACCCTAATCATTTAAAAATTCTTTCCTCCTACTTCTTTTATCTTCCTCTTTGTTAGTCACCAAATCTTGATTTTACCTGTGAGATCCTGGACAGTCAATTAAGTTGTTTTAGTTAGGCTTTTATTGCAAAGCAGTCATTTGTATTTTCTCAAGGATAGTTCTTAGGAAAAGCATGAATTAGATCACAGCCTGCTGAGATACAGAGAGAACTACATAGCTGTGGGTTCTGGAACTGGCCACACTCTTTGACTGTCTCTTGGTTTTGTACTTAACTCTACCTCATGATTTTCATCTTTCTGTATCCTTCCAGCTTTTGCCCCAGATAGTTACCCCTTTATTATCTCAGTACTGCACATCTAAAATTCCAGAAAGAAAATATGATTCAGCTAAAAAGTATCTTTGTCCTACATCGTTTTTTAAAATCATAACTACAAAGGATTAGCAGAACCTTTAATGTTAGATGTTGGCCAGCCAGTTGATTTCTGGCTGCCCCTAAATCCAATATGTGCTCCTGTCCCAGCAGTCGTGTGATTCAAATGTGACCACTCCGTGCTGTTTCTTCATTAGGGGGTTTTTCTTAGGTACGTGTTTTAATTTTTTTTTTTTTTTTAAAAACAAAAAACAAAAAACAAAAAAAACCAGGGTGTACTCTGTTGCCTACGCTGGAGTGCAGTGGCACTACCGTGACTCACTGCAGCCTCTAGCTTCCAGGCTTAAACAATCCTCCTACCTTATACCCCCAAGTAGCTGGGACTACAGGTGTGCACCACCACACCCGGCTAATTTATTTTTTATTTTTATTTTGTAGAGATGAGGTCTTGCTATGTTGCCCAGGCTGGGCTTGAACTCTTGGGCTCAATCAGTCCTCCTGCCTTGGCCTCCTATATTGATGGGATTACAGGTGTGAGCCACCATGCCTGGCCTAATTTTTTTTTTTTTTTCGGTTGGTCCTTAATGGTCTAATACTACCATTAGGTACCTTGGCAATGTCTTTTGGAAACCATTTCCCCTCAAGGCATTGCTGGAACTCTCATTGTCTCTTACCTATACTAATGTAGCATTATTATCCTCTTCCTTCATCCCCAGATGACTACTTCCAGGTCACCTTAACATTTCTTCTGGAGCCAGTTTTCAGTACAAAGCTTGTCTTTCTCATTGACTCCCTATATAAAGTCCAAGTTCTGTAGCCAGACAGGCAAGGTAATTTTGGCCTAATTTACTTTTCTGATCTTTTCCTGCTAACCCATCCCATATACTTATGCTCTTTCTGATCTTTTTCTGCTAACCCATCCCATATACTTATGCTCTTGCCTGTAGTAAAGTAGCATAATACAAGGACATTGTTGCAACATTGTTTATATAGTGCCAACAAAAAGGAAAACAGTAGAACTGTGTTTTAAAAGGGGAATTGTTGAATAAATGATGATACATTATGTTAGGAAATAATGCAATGTGTTAATTTTGCTTGTTGCAAGTGACAGAAATGCAATTCAAATTTATGTGTGCCAAAAAGGAATTTACTGACTCATGTACCTAAGAAAATCAAGAGATGTACTAGTTTCTTGAATGACTAGATGCAGAGCTTTGAACAATATCATCTGGAGAACATCTGTCTTCTCTGGCTCTTGACTCTACTTTCCTTGTGTTGGTTTTATTCCCAAGCAGCTCCTCCCAAGCTGTGGCCAGCAGTGATTCTCCCACCTTAATAATCTCAGTGGAAAAACACCCTTCCCCAGTTTTGTGGTTTCAGCAAAAGTGGTTGGTCTTATTGGCCTGGCGTGAGTCATGTGCCAATTCCTAAGGCAGTCACTATGGCAAGGGGGAGTGGTATTTCTTTGTTACCTAGGCCTGGATCATGTGCCCCTTCCTGGAACGCAGTGGTAAAGCCAGCCCTGTCCAAATTGCATGAACTAAAAGATGGGCATGGGGGCAGGGTTTTCACAAAGGAAAATTGAATTGCTGTTACCAGAATGAGGAAAAATGAATACTGGGCAGGCAGAAGTAGCAGAAGTCATCTACGTGAAGCTTTAAAACATCCGAGAAGGATGACTCTGACACTTACCTTACAAGGTACATGACAGTGTGTGTGCACCTGCACATGTGTATGTGTAGACTGAGAAATGTATGAAACTGTACACCTTAACCATTCACATTGCTTACCTCAGAAGTATGATTGGAGGAGATAGAAGACCAGTTTAATATTTCTGCTTATATCTCTATATTGTTTGGCTTGCCAGGAGCATATATTATTTTTGTAAAAATAATTAAAAATAATAAAACCCCAAAGAGGCTGGGCGTGGTGGCTCATACTTGTAATCTCGGCACTTTGGGAGGGTGAGGCAAAGAAATCACTTGAGCTCAGGAGTTCGAGATCAGCCTGGGCAACATGGTGAAACCCTGTCACTACAGAAAAATACAAAAATCCACCAAACATGGTGGCATACACCTGTAGCCCCGGCTACTCAGGAGGCTGAAGGGGGCGGATCACTTCAGCCTGGGAGGTCAAAGCTGCAGTGAGCCAAGATCGCACTACTGTACTCCATCCTGGGCAACAGAGTGAGGCCCTGTCGCAAAGAATAAATTCAAAAACAAACAAAAAAACTCTCAAGTTACAATGAAGAGTTTTCCTCTTAGGAATATTGTAATACTGGCAATTGCTTTTTGGGTGTTAGGAAATGTTAGCTATTATCATTATTTACTCCTAAGTACTTTCTCTGCATCAGGAAACTGCATACTACATACTTTCTCATTTAATCCACATAATAACCTTCTGAGATATCATTATTAACAGTTAATTGATGTGCATATAAACTGAAACGCAAACCTGAAACCCAAACCTAGCTATCAGAATGATCCGGACCATTAAAACAAACATATCTCCAGCCCCCACACTGAAATTCCATATTAAAATCTCAGGGGCAGGGCCCTATTTATATATTTAACAAGAACTCCAAATGATTCATTTATTACTAAAGTTTGTTTGGGAATCTCACTGGGTCATGCATTTAATCCATGGTAGCACAACTAGTAAGATCAGAATTGGGTTTCAATCCTAAGCCAAAACTCTTAGCAAAAGCACTATTAATCACATTATTACTACTATTATAATTTTATGCTTGGGGTAAATCAGCCTTTGTAGATGAGCATGAAAATCTAACCAAAAGTTAGGACATGTATTACTTTGGGGAAAATAAGTTATGAATTCCAGGCACCTGATTTACAAATTATTTTTTGAAACATAAGACAAGGGTTTACTTAATATAAAATAATCTTGTCATTGGTGCAACAGCATTATATATTACAAAGGTTAGTAGAATTGTCATCTTTTCTTAGTGAAATGACATATTACTATTACACATTCATGAAATATGTTAATACAGATGAGTGTGTTATTTTGTAGAGTACTGTAGTTTATCAGAATAGCATTTTTTGTCTTTTTAATAAAAAATAGAATATAGACTGGGTGCAGTGGCTCATCCAGTGGCTCATACCTGTAATCCCAGCACTTTGGGAAGCCGAAGCAGGTGTGCATCACCTGAGGTCAGGAGTTTGAGACCAGCCTGGCCAACATGGTGAAACCCCTCTACTAAATATACAACAAATTAGCTGTGAATGGCGGTGCCCGTCTGTAACCCCAGTTAATCTGGAGACTGAGGCAGGAGAGTTGCTTGAACCTGGGAAATGAAGGTTGCAGTGAACTTAAGTCATGCCATTGCACTCCAGCCTGGGCAACCGGAGTGAATCTCTATCTCAAAAAGCAACTTCCCCCACACCACTCCTTATCCCACACTCCCATCGCCTATCGTTCATCTGTCTCTCTCTCTCTCTTCCTCACTCTTTCACTCTCATGCGTGTGCTCTCTCTCTCTCTCACACACACACACACACACACACACACACCCTACCTATATAATTTCTTCTCTTACACCTTTAATATAAATATCTGAGTTTCAGTTCAGTTTTGCAAACATTTAAAAGCCACACATGGTATTTTGCTTGTTTCAGCATTTAATAAGGTAATACCTACCTTTTTCATATGGAAGGAAACCATCGTATTAAGGTATAATTTAAACTTAGACAATTATAATTCACAAACAACCAAATCAAACTAGGATAATGATAATTTCTTAAGTAGTAAGTTGAAGTAAGTGATAATTTCCTAATGTGCTTGTCATTCAGCAGGTAATAAGAAACTGAGATAAGAATGCAGGCAGTTGAAGTTCACTTCAGCAAGTGTACACAAAACAGCAAAAATGTTACATAGAAAATAAAATGAGTGTTGTTCATTGGATTGAGTATGGTGCTGCCATTTCTCACAGTGTTCATATTCTTACTTGTGGCTATCTTTGGAGTCACCGCTGTATTTAGACTTGTCTTAGAATTTTGAGTTGTCTTGGGATTCGATGTCATTTTGAGATTTGGGCTTGTCCCGGGATTGGGGTTCATTCTGGGAGTGGTGCTGGTCCTCGGATTAGGTCTGGTGCCGGGATTCAGACTTGGCCCAGGAGTGGATACTGCCACAGAGTTTGAGGTTGTTGATGTTGAAGTTGTTCCCAGAATGTTATTAACAAACAGGATCAGGCCAACCAGTGATAGCTTGAACATGATCCTCCTCTGTTTCAAAATAATTATTTAATTTTAATTGAACACTTAGATCACAAATAGGCAAGCATATATCCTTCATTGTGTTTATCAGTACATTCGTGTTAGGTAAATGTTTGCTTTTTCACTATTAGTGAACAAATAAAAAGCTTTCCTTTCTTTGTCGTCAACATCTGCTGACAGAAGACCTATTTTCTATCAAGGGCTGCCAACTGAAGGCAAAAACAAGCCAAAGACTAAAAAAGAGCTTAATGGGCATTTTCTATTTAAAAAAGAAAAAAAGTAAAACATTAGACTTTCAGTACAATACATATGGGGGCTTGAGAGCAGTACGGAGTTAGGGTAGTTGGCAAAGGCTGAGAGGCAATTTGGGACAGGAGAGCAACAAAAGAAATAATGAAATAAATACTGGCATTTTCTTGATTTCTCATGACCTTTATTCCAACAATTTAAGGTTTTAGTTTAGGTCACAAATTAGGATATTACTTTTAAGTATTTACTCCAAAGACTAAAATGATTAAACCAAAGGATTTCCCTGGTTCTGGGATCAGGGTTTCTTCATTGAAAAAAAAAAAAAAAAAAAAAACTAGTTACAAAAGTTCATAGTTTTAAGATTTAGAAATGAACAAAACCAACCCCTTCATTTTGCAAATAGGCTCAGACAAGGGGTGAGGGTGCATTTTGCCTGAGGGTGCATATCTAAAAATGACCTAAGCTAGAACTGAAGTCTATGACTTAAAGCCCAAACTTTAACTGTAGAACTCTAACATATATGTTGAAAGTTACATTTGACTCTAATATGTAATTGGGAACGTTTCAAATTAAAGTTACCTTTTGATATTTTTCTTTGAAGAATAAGAATTCAGTCCTTCTCCAGTGTCTGTGAGGAATCTGATTTCTCACTCACTGCATGCTATTTAAATATAATTATTGGGGAAGTCACATGCTCTAAACCTGACCTGCCATTTGCTGTTTGGAAGTATCCAACTGAGTGTTTCCAAAGCACTAAGTATAAACAGATGGACTTTGGCAGAGATTAAATAATTCAAATAAAGTTTCTAAAATCTGCTTGAAGAATCCAGTGAATAGCATTTGTTATTCCTCTTATCCATGTATAAATTGTATAACATTAATAAATTGCTTCACTGCATTGACTCTAACTCGATGAATATACTATTTTGCCTGCTGTGATTATTATGATTTAAAACCAAGTAAGTATATTAAAGATGTCTGTTTTTCCTTAGAACATCTGTTTGTATGTTTATAGGGTAGTTTCTACCCTTGGTTATTTTGAAGTTTAAAAAATAATTCAGTAATATATCATTTCAGTCATTTAATTTTTGGTGAAATAAAGTAACCTTAGAAAAGAAGTTAAACTTCATTAATATGAAACTTAAGGATTACGTATGAAAGTGATACTTTTCTGTACTGAGTTTACAAACTTGTGTGTGTGTGGTTTTTTTTTAAAATGTATTAAACCACTCACTTTGAAGTACATAAAGTAAATTTTTTAAAGGAATTTTGTCTTTTGGTCAGCCATTTTCCATGCTAATTAGCATATAAGGAAGTTGGGTTGTATTGTGCTAATGTTTTCATCACATTGGTCAGCACACTTTAAAAATTGCAGGGCTGTGAACAATGGTGTTGACACACAAGGAAATTGCTGCATAAATGGCAGACGTACAAGTCAGTACATGTTCCTCACTTGTTGTACTACGCTATGAAGATTGCTTTCCCCCTGAATGAATAAACCATGAATAGGACTATGCTTGCTAAATCTTAGTTATATGGTACATATAACCTCACTTAACTGGAGGTTAGTGTGGTCAGATCTAAGAAGTAAACAAACAAAAAAAGCTTCTTGGCAACCCGAACGCATATTATAAATCAGAGTACTACAGTAATTTACAGGATTTTGGCATTGTTTTCCCTCTTCTCACTTGCTCATTCTGTGGATTTCTTTGGAGGGTATATAGTTGATAATAGTAATAGAAATGTTTTGAACTTGAGCAAACCGTCACTTACTCTGTTTTTCTAATCCTGACCTTTTGAGTACTATACTTACACAACTCTTTATTGACGCTTCAAACACTTTAGTCTCAACTTGTTTAAAATTCAAAAGTTAGCATTTTCTCCTTCCTATTTTTGTATCTAGATACATCCTTCTCAGAATCTCTTGGTTAATTGTATCATCACGTAGCCAAATATTTCTCCAAACTTGGATTTCTCATTATCTTCTCTTTCTTATTGCTCTTAAGTGCCCCAGGCCTCTTGATGATTATTAAGTAAAATTTAATTCTATTCAGCACTCAAATGCTTCCAAACAAACAGAAATCATTTGCCATTGTTCAGGTCTTCAAATACCCCCCAACTTTGTATCTTTTTTTTTTTTTTTTAAAAAGATGGGGTTTCACCATGTTTGTCATGCTGGTCTTGAACTCCTGACCTCAGGTGGTCTGCCTGCCTTGGCCTCCAAAGTGCTTGGATTACAGGCGTGAGCCATCACGCCCGGCCCCAACTTTGTATCTTTGTACAGCCTCCCCCAGTTCCCCAAAGTATAATAATAGCCCCCTCTTATCCTAAGTTTCACGTTACAGTTTCAGTTACCCATGGTCCACCATGATCTGAAAATACTGAATGGAAAATTACATCATAAGTTGGATGTGTCATGAAAAGGTTAATAGTAGCCCAGCACTATGTCACAGTGCTGCATCAGTCACTTCACTTAGTCTTACCACGTAGGCATTGTGTCATATCACATCATCACAAGAAGGGCTAGTATAGTATATACACTAAGATACTTTGAGAAAGATACCAGGTGCACATAGCTTTTATTATAGTATATTGCTATGAATTCTGTTTTATTATTGTTTTTAATCTCTTACTGGCCTAATTTATAATTGAACTTTATCACAGGTATACGTGTATAGAAAAAAACCGTAGCATATATTGGGTTCAATACTATTGCATGGTTTCAGGTGTCCCTGAGGGATCTTGAAACATATCCCCCACAATTAAGGGGTACTACTTTACTTTCCTTCCTCATTCAAAATTATGCTGTTTCTTTAAGGTCCGTTCATGTTAGTACCTTTTATGGGATCCTTCCCTAATTCTTCACATCAGAATCAGTCATTTTAATACTTATCAGAGTCTCTTTTTCACTGAAGAAACTAAATCTTCCACCGTATTTTGGCTTTTTTGTGGTAAGATACCACCTTGTATTCTTTCTATTCCCTCTACCTTCTAATATAGTAAGTGCTTATTAAAAAAAAAAAAAAAAAAAAAAAGGCACAGGGCCCGGCATGGTGGCTCATGTCTGTAATTGCAGCACTTTGGGAGGCTGAGGGGGGCAGATCACGAGTTTAGGAGAGCAAGACCATCCTGGCAACATGGTGAAACCCCATCTCTACTAAAAAATCGAAAAATTAGCCAAGCATGGTGGCATGTGCCTGTAGTCCCAGCTACTCAGGAGGCTAGGACAGGAGAATCACTTGAACCTGGGAGGTGGAGGTTGCAATGAGGGGTGATCACTCCACTGCACTCCATCCTAGGCCACAGAGCGAGACTCCGTCTCAAAAAAAAAAAAAGGACACAGTAAGTATTGGAACTCATTGAAATACCTCCTATTTCTCCATGTCTGAGGGCTGGTATCATTAATGATGTCATTAATGATATTTGGTCATTTGCAGTTTTCCCTTTACGTTAGCATAAATTTGTAAGGCACAGGCCTGAGTTTAAGTCTCATATCTACTTTTCTGGCTACTGTTTTGAGAGAATTCTTCATTTGTACAATGTGGATGATAATGCGCATTCATAATCCCTTCTCTATAATCTGAAATCCCAAATCCTCCAAAAACCTTAAGTTTTATTAAAAAAAAAATTTGACACCAAAATTTATTTGGTTCTGATACCTCACCTGTATTGGTATGAGGTTTTTGGCTGTCTTTATTTGTTCCATTTAGTGTGGGTATTAATGTTTCACTGCAGAAATATTGATGAAATTGATTTTGGGGTGCTATTGCGGTTTTTACTGGAGTGTTACATAATGCATGATAAAACTAATTTTTTTTTTTTGCTGCATATGATTTTCAGACTTTTTACAACAAACTATGCCTTGAGTAAAATGAAACAAGATGAGAAACTTATGATCAAGAAAATTTGCTTAATCAATAAAATAATGAATAAGTGAATCAATATACTGTTACAGTTGAGCCACAGGTTCGCCCTGAGCTCCTTGGTGAACAAAGCAAAAAGGGAAAGATTAGTTGCATTCTTTTTTTTTTTTTTTGAGATGGAGTCTTGCTCTGTCGCCCAGGCTGGAGTGCAGTGGCATGATCTCAGCTCACTTCAGCCTCCGCCTCCTGGGTTCAAGAGCTTTTCATGCCTCAGCCTCCCAAGTAGCTGGGATTACAGGCGCTCACTACCACCCCCGACTAATTTTTGTATTTTTAGTAAAGATGGAGTTTCGTTGTGTTGGTCGAGATGGTCTCGAACTCCTGATCCCAAGTGATCCACCAGCCTTGGCCTCCCAAAGTGCTGGGATTACAGGCATGAGACTTACACACCTTGTAATGAGATTACACACCTTGCCCACCAGAATTCACATTTTTTATAAAGATAAAACAGTTCAGAGAAGCCCCTATACCAGGAAATTTATGTGCTGCTTCTTAATATTCACAATATATTTCTGGGGAATGGGCTTATTTATAGGTAAACATTTATAGATATGTAAGGGAGGCTCAGTGACATAAGCAAAGCTACCTGCTGGAAGGTCAGGCATGGAGGGAAGGGGGAGGGTTAACCTTGCCCAGTCCCTGCCCTGGACCAGAACCAAAGGGTGAGCAGGTGGAGAAGGGCCTATGAAGTGTAGGGTCTTAGGGATGCCCAGTCACAGGGGAACTCTTGGCCTGTTTGGTGATACTGCCCACCTGTTGTACTAGTGAGAGGGAGGCACCTTGCATGTCCTCATCCTGCACACATCTGTGGCTGTGATTAACTTGGAGTAGCCAAGAACTAGCCCAGCCCCCACATCTGGTGTTGCTGGTGATGCTCCCGAGTCGCTCCTTAGCGTATTCATGTTTCTCTTCTTCCTTCTGAGCACAGCACCATACTACTCTTAGCATTCTTTTCTTTTCTTTTTTGAGATAGATCTTGTCCTGTCGCCAGTTGGAATGCATTGGGGTTATCTCGGCTCACTGCAACCTCCACCTCCCTGATTCAAGCAATTCTCCTGCCTCAGTCTCCTGAGTAGCTGAAATTACAAGCACACGCCATCATGCCCAGCTAATTTTTTTGTGTTTTCAGTAGAGACAGGCCTTCACCATGTTGGCCAGGCTGGTCTTGAACGTCTGACCTCGTGATCTGCCCACCTTGGCTTCCCAAAGTGCTGGGATTCAGATGTGAGGCACTGCACCCAGCCTACTCTTAGCATTCTTATAGTTAGGTGGTACCGTTTGACTGAGTTCTGGGCAGTGAAATTTCAGTTCCGATGATGTACGATTGACCTTTGAGCAACACTGGGGTTAGGGGAACTGAATTTCCACACAATTGAAAATCTACATATGACTCCCTAAAAACTTAACTACTAATAGACTGTTGATCGGAAGGCTTTTGATAACATAAACAGGTTAATATGTTTTGTAAGTTACATATATACTGTTATTATTATGAGTAAAATAAGCTCTAGAAAAGAAAATGTTACTCAGAAAATCATGAGGAAGAGAAGATATATTTACTGTTCTCTGAGTGGAAGTGGATTGTCATGAAGGTCTTCATCCTCATTATCTTCATGTTGGTGGAGGAGAAGGAAGAGGGATTGGTCTTACTGTCCCAGCACTGGCAGAAGTAGAAGTAAACCTCTATGTAAGTGGATCTGCGTGGTTCAAACCCATGTTGTTTAAGGGTCAACTGAGGGCTGGTTATCATTTTTCAGTCTTGTATTCCTGCTTTCTTTTCTCAATGCCTGCTAGAAATAGATGATTCAGTGGAGGGGGTATCCAAGACCCTAGAAGATGGTAAAATTATTAAAAGACATGATCTAAGAGAAATAAACTATTGTTGTCTTAGCCAGTGATAGTTTGGGATTATTTGTGACAGAAGTTAGTTTTTGCTGACTAACATAACTATGTGCTGGACATCTTGCCTTTGCCTCTTCAAATCCACTCTGTTCTTTATCCTGCTCTGTACCCTGAGAGGCTGACCTGTGTAGAAGGTATCATTGGGCTCCTCTACTCTCTGGCTTTCAGCTGGCCCATAGGGAATACAAGCAGAAGATTGGAGGGAAGAGTGAAAGTAAGGTTGGGATGTGTATGTTTTTTGGCTCCCTTCCTGCAGGGTCTCTGTGGGCTGGCGGTATCCCTCCATGCAGTATGGTTTTTGTTGGGTGACCCTCTCCACACAGCCTACTCTGTGTCTGCTTTCTGATAACTGCTTCCTCCGCTCACTACTTCAGGTATAGTGTCACACTGTCTCTTAGAGCTTCGTTAAAACCTGCCTTCTTTATACATAATCTCCAGTATCCCAGTTTGAATGTGCCACCTGTTTCCTGCCACCTTAATTGCTACAAACAGTGTATACACTGTATCATCTTCCTAAAATCAACCACGCATGGTGGGATATGAGCTGTAGTCCTAGCAACTCAGGAGACTGAGGTAGGAAGATTGCTTGAGCCCAGGAATTTGAGGCTACAGTGAATTATGGATACTCTAACCTGGGCAACAGAGTAAGACCTTGTTTCTAAAAAACAAAAACAAAAATTAAATTAAAAACAGTGTCTTTCTTTATATATGTATGTTACTTTCAATTGAAATACTGTTTTTGAGATGTTCAGAACTATTCGCCCTCATATATCGATTCTTCCAAATTTTTTTCTTAAGAAAATGGAAAAAAGTAATCTAATTTCTGAAAATCATGAGAATGATCATAAATTTCACATATTACTTTCCTGAGAATTTCAAGTTGGAGTTTTAATATTTTACTTTAGAAACAGGATGAGTTTTCCATTCTGTAACTTTTCTTTTTGATTTTTGGATTTTTTTTTCTCATGAAAAGATGTAGATCTTTTCTTGAGTGGCGTTTGCAGACTTTGCCTTGGCAATGAAAGCATGTTTTATTTTTTTAGAAAATCCTATTAAGTTTTATGCCATGTCTGTGCTCATTGCAGCTGTGCCTCATGTCTCATTTATTTATTTTACTTTTATTTTTTGAGACAGAGTTTTGATCTTGCCACCCAGGCTGGAGTGCAATGGTGTGATCTCGGCTCACTGCAACCTCCGCCTGGCAGGTTCAAGCAATTTTCCTGACTTAACCACCTGTAGCTGGGATTACAGTGTCTGCCACTAGGCCTGGCTAATTTTTTATTTATTTATTTATTTATTTATTTATTTATTTGAGCCAGAGTCTCACTCTGTCACCAGGCTGGAGTGCAATGGCATTATCTTGGCTCACTGCAACCTCTACCTCATTGGTTCAAGCGATTCTCCTGCCTCATCCTCCCGAGTAGCTGGGGTTACAGGCACACGCCACCATGCCCAGCTAATTTTTGTATTCTTAGTAGTGGTTGGGTTTCACCATGTTGGCCAGGCTGGTCTTGAACTCCTGACCTCAGTTGATCTGCCCACCTTGGCCTCCCAAAGTGCTGGGATTACAGGCATGAGCCACCATGTCCAGCCTTCATGCCTCTTTTAAATAGGACTTTTAAAATTTTGAAATGAAGCCAGCTTCAGTGGCTTATACCTATAATCCCAGTGCTTTGGGAGGCCAAGGCAAGTGGATCACATGAAGTCTGGGCAACATCATGAGACCCTATCTCTACAAAATATATATTTTTAAAAATTAGCCAGGTATGGTGGCACACATACCTGTGTAGTCTTAGCCACTTGGGGAACTGAGGCAGGAAGATCACCTGAGCCCAGGACTTGAAGGTTTCAGTGAGCTGTGATCCCACCACTACACTTCAGCCGGTGAGGGAGACAAAGCGAAACGCTGTCTCAAAAAAGTTTTGTTTTGAAATGAATTTATGTATGTTTATTTCTGAAAGCAGTTAAGCCCCTTGGCCATACCACCCTGAATGTACCTGATCTCGTCTGAAAGCAATTCAGGTTTTTAGGATTAAAATTTGTATGCTACTAGGTTTTTAATCTGTACTTTAAAGTAGAACATTTAAAGCATTTTAGTAGTGTATAGCACTGAAAAGTGGCTTTTTAGTGTAGACAGTTGCTTTTAAATAAACTATTTTGTAATCATAGCAACTTTGGAGCCTGAGGTGGGAGGATTGGTTGAGTCCAGGAGTCTGAATCCAGTCTGGGCAATAAAGGAGAATACCAGTTTCATTAAAAAAAAAAAAAAAGAGAGAGAGAGGAAGAAACTATTTGGAAGTTTTGTGAGCAGTGGATATGCAAAATGGCCATTGTTACGTTAGGCCTAATTGTGAGTACCTTCTAAAATTGTATATAACCATGATTCTCTTCAGTAGTAAAATGTCAGCCTCTTCATTTTAGGAATCGAATATAGGAAAAAGAACACATTTCTCCTTAGTTGCAAAACAGGTTCTGAGGGTGAATCCTTGAGCAAGTTTGTCTTCCTAATGGTGTAATATTGTGAGTCAATTTTCTAATTTTGGCCTGTTGTCTCTTATTTTTCATAATCAAAGAAAAATGATTTAATTTTTAAAAGATACTCTCTTTCTTTCTGTTTTCTTCTCTTGGATAATAGTATCCCTATCTGTCTGAGTTTATAGAATCTTAATTTTTACCTGCTCTGACCACATATATCTGATTAGTCATTAAGTCTTGTTAATTCTGCTTCAGAAATTTTGTTTTATGCTTCACTCTCATACTACCAACTCATTTGGTAGCTTCAGTAGTTTTCTAAGCTGGGGTTGGCAAACTTTTTCTGTAAAGGACCAGATAGTAAACATTTCAGGCTTTATAGCCCATATAAAGTTAAAAAAATTTTTTTTAAAATAATGCTTTAAGTGTAAGAACAATGCATAGCCTGGAAGCCATACAAAAATAGGCCACAAGCAGCCTGTGAGCAGGATATTGCAAGTGGGCCATACTTGGCCAACCTCTGGCCTAGGCTATTACAACAGTTTCCTAATTGGAGTATTCATCACCTGTATTTTACCCTGTTGCCTGCATCTTACACATCACTGCCAGAATCATCTCTCTGAAATGTGACCTGTCACTTGCAGGTAAATCTTTATGTGCTCCTGTTAGCTAAGTTTTCATGCTGAAGGCATTCATATACCACTTTGGGGATTTTTTTTTTGTTTCTTCATAACCATCTATATTATTTATTCAATATTTTTATAGACTTTTTTCCTTAAAGGAAAATTTATACTGTGAATGGAAAATCAATATTGATTGCCATAACGAGAAAACCAACAAAAGATAACAGTAAAAGGAAATATAAAACTATGAAATGCCTGTTTCATAGAGCACCCAACATATATGTACTACATTTAAAAAAGCCATTGGCTTATAAAAATATTTTCTTAGCATCTCATACAAGTCTCTTCATAATCTGTTATACTGCTTGCCTTACTTGCACAATTGCTGAGCTGAAGCAGATCGGAAGTAATTTTATAAGAGGCTAGATGCGGACCTTGTATTCTGAAAATCTGATGATTCTACTGTCGTTGATGTGATTCCAAGTAAGCCTGTGTGAGCTTCTGGACTATTCTCAAGGAAGTGTTTATGATGCATTGTTGAGGGTATCATCAGGGCAGTTGATCCAAGAAGTTGATCTAGGAGCTGGCAAAGCCACAAAGTTTGCCCCAAAAGATCAGAATTACAAATGAATGTTTTGTACGTTATCTCCAATCTAATGGTAGAAAAAAAATCTTAAAAACATTTGTCTCTATTGGTCATTTATATGGAATAATAGCAGCTGTTTAGTCTGTAGAAGGATGCTTTAAACTCTATGTGCTTCAGCTATGCTGACCATCTCACCATTGCCCCTCTGCCATGCCCTGACATCCTCACATGTCTCTCTGCTTTTGCATACCTTTTCCATCTGGCTTGACTGCCCTTCCTTTATCATGGGACATAATCTTTCAGTTTAATACCCATCTTGATAACCTGACTCTGACGCCTCAAGTTCAAAAGTTCAAAAAAAGCAAGTTAAAAAAAAAAAAAAAAAGCTTCATTGAAATGAAACTATAAAGAATACAATTGGCTGCATACAGTGGTTCACACCTGTAATCCCAGCACTTTGAAAGGCTGAGGTGGGGGAGTCACTTGAGCCCATGTGTTTGATACTAGCCTGGTAAACATAGTGACACCCTACCTCTACAAAAAAATACCAAAATTAGCTGGATGTGGTAGTTCACGCTTGTAGTCCCAGCTACTCAGGAGGCTGAGGTAGAAGAATCACTTGAGCCCAGGAGGTTGAGCCTGCAGCGAGCTGAGATCAAGCCACTGTACTGCAGTGCAGTGGACAATGGAGAGAGACTCTGTCTCAAAAAAAAAAAAAAAAAGTGTGTAATTTTGCATATTTAGAGTTGTGTACTCATTACCACTAATTTTAAACATTTTCATCACCCCAAAAAGAAACCCCATAGCCATCAACAGTCCCTGTCCCCTTTCTTCCTGTCCCACCTCAGTCCCTGGCAACCACTAATCTACTTTCTGTCTCTGTGGATTTACACATTTTAGATGTTTCATGCAAGTGGAATCATACAATATGTACTCTTGTGACTGCCTTCTTTTACTGTATGTAATGTTTTTAAGATTCGTTCATGTTGTAGCATGTATCAGAACTTTATCCATTTTATAGCTAAATAATATTCTATTGTGTTCCTATAATATATAAGTTTTCCTGTACATATGCATTCAGTTTTTTTAGATACATATCTAGTGGTGGAATTGAGTCTTATGGTACCTCAGTGTTTAACTTTTGAGGAACTGCCAAATGATTTTCCAAAGTAGCTGCATTATTTTACATTGCCACCAGTAGTGAATGAGAGTTCTAATTACTCTACATCTTCACCCAACACTTGGTATTGTCTGTCTTTCTAGACAAATTTTGATAAATTCCTCCTTTTCTAAATCTTAGTCAATTCTGTTACTGTTTAACAATGACCATGTTGAAGTATAAATTTTCTGTTTGCACTTTGAACTTTAACTTCTAGGTCTTAGATGTCTTTATCTGGATATACAGAGAATCTAGGTTTTGTATGTAATCATTCAATGATAGTATTAAAACTAATTACCTGTTTTTTATTTTTTGGGGACAGGATCTCACCACTATTTTGGGAGGTCAAGGCAGGCAGATTGCTTGAGCCCAGGAGCTCAAGACAAACCTAGGCAACATGATGAAACCCTATCTCTACAAAAAATTAGTAGAGTGGTGACGTGAGCCTGTAGTTTCAGCAGCTTGTGAGGCTGAGATGGGAGAATCACTTTAGGAGGTCAAGGCTGCACTCCAGCCTGGGTGACATTAAGACCCTGTCTTAAAAAACAAACAGTTTTTCTTATGTAACTTATAAACTAGCTTTTAGTAGTATTTGAAAGGAACAGCCCCAGAGCTGTTTTCAGTAATGATGGTATCACTGGAATAAAAAAGTATAGTTACCCAATGTGTCTACTTTGAAGAAATATTCAAAAAATGAGGTGTATTATGTGTGACATTTATGTTTAAATTTAAAATCAGTTTATAGTCGGCCGGGCGCGGTGGCTCAGGCCTGTAATCCCAGCACTTTGGGAGGCCGAGGCGGGTGGATCATGAGGTCGAGAGATCGAGACCAACCTGGTCAACATGGTGAAACCCCGTCTCTACTAAAAATACAAAAAATTAGCTGGGCATGGTGGTGTGTGCCTATAATCCCAGCTACTGAGGAGGCTGAGGCAGGAGAATTGCCTGAACCCAGGAGGCGGAGGTTGCGGTGAGCCGAGATCGCGCCATTGCACTCCAGCCTGGGTAACAAGAGCAAAACTCCGTCTCAAAAAAAAAAAAAAAAAAAAAAAAATTATAGTCAACTCAATTTATGAATATTTTTACGAGTTTCAAGTGATTCCTTGATCCTTTAAATGATTTTAATTTTTTTTTTTTTTTGAGGCGGAGTTTCACTCTTGTTGCCCAGTCAGGAGTGCAATGGTGCAATCTTGGCTCGCTGAAACCTCTGCCTCCCGGGTTCAAGTGATTCTCCTGCCTCAGCCTCCCGAGTAGCTAGGATTTCAGGCATGCACCACCATATCCGGCTAATTTTGTATTTTTAGTAGAGATGGGGTTTCTCCATGTTGGTCAGGCTAGTGTCGAACTCCTGACCGCAGGCGATCCGCCCACCTTGGCCTCCCAAAGTGCTGGAATTACAGGCATGAGCCACTGTGCCCAGCCATTTTTTTTTGAGACAGTCTTGCTCTGCTGCCCAGGCGGGAATACAGTGGAATGATCTCAGCTCACTACAGCCTCCATCTCCTGGGTTCAGACGATTCTCCTGCCTCAGCCTCCCAAGTAGCTGGGATTATAGGTGTATACACCACGCCCAGCTAATTTTTGTATTTTAAGTAGAGACATGGATTTGTTGGCCAGGCTGGTCTTGAACTCTTGACCTCAGGTGATCTGCTTGTCTCCGCCTCCCAAAGTGCTGGTATTACAGGGATGAGCCACCATACCTGGCCTATTTTAATATGTTTTAAAGAGACTTTTAGTTTTTACAAGGTGTCTCTAAGCTCATATTTAATGATGTGCAGCTTTTTTGTAGAATTTAAAGTCAGGGCAAGAGACTCATAATACTTCATCTAAGTATATTTTGTTAAAGCAAAAAAAAATGTCAGGTGATCTTATAGAAAAGCTATACCATTAGGACATTTTAGACCCTATAAATAGGTGAAACAATTGTTTGCTTTCTTAGATTATTTGTCATTGGTATGAGGAAATACAGCTGAGTATTTAATGTCTAAATAATAGAACTGATAAATGGATGTGGCTGTGTGCCAGTTGCTCTTATACTACATAATATCTCAGATGTGATAGTGGTCGCTGAGGCTTTGGATGGCAAATTAGGGCTTTCCCAGTGGTTATTGTGGTGTATGGCATCCTTGTCTTCCCTTACTTATGTTTTGCTTTTCTTCTTTCTGAATGAAAAGCCATTAAATCTTAGTTTATTTTCTGTTGAGGCAAGCATTTGACAGGGAATTCATTCGAACTCCGTCAGCCTTCCAGAAGCGTTCAGTGTATTTCATCTGTGACTGTGGACAACAGAATAACACAAAGTGAAAAACTGCATTTCCTGGTATGAGTATTTCATTAGATTTATTGATCCTTAGGCTTATGGTATTCATGCGAAATATGCAGACATCTAATTTTTTTACTGCTAAATAATTTTTACCAGGGGATAAATAGCAAACCTTGTAAACTAATTATTTGAAGCATAACTGAAGAGGGCAGATATATGGGAAATTACTATTACAGTTTCAGTCATTTTCACTTCTAATCTTATTAATTGCCTGAGAATCTCATATACAGAGGATAATCATTAAAATGGTTGTATAGCACCCACAAAGTGCTTTAATATACATGTTCTAATCTATTCCCTAAAACACCTTCTGGAATACATGTTCTTAACTGTATTTTCTATCAGAGTACACATTTAATTACCTGCCCAAGGTAAAAACACACATAGTAGGTGATAAACTTTATGTCATGCTTTTGCTGTTAAACCACCATGTGGTTTAAATATGCTTAGAATTATTTTAATCAGACAAGAACGAAGCAGTTTTGCTGTTTTTAGTGAGTGTGTATGTATCTTTAATTTCTGTGCTTTGATGCTCTGTCACCCAGGCTAGGGTACAGTGGCATGATCTCAGCTCAGTGTAACCTCCATCTCCTGGGCTCAAGCCATCCTCCCACCTCAGCCTCCTAAGTAGCTGGGACTACAGGCACACACCACCACACTTGGCTAATTTTTACATTTTTTGGTAGAGACAGGGTTTTGCCAGGCTGGTCTCAACTCCTGAGTTCAAGCAATCTGCCCGCCTCAGCCTCCCCAAGTGCTGGGATTACAGGCATGAGCCACTGCTCCTGGGCTCATCAGTAACTTTCAAGAAATTCAGATTCAGAATCTCAGGCCAGGTTTTCTAGATTAGGATAAATGGGTGTATTGAGCATGTGTCTCACCTGGCTCTTAAATATGTTTAACAAACTTGGGGCTGTTGAACCAAAATGGCATTTCTTAAAAGTTGAGCTTCTTAAAGACCTCACTTTGCACCACAGTTTTAGAAGTGTGAAACTTACCAATCTGCTTAATATGTTAACACCTGAAGGTGACACTTGTTTCCGCTTCTCTGCTAACTTCCCTTGAGAAATTTTCTCTACTGAATTGTTGACAGGTACCAGAATTAACGTTTCTCTAGAATTGTTCCAAAGATAACTCCACATTGCCCAGAACTAGTTTTTTGTTTGTTTTTGTTTTTGTTTTTTGCAAGCGGAGGGTGGGGGCAGGTCTTGCACTTGTCACCCAGGCTGGAGTTCAGCACACTGTAACCTCTGCCTCCTGGGTTCAAGCGATTCTCCTGCCTCAGTCTCCCAAGTAGCTAGGATTACAAGTGCCTGCCACTACACACAGCTAATTTTTGTATTTTTTGTAGTGATGGGGTTTCACCATGTTGGTTAGGCTAGTCTCGACGAACTTCTGACCTCAAGTGATCCACCCACCTTGGCCTTCCAAATTACTGGGGTTACAGGCATACGCCATGGTGCCTGGCCCAGAACTAGCTTCTTATATGACAAGTAGTAGCCTAGCCAAATCCTACCTCATTTTTACCTTTTCTTTGTTCTCTCTTTTCTCAGGACTTTGAGCTATAGCTTTGAAATAAATGAAAGAAACTTAGACTCGAGAATCAGATTAACAGGTTTGACTTGGTTTGTCCTAAGTAGATCACTGTAGACCACTACTCACATCTTTGATCTATGTTCATTTATTCTTTTATTTGTAAATTGAGATAAAGGTGGTCAAAAAACCAAAGTTCTAGGGGCAAGCGAATGTCTAAGCTGAAATCAAAAGAATGAGTAGGGTTTGAGAGGCAAGAGGGAGAGAGAACATGCAGCATCTCTGAAAGCCTGGTGGCATGAAGCATGGTGATTGAGGGACAGAAGATAGTTTGTTTGAACTATAAAATGTTAGAGAGCTGGAAAACTTTAAGATGATATTCTAAAGGGAAGCAAGGGCCTGATCATGCAGTAAACCATATTAAGAGTTTAGGGCCCAGCGTGGTAGCTCACACCTATAATCTCAGTGCTTTGGGAGGCCGTGGCAGGCAGATCACCGGTTAAGGAGATTGAGATCATCCTGGCCAACATGGTGAAACCCCATCTCTACTAAAAATACAAAAATTAGCTGGGCATGTGACATGTGCCTGTTATCCCAGCTACTCAGGAGGCTGAGGCAAGAGAATCTCTTGAACCAAGGAATCAGAGGTTGCAGTGAGCCAAGATTGCGCCACGGCACTCCAGCCTGGTGACAGAGTGGGACTCCGCTCAAGAAACAAAAAAGCGTTTAGATTTTATTCTGAGATATGAGAAATTATTGAAGGGGAAGGGTTGGTACACAATTCATCTTGTGTCTTATTTCTCTTGTTTTCTTACTCAGTCTAGATGCCATAGACATTTCAGTAGTTCTTTTCTTAGAACTCTTGCATTTTTTAAGGACAAGGCAGATAATAAAATATGCTTGGTCTACAGTGTTAGCATTTTGGCATGTTTCTTTTTATTACTTTTTAATACATAGTTCTATGTATGTTTATATCCTATTATTTTTCTTGTTTTTCTAATATTTGCATTTTCCACATTTCACACTTTAAAAAACTCTTCATAAATATTTTTATCAGCCACATATTCTGGTCAGTGGGTTGTCATTAATTTCTTAATGGTGGATACTCATCATTGTTTCAGTTTTTCTTGTTAGAAATAATGCTGTGATTTACCTATAGGCAAAAGTTTAAATACCTTAACTATAGACAAAAGTTAAAATATCTTACGTGTTTTAAAATTTCATCACCAAATTGCTGTCCAAAAGAGTTGTGCCAATATGTGAATGTGGCCAGTTCATTATACCTTCCTCATCATTGGTTTGTATTACTTTTTAAAAAAAATTGCTTGCTATTTTAATAGTGAGAAATGATAACACATTTTTATTGCATTTCTTGTGGTTGACCATATTTTCATGTATTAATCACAGTGTTGTCTATCTTGTAAACATTCTTTTTATGTCCCTTGCCCATTTATTCATTGCAAATTTTAAGATTTTTTTCTCATCAATTTTATGAACTCCTAATTAACAACCTCCTTTACAGCATTTTACTTGAATATTTTTATCAGGCTGGTTGCTTCAACATAATGGGGATTTTTGTATAGACAAATCTATTGATGATTTCTTTTTTTTTTTTTTTGAGACGGAGTTTCACTCTTGTTACCCAGGCTGGAGTGCAATGGCGCTATCTCGGCTCACCACAACCTCCGCCTCCTGGGTTCAGGCAATTCTCCTGCCTCAGCCTCCTGAGTAGCTGGGATTACAGGCACGTGCCACCATGCCCAGCTGATTTTTTGTATTTTTAGTAGAGACGGGGTTTCACCATGTTGACCAGGATGGTCTCGATCTCTCAACCTCGTGATCCACCGGCCTCGGCCTCCCAAAGTGCTGGGATTACAGGCTTGAGCCACCGCGCCCAGCCTTGATGATTTCTTTGTGATTGTTTTTTTCCTAATTAAAACAAATAGCCTTCCATCAGAAGACTTCTAAATATTTTTAAATTCTGCTGTTGGTTTTATGACTTCCTCATTAATGTTTTCTTTCACTTTCTTGGTGTATCACCTGAAGTGAGTGTTAAACTGAACTTTTTTCCAGTGTCCTCATCATCATCTATTGAGTCTTTCCCTTCCCCTTTGGTTTCTGGTTTTTCTTTATAAAGCTAACAGTGTTTGAGAACTTACTATGTGCTAGGTGCTGCTCTAAACACTTTATATTATCTCATTTTCTTCTTACAACAGCCCTGTAAGGAAATAGAGGCAGAGACCTAATTTGCTGAGGTTACACAGTTAGTGAGCTGTGTGCCTTGTGCTCTAATTGTGCTATTGTTTCTATATTGTGGTTATCTTTCTTATTTTCATCCTGCTGTCATTCTGTCCTAATTACGACAGATACATGTTTCTCTCTCAAGAAAGGCTAATATCGGCCAGGTGCTATGGCTCACGCCTCTAATCCCAGCACTTTGGGAGGCCAAGGCAGGCAGATCACTTGAGGTCAGGAGTTCGAGACCAGCTTGGCCAACATGGTGAAACCCCATCTCTACTAAAAATACAAAAATTAGCCGGGCATGGTGGTATACACCTGTAGTCCCAGCTACTCAGGAGGCTGAGGCAGAAGAATTGCTTGAACCTGGGAAGTGGAGGATGCAGTGAGCCAAGATTGCACCACTGCACTCCAGCCTGGATGACAAGAGAAAGACTCTATCTAAAAAAAAGAGAAAAAAATTTTTTAAAAAGGCTTTTATAACTGTGCTGTTTATTTCTTTTTCTATTCTTGCTTATTCTTTCTATTCCTATGTTTCTGAGTGAACTTAAGGTTCCAAAAAGTTTCTCATTGGAATATTTTTCAGAATTGGCTCAATCTATAAAATATACTGGAAATAATTACAACTTTACAGTATCCCATCAAAGTCCTCTGTACCTTAGTGTTCGGTGTGTTCCAGGTGCTAAGTATTTGTTGAGTCAAAGAATGAATGAATGGAGAGACCTGAGTTTGTCATCTGCATCAAGTCTTAGTTTATACTTCTCATTAATGTTTTTCAGATTTTCCTCATTTGATTCTGCATATTTCATGTGAATGTTATTTCTTGACATTGTATATTTTTTCCATAATTTTCTAATTATCTGTTGCCAATATCTGTTATTTCTGGGTTTTGTTTGTTTGTTTGTTTGTTTTGGAATTTCCCAAATGGTGTTTAAAAGATTGACAATAGTGGGCAGCCTTGTTTTGATTGTGATTTTAATAGAAATATTAAGTTACTTTTCACCAGCATGATGTTGGGTGGTAGTGTGTAATACATCCTTTTAGTTAGTTCTTAAAATATATTTTGGCCGGGCACGGTGGCTCAAGCCTGTAATCCCAGCACTTTGGGAGGCAGAGGAGGGTGGATCACGAGGTCAAGAGATCGAGACCATCCTGGTCAACATGGTGAAACCCCGTCTCTACTAAAAATACAAAAAATTAGCTGGGCATGGTGGTGTGTGCCTGTAATCCCAGCTACTCAGGAGGCTGAGGCAGGAGAATTGCCTGAACCCAGGAGGCGGAGGTTGCGGTGAGCCGAGATCGCACCATTGCACTCCAGCCTGGGTAACAAGAGCGAAACTCCGTCTCAAAATATATATATATATATGTATATATATTTTATAAGGACTAATTTTATAAAAGATTTTAGGTTAACTCTTGTCTGACATTTTTGGTGTTGAAGGAATTTGCTGTTGTTTTATAGCATCATTATGGAAGATACTGAATAGCACATATTTGCGATCTTTTAAGTTAGTCATAGAAGCCTTTTTCTCATTCTGTTGTGATAAGTGAATGTCTTTCTGACTTACTTCTGGGTCCATGTTTCACTGCTAACTAAACCTGGTTTCTAGCACGGAGGAGACTAAAGCAAGCACATCCTTGCATTCCCTTGCTCTCAGTGTGTAGAGCTGAAATGTTGCCATATATGGGAGGTTCTCACAGCATTGGGTTTGGACATAAAGATGTGATAATAATCCTCACGACAACAACATTATTGTATCTAAGAATGTGAGTGGGCCAAGACACTGTGAAGAGTTTATGTGAATTATGCCATTTAATCTCCAGGGGAAAAAAAAAAAAAAAAAAACACTGTAAGTTCTGCCAGACCATTTTATTGATGAGGAAACTGTAACTTAGAGCACAGTAGACCACAATAACTTGTCTATGGTCATACACCTGAGAAGTGGCAGAGGCAAGTTGCCTGTAAAGTAGAGCCAAGCCTTAGGGATGGATGGGTGGAGATAAATGTAGATACATGTGTATATAGGGGTGTGTGTATCTGTACACATATGCATACATATTTGATGAGCTTGAGAGATAGATGCTGAGGACTAATGCATTTTGAAGTTTTTCTGGAGCCAGTAATAGAATGCTACTTAATGGCAGATAATGAGCCTTTTTCCATTAATAATGAGAATACAATTTTTTTTGGAAGGAAATGCTAATTATAGTTGTCCCGGGGATTGGTTACTAGGCCTCTATGTATACCCATATCTGCACATATTCAAATCCCAAAATTGGCCCTGTGAAACCTGCTTCCATATGGAACCTATTTATACAGTATGCAGGTTTCACATCCCACAAATACGGTATTTTCAATCTGTGTTTGCTTGAAAAAAAAATGTGTAAGTGTGCCTGTGCCATTCAAACCCATGTTGTTCAAGGGTCAGCTGTCCTTTAAGGCTAGATAATACTTCTGTCTAAAGACTTAAGTCTGAGTAGTTGCCATATATCGTACTTGTAAATTTACCAAGTTTGACTCTGCAATAATTTTGCAGACATTTCTGTAGGATTGACATAATCCACAGACATGATAAGAATGCTCCCAATGCAGTAGGAGCATTCTTATCACTTTTCCCCCTAGGAATTCTAAGACAGCATTGAATTTCTGGTACCCTCAGAGGAAAAGACAATTAACTCTAAGAAACCTACTCTCTGTGGAAGTACATGTTTTTTAAAATAAGATGCACGTATGTGGTAAAGTAGGCATTATCTAAGCAATTAGTCCCTATCATGGATGGTGAAGGTGCTAATCAGTGTTTAGGAGGAGGTAGAGATAGCTTGCCCATACAGAGAAGTAATGCATTTTAAAATCATTTAGGGGACTTTTCCAAATAATCCTGTTTTTTCCTGGTGAGATTCCCTGGCACAGTGAGCCAATCAGATTTGCTAGGGCAGAAAAATGTTCAAGAGCCACTGTGCTAGACAGCATAGAAGAGGACTGTTTTGTTGAAGCTTAATGGTAATTTTTCCATAATCCTGGTCCTTAATAATTAAAGAACACGTTTGAATGTTGTTACTTTTCTCTGTCTCAGGAGAAATGTTCCTAAACCAGAAAAGAAGGCTATCTGAATTTTAAAACAATTTTTAGGAAGGAGCACAAAAATTCCTTTCTGTATTTTTTCCCACCTCTAGAAATTCTTGAAATGAGATTCTGCCATATGTCTCACAAATTAAATACCACATTTGTATCTCACCCATCTTAGTTATGCTATCTCGCATTTTAATCTATCCTGTTTCGGGACTTCTTTTGCGGCCTTGTGGATGTTTCTTATGTTTGTCACTAATTCATAAGGTGGCTTTTTTTATATTTGTAGAACATTTCTCAGTGACTTTCTTCTAGTTGGAGTTCCAGGGTAGTTTGATTTGGAGTGTAAAGATCTGTCCCATGCCTAGCCTTAGTCCTCAGTCTGTTTTGTTGGGTTCACCACCTGGTTGTAGCACCAAATGCCCTTTCACCTTTCCCTCTCTCCTTTCTCCCTTCCTTCCTTAGTACTGCCCAAGTTTGTCAGACTCAATGATTTTATTCTTAAGCTAATCTTATTTTTAATTAAGGTAAGTCACATTCTGATTTCTGATTTGCAAAAGAAAAATTTCCTTCTCCTTCATGTAGTAGGATTTTGATTTTGTAAATATTTAAATTTTCCATTAATGGTGTGTTGAATCTGCACTAAAACTGCTTCTTTACACATTTTAAAATTTTTTCATTATGTTTTTAACATTTTTCTTACCTCCAAAAACAAAACCATTAAACTTTTCTTATTAAAATGCAAAGCCTGGTGTCTTCTAGCTTTTTGAAGAGCTTTTGTCCATTATATAATCTGTAAAGTAGCCAAGAGTTCCTCAGAAGCAGGACATCATTTAGATTTAAAACAATTATTGCTTGTCTGTAAAATAATGTTGTAGCATAACTATTCACGGGGTGGCAGCTGTGGTTTTACTTCAATGACAAAATTCTTGCATACTACCACCATTTTATTTACCTTAAAGATTTTACCAAGGTACCCTAGAACAAAAATGATGAGGTCATTTTGATTCTGCTAAAGTTGGTATGACTAGAAAACCAAATGACACAGTTACGAGCATAGACCTTTTATTTTTTTCCCAGATGTTTGACAGTGTAAACATACATAAAATACATATTAAAGTTTAGATGCTTTATATTTTGTGCAGTAAATTGAAGCCTTAAAAAGAAAACTTTTTTTTAAAAAAGAAACTCATTAGTTTACTTAATTAAGACAGTAAAATAACAGCAAGTACCAAGACATTGTGCATTTCTTTTATTTAAGACAAGTTACTTCAGTTACATCACAGTCAGAAATGTTAAGACTGGCTTTCTTGAATACTTAATATAGCTTGAATCACTGGTTAGATATGGACATATTTTCCCAACTGTACATCAGGGAGGAGTGCTTTCAGTAGGTTCAGAAAATGCAGACCCTCAGACAGCCAGCATGACCACAACATTGAGCATTAAGAGAAATGAAGCATTTACTTTCCAAGCATTTGCCACAGAAGGTAATCGAGTCTTTACATTTGTGGTTGTCTCTTCCCTCCGTAAGTTAAGGGTTGTGCTTTGTTGAGGCATTTCAGAGAAATTATTTGGCATGCCACTAGTGATACTTAGGGTCATGGGTGTTGGGGATGATTTTGTTGAGCTAGTGAGGCTTGTGTTTGTAACCATTCCATCTTGGAGATGAATAGTTAGAGTTGCAGCTGCTGCTTCATGTGAATTTATAGTCTCTGTGGATGCATCTTCTGGATAGGGCACAAAAGCCTTATCAGTGCTAGTAAAGGTGGTATCTTTGCTTAGAGTGGCACCAAACGTTGTTTCCTTTGTTCGATATTGTTTGGGTATTTTGGTCACTTTGGGTTGAGTTACCACACTCAGAGAGTTAATGGTGTCCACTGTCTGCATCCCACTTACAGTGAATAAACTCGAGGTAAATCCAGAAGGTGTAGGATATATGTTATGTTCCTTTAAAGATGATATTTGGGTAGAACATGGAGTCCCTATCACATGGACTTTTGTTTCCTTCATCCACTTCAGTAAGTAAGTGATGTTTTGTTTGTGGTCACATGACCACCTGTTATTGTAAAGGGTTATCTCTTGCAACTGAAAGAGTTGATCGAAAGATTGGTCTGGAATGAATGTGAACTTATTGTTGTGCAGGTAAAGATGTGTGAGATTTGTAAGGTTTATTAATGTACCTGGAAGGATTTGTGTCAAAGAATTATTAGACAGGTCCACGATATGTAATTTGGAGGGCATGTTGGTTGGAACTGTCCAAAGTTTGTTACTACTGAGGTTGAGAACCTCGAGACTTCTTAGTGTATTTTTAATGAGGACAACCTTTTCCAGCATATTCTTAGAAACATCCAGATATTTAAGATTCCACTGATAGGCAGTATCAGATTTGTCAAGAAGTTTAATGTTGTTGTTAGCAGCAGACATGTTCCAGAGAGACCGAGGTAACTGAGCAGGCAGGCTTTCAAGCCTGTTGTTTGAAATGTCCAGGGTCCTCAGATTGGTATACTGGGTTAACTGGTTATGCAGATCAGTAAAGTGGTTATAAGACAGGTTTAAATGTATAATATTCTCTTGCAGTCCAGATGGTAATGCAGTCAAGTTTCTGCCTGAACAGTCCACATGCCTGTGCCTCTCTGTACATATACATTGGAGAGGACAAATGCATAAAATACCAGGTGTGAGAAACAGAAGGATGAACAGGCAGAGAGACATTTTCAATATCTGATATTCCATCAAAGCCTAGAAACAAACAGATACATCCTTCTTTTAATATGCAAATACAGTTTAGGCATCTGCATGGGTCAGTTAGCATTAGGCAAAATTTTCAATAAACCTCGTTGTTGTTGAGTCCTTTTATAATTGTTCCAGTGATTAAACTAACAAAGCTCCCCTTCATTTATAGTCCAAATGCTTAATCCTTCAATTGGTCTATGTGGTAGAGAGAGACTCTCTCCCTACTCTCTCCTGCATTTTCTCCTTTATTTTCTCTCCTCCTTCCCCCTTTTTAAACTATGTTCTTTCTTACTTATCTTTCTAGAGACTTAATATGATAAAAAAAATAGCATTCTTTGCAAATAAAGAGTTGCAGTCTTAAGCTATTACTATTTTTGATAATATGCTTTCTTAACTCAGATGAGAAAAAATGGCTGTCGTGTCTCTCTTTTTTTAAATCTCTGCAGTAATGTAATTCAATGTGTGTGTATAGGGTGAGATTTTATTTAGATATTAAAGCAGTTCTTTGAAATTTTATCTTTGTTTTTAGGATAAATATGTCTTTGTAAAAGGCACTTAAAATATAGACCTACACAGTACCTATAAACCTTACATTTTATAAAGTGATTTTTTTCTGTATATTTCAGTGCCCATTTTAAAGGAAAACAAATGTATATTTACGAATATAATAAAAATATCCCTTAACTGACACTGCAGCAAATTTCTGGTGCATGCACTTGCTGTTGAATACATATTAAATCCTAACGTTGACTTTTTCTTAAAAAAAAAGAAAAGAAAAAGGAAAAATATTCCAAAGTCAGTCTTTTACTGATTTAAATAACAGCTTACCGTAGTGTCGTCTTCAATATCAGCATCTCATTTTCTCCGGGAAACTTAAAGCTTAAAGGTCGTCTTGTTCTGGAGAGTCGGAAATGTTTCTGGCTGTGGGCTGTGCTTGCCTGCTCAGCTGCATTGTGTTGCTGTGAGCTGAAGCTCTGCAACCACCTGATCAGTACCACATAGGAGGACTGCAGAGCTGTCGTTGGTGCTGACTCAAATTTATGGCAAGAGGTGCACACGCAACAAAATGGACAATTTTTTTTTAATTTATGGCATTAAGCATACCTGTACATCTGATTTGTTATAGGATGGGATACATTATGCACATTAGAGTTGGCCTTTACTCGTTTCTATGTATTTGCCTGAGATTGGGTTCCATATTTTAACGTTTGCCTCATTAAGAATCTGTGATTATTTTAAATACCTCTACTCTTTATTCTTTTTACGTGTCAAAAATTAATCTGACCTTCCTCATGGATGGTTTTCTGTTATATTAGTCCCACTATTTTTAACTTCTGCCTTTTTATATTCCTTTCTAAAATGGTATAATTCCCATGTCACTTTTTTAATACTATAAAAATCTGTTTTATGATTTTTGTGTCCTCTCCCAACATGGTGATTATTATGTTTATTCAGCTTTTCAAATTTATCAACCACTTAAATGTTCCATCTTCCCTTTTAGGATGTAGAGAAGTACTGAAATATGATTATTTTCTCTCTATCTTTCTGATACAAAGGATCTTTTGACCAAGGCTATACACAAGCCAGGATATATTTGAAAATTAGCATCTTATACTTTAAATTATCAGTTCCTATGGTAAAATAAACATTTTATTTTATATATTTGGGGTTAAAGTTTTTTTCCTTATGAAACTTTGGGTGGTAAGTGGATATGAATATTGTTTTTTCCAAAGACATTTTTGGTACTGTATGAATGACCATTTACTTGATTTTCTTTTTTAAGAATAGCAATATCAATTTCAGATGATTTCAGAGTGTTTCACATTTCATCTTTCTGGGAAAGTAGTTTATAGTTTTAAAATTACATGAAATAATGTAAAAGGAGAAATTTTCATCATGAGTTATATAAAATGAGATCAGATTTATGATAAATTGTGCTCCACTCATTAGTGGACTGCTTGTGTAAACCTGTTAAAAACATAAATCTGATTTCCAGAAAGGCTGGTTTACCTTAAAAAGCAAGTAAAGTTCTGGTTTTCTCTCTCTCTCTCTCTCTTTTTCTTTTGAGACAGCATTTCACCCTTGTTGCCCAGGCTGGAGTCACTGCAACCTCTACCTCCTGGGTTCAAGTGATTTTCCTGCTTCAGCCTCCTGAGTAGCTGGAATTACAGGTGCCCACCACCATGCCCAGATAGTTTTTTGTATTTTTAGTAGAGATGGGATTTCATCATGTTGGCCAGGCTGGTCTTGAACTCTTGATTTCAGGTGATCCACTTGCTTTGGCCTCCCAAAGTGCTGGGATTACAGGTGTGAGCCACTGCGCCTGGCCAGTTATGGTATTTTTATTACCAAATTGGCACCATTTAAAAACCATTAATATTTAACACATTATATATAAGGAAAATCCCTTTATGCCTTGTTACTAAATCTTGTTTTTCTCTAAATTATATTTACTATTATTTAGCTTATACCACAAATAGAATTTGTTATAGTAAAATTTGAATTTTATTTTCTTAGAAGAGAAACTATAGGAACCACCTTTTGTATAAAACTAATATTCCTTGAAAAGTATCTACATTATAAAAGTTTGCAACATTAAAAATTTATAGTTGATTAGGTGCTTTATTGCTACTTTACTTTGAGGGTTCAGTTGGACTCTTAATGAGATTCTTTCTGTGGATTTAGGAAACCAGCCATCAATCATAGTGCTTAAAAGTAATGTGTAAGAAATGCTACATTCAGCAATATTGTGAAAATAGGGAATCCATTGACATTGAGAGTTGTATTTTAGCTCATATGTACACTTGCACTTCAAAAGACGTGACTGAGGGTCAACTTACCACTTAAATCTCTTTTTTTAATTTTAGGAAATCTCAGTAAATCAGTGTGGAAGTACAGTTACTCATTTTCGTTAAACTTAACAATACTTTCGTTTGAAAGAAAGGACATGTTACTTCATTGACGGATTCAAATGAATTTGGGTTTAGGCTGTATCAAGTTTAGTTTCTGTTGCATATAATTGAAAATTCCGATACAATAGTAGTGGTAGTGTTTCTTATTTCAAGTTTGGGACATACCAAACTGCCTCATATTGTTCAAAGATTAGTGTAAAATTCTCAAAAAAAAAAAAAAAAGAGCATTTCAATATATTTGAATTGTAATAATCTCTTAAAATAATACTATATTACTTTTACTTCAAAAAAGAATGTTTTTTAGAGGCGTATTTGTTACAACTTATTTTAAATATTATTCAGTCTCATTACATTTTATATTAGTTGGTCTAGGTCAGTAATGATAGCTATTTAGGCAACTTTTACATTCTATATTAAGCAGCAAATTAATTTACATACTCTTTTGTGCCCTAGGATATATTACTCCAACATTGTGAAAGGTGTAACAAAGCATCTACTGGGGAATAGCTATCCCATGTTAATCAGTAGTTTCAGTTTTCCATTATTGTAGACAACATTTGCTATGGTTGAGAGTCAGACATTGTTTATTTTGGGTAATATGGTTGGCTATTTAGACCGATTTTCCTGCTGAATACAACTGAGAGTACTCAATAAAATATTTTAAAAGCATGAAAAACATAACAACGTAGAAATTACCAAGTCAAAATCCAAGTAAATCAGTCTCTTTCCCACCTCCCCACTCCTTTTTTTCTCTATGCCACCGACTTGTTGCCAAAACTCAATTATTTCCTAAAATGTCTCTCATCTTGGATTTTTCTTTTTGCCTCCTTGGGAAGATTTAATTTGTTTTTCTATCCCTCATATTTTCTATAAATGATTCATAGTATCATTGATATAATTGCTTATTTGCATTATCTCAACAATAATTTCAAAATTATACCAGTATTGATTGCTACAGTAAGGTTATAGACTAATGCCTAAAGTTTAAGATTTCTTCGTAGCTGTTGTTTTATTTCACTAAGAGTGTATAGTAAATTCTGTGTTCTAATGCAGTGTGAAATAATTCTTTTCTGTATATTTTTATATCACCAACTTGATACAAAGTTTGTTTCAGTTTTCAATTTTTCAGGGTCACAAGTCAAAATTATATTACAAGGTGTATTCAGAGAAATCTTGATTCTCTGTCTACGCCATCCTGTTTCATTTCTTCTCCCATTAATGACTGTTTTTTTTAGCTTTTCATTGCATTATTAACATTTCTTTTCGAAAACATAAAAATACCTATTTAAGTGTATGTATGGTCTGTTCTTATCCCCTCTTCTGTATAAAAGGTGACATATATACTGCTATGCATCTTGTTCTTTTTTCTTAATGTATCTTGAGTATCACTCCATATCAGTATATAGATATCTGTCTAATTCACTTTTTGATCCATAGTACTCCATTTGGGAATGTACCATGGCCTTTTCAGCCAGTCCCCTATTTGTGGACATCTGGGGTTTGTTGTTTTTTTTTTCCAGACTTTTGCTATTACAAATAATGCCCTTGTGCCTAAATAATTTCATATGTGCCAGTAAATCTTTGAAAGTGATTCCTAGAAGTAGGATTGCTGGGTATAAGGATAAATGCATTTGGAATTTTTCCAGACATTACTAAATTCCTCTCCATTGATTATACCATTTTGCAATCCCACCAATGGTATATCAGAGTGTCTAGTTCTATATAGCCTCACCGTATACTTTGTTGTTGAACTTCGGGATTTATTGTCCATCTATCTGATAGGCAAATATCTCAGTGTTATTTTAAATACATCGCTCTAAAAATTATGAGGGGTAGTGTATATCTTTACATACATATTTAAAGTCCATTTAAGTGTTTTCTCTTGTAACTCTTTTTTTATGTTTTATACTATTAAAAAAGTTGTGTTTTGGATCTTCCCCTTCTTGCTCCATATTTAGGAGCTTACTCTGTCACCCAGGCTGGAGTACAGTGGCGCCATCTCAGCTCACTGCAACCTCTGCCTCCCAGGTTCACGTGATTCTCCTGCCTCAGCCTCCTGAGTAGCTGGGATTACAGGCGCCTGCCACCACACCAGGCTAATTTTCTGTATTTTTAGTAGAGACGGGGTTCCACTATGTTAGCCAGACTGGTCTCAAACTCCTGACCTTGTGATCCACCAGCCTTGACTTCCCAAAGTGCTGGGCTTACAGGTGTGAGCGACTGTACCTGGCCATATTTAGGAGCTTTTTAAATTTTAGAGGTGTTAGCACTTTTGTCTTGATTTAAGCTTTAATTTTTTTTCCAGTTTGCCATTTGTCTTTTGGATTTATTATGATGAGGGGTGTGTGTGTGACATTTAAAAATTTCATGTACATTGATTTCCCCTTTTTATTGTCTCTGGATTTTGAGTCTCAGCTAGGAAGGTTTTTTCCTATTTCCAGATTAAAAAAGAATTCACTCATATTTTCTTCTACTACTTATTCAATTTCATGGTTTATATTTAGAACTCTGCTCCTTGGTTTTATTCTAATATAGTGTGAAATATGGATCCAATTTTATCTTTTTCCAGACATCTCTTCAGTTGTTCCAATGCTTGTTCTCACTGATTTGATATTTATTTCTGGACTTTCTCTTCTGTTTCATTAATCTGTTTAGTCATATACCGGTACCACAATGTATATGACTATGTATAGGTGCCCAAAGGTGCTACTTTATTTTTTGATCAGAATTAAGTAAGAACAACAGTTAAAGATCACCCTCATCTAATTCACTGTGTAAAGATCACCGTCATCTAATTAATTGTGTCCCTCACCACTCACACCAAATAGAAGACTTGTGTGATATATGTTTGTTTCAATGCATGATGTAGGTGCTGTTTGGTCCTATATTCGTTAAAAAAGTGTTGAACCAGTAGTCAGGTGGCAAACTCAGCTTTTAGTACCAGTTCTAAGCAAGTGACTTGCTTTCTCTGGTCCTGTTTTCTTAGCAGTTAACAAACAAAAGGAGTTGAACCAAATGGTCTTCAGGGTTGTGTCTGACTGGTTAATGCTGTTCTGGTTAAGAGCACCACTAGTATATGGTGTGGAGTTTAATCTACCTTTTATTCTCCTGTGCCTTGTTCTTTTGCAGTATTCATGAAATAAACTTTCTCTTTTGGATCCTAGTTCTTTAATCTTTTTCTCTAAAATACATACTTTGTTCCAGCATTTTCTTTTGTCCTGTATTTATTAACATATGTCTTTTCCTGTTGATTAAGCAATGATTGCCACTGTTTGGCTGCTTAGCTTCCACTGACCTCAATGGGGAAAATTACATGCAGTTAAATGTGACTTCTTCCCCCAGTAAAGAATTTCTTATTTAAAAAAAAAAAAAAAAAAGGAAAAAAGACAACATAAAAACCTAGCTGCTGCCAGTAGTCCGTCCTGTTTTACAAAGAACAGAAAGAGAAAACTGCCTTTAAAGTACTTAAAGATATCACACAAGACTATGGTCAGCTAATCAGCTCCCATTTTATCTAAAAAAATTGGTATTTCCATATTTTTCCCTATATTTCTTTGAGGAAAGAAGGTGGTAAAAAGGGACAAAAATGTGGAAAGAGCCCATTAGGTAACTCATAAATGTAAAATGAGAAGAGTTATGATTTAAGGTATATCAGAGACTTGGCCAAGTATCAAAACATTGTATCTTATTTACCATAACAAAAATTCTTAAAATTCAAAAGAATGATAGGAAATTCTCAACTCCAGAATGCCGCTGGGGAAATTAGCTTTAAAAGTACTAAGTCTAGGCCAGGTGCGGTGGCTCAAACCTGTAATCCCAGCACTTTGGGAGCCCAAGGCAGGCAGATTGTGAGGTCAGGAGTTCCAGACCAGACTGGGCAATATGGTGAAACCTGTCTCTACTAAAAAAATACAAAAAGTAGCTGGGCATTTTGGCACACACCTGTAGTCCCAGCTACTCAGGAGGCTGAGGAATGAGAATTTCCTAAATCTGAGAGGCGGAGGTTGCAGTGAGCTGAGATTGCACCACTGCACTCCAGCCTAGGCGACAGACTGAGACTCCATCTCAAAAAATAAAGTACTAAGTTTGAAGAATACATGAAAGAAACTTTTTAATGTGGAAGACAGAAGATGTAATACTACAATAAGTGTCATGCTTATTCAGGAAAAGTTAGAAGCTCAAGGAAGTGTTTCTACAGATTAAAAAAATATTAAAGATCAGTAGAGATGGCTTGAAGGATTATAGGAAAAACATCGTATATAAAATTCCTGTGTCCAAAACCCTACTGGTTCTTATTAAATATGGAGCTTTCTTAATGTCACGAATACCAGTGCTATGAATAAATGCTATGTTCTCTTCTGAAAATCCCAGAACTATAAGTGATTCCCCAAAACTGGGCTACCAATGAGACTACCACTTCCCCCCCAACCCCCGCCCTGCCAAGATAGAGTCTTGCTTTCTCACCCAGGCTGGAGTGCAGTGGCCCCATCTCGGCTCACTGCAACCTCTGCCTCCCAGGTTCAAGCAGTTCTCCTGCCTCGGCCTCTCAAGTAGCTGGAATTACAGGCACCTGCCACCACACCAGGCTAATTTTTGTGTTTTTAGTAGAGATGGAGTTTCACCATGTTGGCCAAGCTGGTCTCGAACTCCTGACCTTGTGATCTGCCCGCCTCAGCCTCCCAAAATGCTGGAATTACAGGGATGAGCCACCGTGCCTGGCCATCACATTTTATTCTAAGTGCTTGTTTCTCCTGGAATTAGATGGGACTATTGAGGAAGAGTATGTGCTTGTTGGGCAAAGGAGCATTTCTGTAGACACAGGTTGGCATTGCCAAAAGCACAGGCTGATGACTACTTTGACTTTGACAAAGATTGGGCCCATTCCTACTCTAATAACTCAGACATGTCAGATAACGGATAAAGAAATTCTGCATAAGAAAGGTGATTTAAGAGTTTAAATGGATAGCGTCAGAAAGTGAAGCTTGGTAAAAAGTTGAGAATCATCTGTGTTTTTATAGTCTTTTTTCCTAAAAAAACAAAGAACAAAAAACCCTAGTCACCCATATTTAGAAGAAAGCTATAGTCTTCTATTTCTTTCTTTTTTCTTTATAAAACTTGATTTTGGGTGCTTATAAAGAAACTTTTTAAAGATGCTAGTTTTAAAATTGTCCTCCCTCAGCATGATAGGAAAATATTTACATTTTATGATACATCCTCCTATTTTTTTCAGGGTATATGTCCCTAACCCAAACCCTTAATTTGATGTTTTAGCATGTTTGTTTTACTGTTTCCATTGAAACCAAGAAAATTTCTCTATTCTCAATCATGCATTTTAATCTCTCATTCCCACAAACTTGGAATATTTATTTAATACTTGAGGTATTAATTTAAAACTTTGAGTGTGTACTTAGTCTCTTATTCCTCTCCACCCCAGTCTTTGAAATGGAAACATAAAAGTTTATTTATTCACAATAAGTTTATACACAGCTTTTCAGGAATAAAAAACTGTACTGGGTAATAGTAAGTATACGTAGATTGTTTCAGAGTGACTAAAAAATTATTGAAACACAGACCACTTACATGTGTAAAATGTAGTATACTTTAAAGGTAAGTACTATAATTAGTAAATAGATTACTGTTAAATAACTTTTTTTTTTTAAGTTTCAGCTGGGCATGATGGCTCATGCCTGTAATCCCAGCATTTTGGGAAGGACGAGGCAGGTGGATCATGAGGTCAGGAGTTGAAGACCAGCCTGGCCAAGATGGTGAAACTCCATCCCTACTAAAAATACAATAAATAATCCAGGCGTGGTGGCTCACGCCTGTAATCCCAGCACTTTGGGAGGCTGAGGTGGGTGGATCACAAGGGCAAGAGATCGAGACCATCCTGGCCAACATGGTGAAACCCCATCTCTACTAAAAATACAAAAATTAGCTTAATGTGGTGGTGTGTGCCTGTAGTCCCAGCTACTGAGGAAGCTGAGTCAGGAGAATTGCCTGAATCCGGGAGGTGGAGGTTGCAGTGAGCTGAGATTGTGCCTCTGCACTCCAGCTTGGCGCCTGGCGACAGAATGAGACTGTCTCAAAAAAACAAAACAAAACGAAACAAAACAAAAAAAATAGCCAGGTGTGGTGGTGGCTGCAACCTCAGCTACTCGGGAAGCTGAGGCAGAGAATTGCTTGAACTTGGGAGGTGGAGGCTGCAGTGAGCTGAGATCACACAACTGCACCCCAGCCTGGGCAACAGAATAAGACTCCTTAAAAAAAAAAAAAAAAAAAAAAATTATCTATGCACATGGGCTCTGAGCAGATTTCAGATAGTTCCTGAATAAAAATCAAAATCAACTACCAGTTGCCATTTTATATATTTTAACATATAAAGAAAATCAAAAGAGAGTCATTTAAGGATAGAAGATCAGCTAAAAAGCAAGTTGTCATATTTATAACAATTCTGCAGGTGGAGGTGGCAGGGATTCATTAAGATCTTGATCAGAGTTGGGAGGAATAGAGAACTCCTGACACTGGATCTCAAGGTTGGAATCTTCTTGGTTTTTCATAAAATCTACTGGTGGCAGGGGCAAGTTAAGTGAGTCAGTGGGGGATGGAAATGATTGTATTGTTTCAGATTTATGATCTCCACAGTCTTGATTGAGACAATCCAGAGATGGAAGAAGACTAGGAGAATCATTTGGAAGAGGAGATACAATTATCATTGCGGGTTTGACAGACTGGCTACCTTCCTGTCCTTCCAAATCCAGAAGGGGAGGTGGTGGAGGCAGATCTGCATCATCATCTGAAGAAACAGCAGTTCCAATTGTTGATCCGTCAGCACTGTCTTCTGATGTACCATTCACTTGATCTTTTATTTTCTCTGTTTTGGGGTTGTTGGAGTCTTCAATGTTTTCACTTGATTCAAACAACTTAATTTCTAAATCATCTGCTAAAAGTGTGCTTTTGCTTGGTTTCCAGGGTGTAAGTGAAATGATTGAGGTATGTTTCGTGGGTATTTCATCTTCTCTAATGTTATCCATACAAATGTCAGGAGTTTCTCCATCAGCAAATGGAGATCTACCTGCCCAATTTTGATCATTTAAAACTGGCTTCCTTAAGCGTTTCCAAAGTACAACAATGATTATAACTACCAACATAGAAATCAGAAGTACACCAACTAGTATGGCAGCTGTTGAATTACTATTGTTTTTTTGTGGGGTTCGTTTGTTACTGGTAGAATCTAAGATAAATCCTGGTGTATGCCTAGGTGAATTTTTGACAGTTGATGTTGGTTGTGTGGATGAATCATGAACAGTTGGTGGTACTCGTTTTCTAGAAGGGATCTGGACAGATGATGATTGTTGAGTGAAAGTATAGACAAATGGCGTTGGTGGTTGTGTGGTAGAAATATGGGTAGATGGTGGTAGTTGCCTGGCAGAGGTGAACACAGGTTGCTGGGAGGAGTTGCTGGCTGTTGGTATTGGTTGTTTGGTGTTATAGGCAAGTGGTTGTCCAATGGAAGTATGTGCTGCTGATTTTTCAGAAGTATAGACAGCTGGTGTTGGTTGTCCAGCAGTGGCTTTGGCAGATGATATTGATTGTCCAGAAGATGTGGCATTGAATTGTGTTGATTGACCCAAAGGATTCTTTGTTGTGTTTTGAGAATTAGCTAAGATATATGACGTTGATGATGTGAATGAGGTAGGCTGTGGCTGCTTCTCTGTTGTAATTGTCTCTGTCTTTGAAAAAAATGTATTGTTCAGGTGTCCACAAAACAACATTAAGATGAAATATTTGGGATCCATTTCAGAATGTTTTCTCCTTACCTATAGTGGGTTTATAATGAAAGAAAGAGAAAGACAGTTAGATGTCATTGGTGTCTTTTGACTTTTCATTATAATGCCTGGCATAAAGTAGGTAGACATTATTCCTAATTAGTAGTAGTTGATTAATGGTTATTATTCCTAATTTAGACTTGACACACTGTAGGCTGGTGTAAAAAATCTTGGATATACACTAACCCATCATACAGCATTTGGCCCTCATAAGCTGTGATCTCTCTTAATTCTTTTATCAATACAAGATCTGTACTTGGCCCTGCTGCCCCTCTAGCTTCGTTATATTTCAGTCCTTCACCTCAGTCATACTTCTCAAAACGCATAGGCTCTGTATGCTGGATCCATGTGTTCTCTACCTTTCTCCACCTTTGCTACTAGGAATATAATGATTCTCCTGCCTTGAAGAACACCAGTGACCATCTATTACTTAATCCAATTGTTTTTTATTTCTTCTCTCCCCTCCCCTCCTTGACCACATTAGACACTATATTCCTTCACTAATATTCAAGTAGCTCTTTGTAATCAGTCTTCCTTTCATGTTACTCTCACTAGCTCTTTTTCTCCTGCCTCTTAAGTATGGATAATGGATATTCAGTCCTCAAACTTACCTAGTTTTCTTTGTTCCTAATGCTATAAGATTTTAGTTCTCAGCTTTATGCCACAATTCCCAACCTCACCTCCAGCCTAAATCTTCTTTGTTCTAATTCTATTCTATATATATGACTTCTTGGTGGATGTTTCCATGTATATATTCCACTATTGGCAAATTCAACATATATAAAATGGAATTTGTGTATACCCTTACAACTGACTCTTCACCCACCTTCCCTGTGTTTGTTAATGGTACTACCAAATTTCTTAGGCACAGAATGTATTAGTAAGCTTTGCAGCATCCTCAGTGTCTCTGTAGCATGGTAGCCTTATGTTAAGATTGCATATTTTTAAAGGATTAAATTCAACCGAGAGTCCTAGTCTTAAAATCCTAGAGTGATCTCCAAATCTGATGGAGTCAATCCAATCCAGTTGGTAAAGTAGTCCTGCTTCTGCTTTCATTCATTTATTGGTAAATAACACATTTGTGTGGAGCCCTCTTCTAGGTTTAGGAGATTGAAAAAAAAAAAAGAAAAAAGAAAAAAAATAGTCAGTGCCTTCAAGTGTTTCAGATTCTAGTGGTAGAAGCAAACAATAATGGCCAGGTGTGCTGGCTCATGCCTCTAATTCCAGCACTTTGGGAAGCCAAGGTGGGAGGATTGCTTAAGGCTGGGAGTTCAAGACTAGTCTGGACAACATAGTGACACCCCATCTCTAAATAAAAAGAAAAAAAGTAAAAAATAATGACAATAGGCCAGTCACAGTGGCTCACGCCTGTAATCCCAGCACTTTGGGAGGCCGAGGCAGGCAGATCATTAGGTTGACAGTTCGAGACCAGCCTGACCAACACGGTAAAACACCATCTCTACTAAAAATACAAAAAGTAGCAGGGCATGGTGGCACACACCTGTAGTTCCAGCTGCTAGGGAGGCTGAGGCCGAAGAATCATTTGAACCCAGGAGGTGGAGGTTTCGGTGAGCCAAGATCATACCACTGCACTTCAGCCTGGACGACAGAGCAAGACTTCTCAAAAATAAAAATTAAAAAATAATTACAATTTTTTTTTTTTTTTTTTTTTTGAGACAGAGTCTCACTGTGTCACCCAGGCTGGAGTGTACTGGCGCAGTCTGGGCTCACTGAAACCTCCACCTCCTGGATTCAAGTGATTCTTCTGCCTCAGCCTCAAAGTAGCACAGGCACGCATCATCACACCTGGCTAATTTTTGTATTTTTAGCAGAGATGGGATTTCGCCATGTTGGCCAGGCTGGTAGAGAACTGACCTCAGGTGATCCGCCCTCCTTGGCCTCCCAAAGTGCTGGGATTAAAGGTGTGAGCCACCACGCCTGGCCCAATTACAGTCATTTGTTAAGCTTTCTCATAAAGGTATGCAGGAGATGTACAGAGAAGTTAACCTAGCCTAGGAAGGCTTCAGAGAAGCAAAACTTGAACTGAATTTTGAAAGGTCTATAAGAACTAATTAAACAGATTTCCAGCCAGGGAGAGCAACAATGTATGTGCAAGAAAATAAGGCACTTGTGTAAGTTTGGCAGGTAGGGCTTTTTCTGGGATGTGGTAGATGCTAAAACTTGGAGAGTTAAGTTCCAGTTCTACTTCTCCCATCTAACTATCTAACCATGAGAACTAGTTGCTTAACCTTTCCTGTTCTCAATTGCCTTTTCTCTAAGGTGAGGAGTTCTACTGAGACCATTTTCAACAAGTTTAATATACTTGTTTTGCACATCATCAAAGACAATGGCAACGACTTGGTTATTTCTTAACGTTAGGGAAAAGAAAATCTTAGGGTGTTAGATACTGGTATACATGATTGGAAACTGACTGACTCATAAACCTATATTTAGAGATTTGATGTTCTGTTGGAAGGTGCAATAAAAGTTTTGCAAATTACCTTTCAGCATATCTAAGTAGTTTTCATTGCTTACTTCTCTACCACTGGGTTCGCAGTGATGATAAATGATCCTGTTTTACAGAAGAAAATATATGCGATTTTTTTATACGAATACTCCAAACCTAAATTTTAAACAGTTCTCCTTTGAACTCTCCTGCACACTGCTGATGAGTTAAGCTTAAAAGCATGCATGATCAGGTTACTACTCCCTTGCTTGAGGGTTTTCTATTTCTGTTAAGATAAAACTTCCTTTTTTTTCTCGTTTCGAGAGAGAGTCTCACTCTGTCACCCAGGCTGGAGTGCAGTGGCATGATCTTGGCTCACTGCAGTCTCTACCTTCTGGGTTCAAGTGATTCTTGTGCCTCAGCCTCCCAAGTAGCTGGGACTGCAGTAGGCATGCACCACCACATCTCACTAATTTTTGTATTTTTAGTAGAGATGGGATTTCACCATGTTGTCCAGACTGGTCTTAAACTCCTGACCTCAAATGATCCATCTGCCTCAGCCTCCCGAAGTGCTGGGATTACAGGCGTGAGCCACTGTACCTGGCCTGTTAAGATAAAACTTCTAAATTGAGTCTTTTTTCCTTTTGGCTTGAGTTAACCAGGCCAGAGTCACATGTCATGACTAAAACTTCTTATCCAGCCAAATGCATCCCTTCCCCACCTTACAGACTTCTGAACACATGCTTTTTACCCCCTAAACAGACACTTTTATGCTATTTTTTACTCTCCTCAAGGTTGTTTTTTTTCTTCTTCCAAACCTAGCCTCTTCCTCTTTCTGGCTGCCTATCTGAATCTGTCCTCATCTTTCAGAACTCAATTTAAATTCCCCTTCTTAATCTAGTTCTCTGTGACTGAGTACAACCCTAAGAGATCAGTCATTTGCTGAATCCCCCTAGCTCTTATTTATTGTTTTTATGGTTCCTTACATAATTCATGTATGTACCTCACTCACGCATCTATTCTCTTAAGTAATTGTGTTTATTTTTTATTACTTTTCACATTTCTTATACCTACTTCCTTGAACAAGATTATAAAGAACCTTGAAGAAGGCAAAAAGAAAAGAAAGAAAAATACTTATCTAGAGCATACTGTGTGTTGTACTATCCCAGTATTGCATACTTTATTTCATTGAACCTTTAAATGACTTTATGAAGAAGGTAAAGAGGCCCTTTCTTTACAGATAAAGAGACAACATCAAATGAGTTAAGCAGTTTGCCTGATGTTAATACCACTCCAAGTGACAGATTGGGAGTTTATACCCAGGGCCATCTGATTCCAAAGCATACATTCCGATACCCTGTATTGCTTCATGTTTTCTATTTTGATTTCTCTGCAGTATAATGCCTTACATATTAGGAGCACAGTAAATATTTAACCTGTATTGGGTTTCTTAATTCCTTTCCATTTTACTCTTTATTAGTACTTCTACCAGAATATAAGCAGAGATATTGAAATCTGTGTTAATAAATTTTGCTTTTTATCCATTTTGCAAAAGATTTGATATCTATCTTTTGGCATAGATATAGGTATTTGAATCATGTTTAGATGATCATCATCCATGCAGTTCCTACCCATTATTCTTACAGATTACCGACAGAAAAAAAAAAGGCAGAGGGCTTCATTAGAAATGTTATTCTTCAGAGTTTCATTTTTAAAATGTGTTTTAATGCTAATGAAATCATCAGAAAATATAGGCCATGAATTCTTTAGCCAAAAATGTTTCCTGTTTTGTGACTTTGCTTAAAATAAGGAAACCATACGGTTCCTCTTTATAGTTAGCTGAAAAAGGCATTAGAGAAGGAAAGAGCCTAAACAGGAACACAATTATAAACCCAGGTTAGTTTGTAAGATGGATTTTGATAGATTCGTATCCTCTAATGTCAGTAGGAATGTGGTGGAACTTTCCTTGTATGAGATTTTTACTTGTCACTTAACAGTTATGGCATTATTAAAACAAAATTCCATTTTTTTACCTATCTTTTCTCCCACTCTTCAGTTAGCTTTTTATCCTCCTAGGATCTGCTACATCAGAATAATAGAAACTATGTTAGAATTCTGTGATGACAATTCAGCACAGTTCAGAGAAGGAGAAGAAAGATTTAAAAGAAGAATAAATAGGGACTATACTAGTTAAAAAAAAAAAATGAAAGAAAGAAAGAAAAAACTGGCTTTCTTCCCAGAGGTAGTGAGGCCAGTGTTATTACTAGTGTGGAAGGTTATTTAGCATACACATTAAAAAATATGTAAGTGATGTGTACCTGAACTACCAACATTTTTTCTGTAGGGAAAGAACAACATTGGACAGGGGAATAAAAAGGAGAAGGAAATTTAGAATAAGATAAAAGGCAATGCACAGAAACACAAAATAACACAAAAGAGAAAAAACCAGAACTATAGGAAGCTGCAAAGAGAAAAGAGGAAGGTCAGTTGACTAGAGAAGGTATAGAAAAGAAGAAAAGTTAATAAACAGCTGAAAAAAAGTGGTAGTTACATAATTAGCAAGAAGGCAGGGTGGAAGATTGAAGTAGGGGAAATGAACAAGTTGAGGTAGATGAAAGAAGCAACCACAAAATGCTGCTCTCTCATGGCCGAACTGTGTGTGTTAGTGCAGGGAGACAGTAAAGAGGAGCTTGCTTTCTGAGATGGAGGACCAGAATGAACCATCCTTTCAGATTCATTCACCTTTCATTTCAGGCTCTCATGTCATGAGTATCCTTACCATCTTCTCCCTCTCTTTTTTTTAACCCAACACTATTCAGAAGCATACCTAGCAGTTACTTCGGGGAGCCCGTGTACCTGTGTATGTTTTGTATAGAGTTTTTCTGGAAATCCCTTAGTTTGCTGCTCAAATACCAAATTTGTCCACCCTCATATCCAGTATTTTATTCATTATTATGGGCTGGCTCTTTGAGGTTTAAATCTGTGATTTTGGTTCTTTTTCTTTGCTGAATATTTAGAATATTTTAAAAAGAAGAAAAACAAACTATTTTAACTAAACATTTAAAGACAGTTATAGTGAAGCAGGAGTCCCCATGTATGACACATATTCTATTTTTTTTCTTCTTCTTTTGGAGACAGGGTCTCACTCTGTCACCCAGGCTGCAGTGCAGTGGTGTAGTCTCAGCTCACTGCGTCTGTCTTGTGGGCTCAAACGAGCCTCCCATCCCAGCCTGCCTAGAGTAGCTAAAACTGCAGGTGTGCACCACAACGCCCAGCTAATTTTTGTAGATATGGGGTTTCATCATGTTACCCAGGCTGGTCTTAAACTCCTGGACTCAAGTGATCTGCCTGCCTTGGCCTCCCAAGCTGCTGGGATTATAGACATGAGCCACTGAGGCAGGCCATAGACATGTTCTAATAAATATAATGCATAAGTACATAAAGGGTCCAGCATTTAAAATTGATGCTGTTAAGTTGGATATGATAGGAAGTATGCCATTGTCTTCTAAAGAGAATCAAGATTTGAAGAGCATATCCTAGACAAAAGACAAGTATAAATAGCGTTATCAATTACTTTCATATAATAAAAGTTGTGGTGCAGATATAACAGGTTAAAATTTAGCACTAGTATTATCTCTAGTGAAGTTTTGAAACCATAAAAGAAAAAAACAGCCATTCTGCATCTTGAGGAAGAGTAGAAAGGGAAGTTGACCTTAAACTACAATAGGAAGTATTTGATGACCGTCATGTATCAATGAGACGACCATTTACTGAGCACCCAACAAAGGCTAATAAGCAGTATCCTATTTTAATGACAAGGTGGTGGTTTTTTTATCCTACGGATAAGCAAACTGAGACACACAGATGTTGGGTAACTTGCCAGTATCACAGCTCTAAATAGTGGCACTAATACAAAAATCATTCTAATCTTGTGCCAGAGCCCTTTCTGTCACATGTCACTATATGTGCCATACTGCCTTTCATAGAAAAGTTATGAAATAGAAATGCTTTATGAAGGAAGGAGATGTGAGTTGGCAGGAATAATATGTAAATAACACTTGTAGATAGTCTTAGAGACAGGGTAGGAAAGAAATACCAGAAAACTCATTTTAGTCCTGATTCTACTAAAACAATTAAAAGAATTTTGAATGGTTTCTGTAAACTATCATAATAGTAGTTTACTGAAAAATTTTTGGTGTTTTTTTTTTTTAAAGCTTAGACAATTGAAACCATCAGACTTAGGTTTCTCAATTCAAAGTTATTCAGAATTAAAGTTTCCTTCTAAGTGGAATTATGAAGGTATTAACTGGAAAACAGGCACTACTAGTAAACTTTACATATGGGTCTCACCTTTTAAAAACATGTATGGGGCTGGGGACAGTGCCTCCTGCCTGTAATCCCAGCACTTTGGGAGGCCTAGGCAAGCCAAGCACTTGATGTCAGAAGTTCAAGACCAGTCTGACCAACATGGTGAAACCCCATTTCTACTAAAAATACAAAAAAATTAGCCAGACATGGTGGGTGCCTGTAAACCCAGCTACTTGGGAGGCTGAGGCAGGGAGAATCACTTGAGCCCAGGAGGCAGAAGTTGCAGTGAGCCAAGATCGTGCCACTGCACTCTAGCCTAGGCAACAAGTGAGACTCTGTCTAAAAAAAAAAAAGTAGGCCGGGCGCGGTGGCTCAAACCTGTAATCCCAGCACTTTGGGAGACCGAGGAGGGTGGATCACGAGGTCGAGAGATCGAGACCATCCTGGTCAACATGGTGAAACCCCGTCTCTACTAAAAATACAAAAAATTAGCTGGGCATGGTGGCACGTGCCTGTAATCCCAGCTACTCAGGAGGCTGAGGCAGGAGAATTGCCTGAACCCAGGAGGCGGAGGTTGCGGTGAGCCGAGATCGCGCCATTGCACTCCAGCCTGGGTAACAAGAGCGAAACTCCGTCTCAAAGAAAAAAAAAAAAAGAAAAAAAAAGTATGGGATTCTATGATGACAAAGATATACCATTGTCAAAGATTCATGGGAAAATTTTTATTTTATGAAATATGAGAGTGAAAAATTAATATTATTGACTTAATATGCATAATGACATAAACTAAATATTAGAAGCAGAAAAATATGTAGACAAGCTTTATCTGAAAAAGAGATATCTTTATTTTTTGACTTCCACAATAATTACTGAAAAGAAATCCTTCTAAGAGGAAGTCATAAGTATTTATTAAGTGTTTAAATAGGATGTCACCTCCTATGAATGTATTATTCCCTGAAATTACAAGTCTGTGTAAAATACTCTTTGCCCAGTTTACCCACATAGTAAACATCTTTTATGCATATTAAGAATTGTCTATTGTTTATTCTGTGGGTTTCTTCTATCATATACTATTTTCTAAAGGCTCATAATATGTGACATAAACACATAGATGATGTTAATATATGTGTGCATGTTTGATTATGGACTAACACTTCTGACTTAGTAAGCTTTTAAAATGAGCCGTAATGTTTTCATGTCATTATTAAATATAAAAATCTATGTGTAAAAAATTAAGCACATATAGTAATAAATAATAAAATACCACATCTGATTTCTTTTTCTTTCTTTCTAAATTAAGTGAAGGTGACCATTCTTACTATGCAAACTAAAGGGGATACAAAAATGTTAATTAATGGATTATATTATGTACAGGAACATTTTATAAAAAGTAAATTAGAACTTTCAACAATTAATATTTTGGAGGTTATAAATTCAGTCATAGCCGATGGAATCTAGTTCTGTTTCTAACCCTTACCTTTATCTGTCATGGCTATAGTTTCTTTTTAATTATAAAACTAAGATGAACAAATATGACTGTGGCTGGGTACCGTGGCTCATGCCTGTAATCCCAGCACTTTGGGAGGCTGAGGTGGGAGGATCACCTGAGGTCAGGAGTAGGACACCAGTCTGGCCAACATGGTGAAACCTCATCTCTACTAAAAGTACAAAAAAAATTATCCAGGTGTGGTGTGGGCACTTGTAATCTCAGCTACTCAAGAGGCTGAAGCAGGAAACTTGCTTGAGCCTCGGAAGCAGAGGTTGTAGTGAGCCAAGATGGTGCCATCGGACTCCAGCCTGGGCGACAGAGCAAGACTCCGTCTCAAAAAACCAAACAAAAATACTCAAATATGATTAAATAAACTTAAAAGATCTTATACAAACCTAGGTGGAAATCTTTTTCTAAGGCAAGCTCAACACTGAGTCTTTTTTAAATTCTATACAACAAAGCCATGAAAACCTGTTACATACATCTTTAGACTGTCAGAGTTTAAGTTTAAAACACTAATGACAGTTTTTAAATAAATTCTATATAAAGCAAGATCAAATTGTGTGAAAATTTTCTTACCTCAGCTGTTAACTTCTTTTGCAGAATGCTAAATTCTTGTTCTAACTGGACATTTTGGTGATTTGGCCAAGAAAGCAAAATAAGTGGTTCAGTTCAGATTTAAAATGTTCCTCTAGCAAACCGAAATAGTTTCTATAGAAAAAGAGGAAGTTTATCAATAGCTGGTTCCGGAAGTGCAATAAACCACAAAGTGACTAAGAAATACATTACTTTAACAGAACTTATTTTGAAATATATTTTGGAGCCCTATGATTTGAGTGCTTTTAATTAATTTATGTAAATAAGTTTTTAAGACACTCTAGTAATATGATCATGTAATTTAAATATTTAGGATGGAGTCCCGAAGACAAAATTACATGTTCTAAGAAGAAAAGCTGCCAGTTGGGGTATCACTTATAGTGAGATTTCTTCTCATAAGAAGTGAGTGATGTGTTCTGTTTACTTGTATGACCTTAGGCAATTTTCTGCACTTCTCGGTCACCATTTCCTCCTCTGAAGGAATATTTTATTGGGTCACTGTGAGGATTAAATAAGATAGCATAATATAACATGTATAAATGCTTCACACCCTTGGTTACTGTAGGTAAGCAATAAATATAATGTTATTTCCTCATAATATAAAAAGCCCAGGGTAAAAGTATAATTAAATTATTTTGCAAATGACAGGATCTCATTCTTTTTATGGCTGAATAATACTCCATTGTGTATATGTACCATATTTTCTTTATCCATTCATCTGTTTATGGACACTTAGGTTGCTTCCAGATCTTGGCTGTTGTGAATAGTGTTACAACAAACGTGGGAGTACAGATGTCTCTTTGTACTGTTTTTCTTTTGCGTATATACCCAGCAGTGGGATTGCTGGATCATATGGTAGCTCTATTTTTAGTTTTTTGAGGAACCACCAAACTGTTCTCCATAGTGGTACTAATTTACATTCCCATCAACAGTATATGAGAGTTCCCTTTTCTCCACCTCTTTGCCAGTGTTTCTTATTGCCTGTCTTTTGGGTATAAGCCATTTTAACTGGGGTGAGATGATGTCTCATTGTAGTTTTGATTTGCAGTTTTCTCATCAGTGTGTTGAGTACCTTTTCGTATGCCTGTTTGCCATCTGTATGTCTGTAATTAAACTATTTTGACCGTATACTTTAATGATTTTCGAGTTCAAGTTCACAACTATTTATTTGGTTACCCACAAAGTAGTTACTTCTCAGTGGAAAATCAAATAAATTGGGGATCATTTTTTAAGAAGTTAGCTGAAGTTAACTTGTTAACTTTTTACTAAAGGGTAGGTGAGGGGTTCGGGAGACGGTGGTACCAATTAAGGAGTACAAAAAACAATAGAAAGAATGAATAAGACCTACTATTTGATAGCACGACAGGGTGACTATCGTTAATAATAATGTAATTATACATTTTAAAATAACTAAAAATGTAATTGGATCCTTTGTAACACAAAGGATAAGTGCTTGAGGGGATGGATACCCCATTCTCCACGATGTGATTATTTCACGTAACATGACTGTATCAAAACATCTCATTACCCTTTAAATATATATACCTATTGTGTACCCACAAAAATTTAAAATAAAAAAAATTCAGTTAACTAAACAAAGTGTATTGAAAAGAGTAAGTCCATCTGAAAAAAAATTTCTTTAGGTGAGTCACTTTTCCGCTCCTGAAAAATGGAGATCATACTTCCTAATTTATAAGCTTATTGTGGAACTAAATAAATATAAAGTATCTTGCATGGTGCATATTTTGACAGATATGGAATGTGTTAACCCATGTCCTGCTTTTTCCTGGTCACTGCAGAAAACATAGGTTATTATGACGTGGTTCTTAACTTGCAAGATACTTATAACTTAGCATAAAAAGAATAGCTTTCTTTTTAAGAGCTCCTACTGTAAAGCATAATATAATCAAATGCTATAAAGCTTTTGATTGACTGGGTTTTAGAGGTGGTGGTGGTGGTGCTGTTTTTAGAGACAGGGTATTGCTATGTTGCCCAGGCTGATCTCACACTCGTAACCTCAGGCAATCCTGCTACCTCAGCGCCTCTAGTAGCTGGGACTGCAGGCACATGCCACCTAACTGGCTGGCTTGCTGATTGATTGATTGTAAAGTTGAGGATCTTACTTTGTTGTGCAGGCTGGTCTGGAATTCCTGGCCTCAAGCTCCTGACCTCAGGTGATCCTCCCACCTTGACCTCCAAAATGTTAGGATTATAGGCGTAAGCCACTGTGCCTGACCTGATTCACTATTTTTAAATCCCTGAATTAAGCTGGTGAACTGTAATACCCAGGGGTAGGAAATATGTTTTTGTTTAACACTAAATGACTTCTAAATTTTGAACCCAAAAGATATCTTATCTACCATCTTTAAATACCTGTCATTTGGAAAGGAACCACTTCTGTTTGTTCAGTAACTGTCATTAGATAGTATCATTCTGAGAGTATATGTTTAGTAGCCAAGATAGCGAATGGTAAATTTTAAATATTCTTTTAAATATTACTGTGGGAAGCTCTCTGTTTGGTGAGAAAATGTTTGCCAGTATGTTGAATATGAAAGTCATTTTCTAGTTAATTTCCTCCTTTTACAAAGATACCAACTTTTTGTCATTTTCTCTAACAAGTATTTATTTACGACACTTGATCCAAGGAATGCTTTGTGTTATTACTGGATGTCCTGGTGCACAATCTCAAATTTTTAATTTTTGCACAGAATGAGAAGTCTTCCCAGCTTCATTTCTAATCTGGGCCATTTTTCCCCTCAAAAGATAACATGATTTCAGTCACCGTGACTGGCATGAATAGTCTCATGCTTTCCTTTTTACTTTGTTGTCACTTAATTTATCTGGGATAATATTGTTACGATTTTTTGTTTAGGGAATAGATTTGTTTTTTATAAATTGCTAATAAATTAATAATAAAAATGATGCTTTTTTCCCCCTCTCATTTTCATATGTAACCTAGATGTTTGAAGCCATGAAACTTGTAAAAAGTGAATTTGATAACCAAGAGCAGTTATAACCTAGAGAGTTATGTAAAAATTACCAATGCCTAGAGCTCACCCCATTCCAGTTGCATCAGAAGGAAGACATAGGAATTAGGCATTGGTGTTTTTTAAAAACTCTTCAGGTGATTCTGATATGCAGCCAGGGTAAGAATCACTAGCTTAGAAGGAAGAGTAAGACTGTACTCATATTTGGGAAAAAATATATTTAAAAAATTTTCTTAAATGACTAGTATATTGCCCAAATTAAATGCTCAGTAAGGGATGAGATTTTTGAAATGTGGCCTGTGTTAATTTCAGTAGATATTTGGAAAGTCTTTCAAACCAATTTTTGTAATATATTTAATTGAAGATGGGGGTCTCGACTTAAATGTAAGTCATTATTTTACTTGAAGCCAATTTCTTTTTTTTTTGAGACAGAGTTTCGCTCTTGTTACCCAGGCTGGAGTGCAATGGCGCGATCTCGGCTCACCGCAACCTCCGCCTCCTGGGCTCAGGCAATTCTCCTGCCTCAGCCTCCTGAGTAGCTGGGATTACAGGCACGTGCCACCATGCCCAGCTAATTTTTTTGTATTTTTAGTAGAGACGGGGTTTCACCATGTTGACCAGGATGGTCTCGATCTCTCGACCTTGTGATCCACCCTCCTCGGCCTCCCAAAGTGCTGGGATTAGAGGCTTGAGCCACCGCGCCCGGCCGAAGCCAATTTCTTTTTTTCTTTTTTCTTTTTTTTTTTTTTTTTTTTTTGAGACGGAGTTTTGCCCTTGTTACCCAGGCTGGAGTGCAATGGCGCGATCTCGGCTCACCGCAACCTCCGCCTCCTGGGCTCAGGCAATTCTCCTGCCTCAGCCTCCTGAGTAGCTGGGATTACAGGCACGTGCCACCATGCCCAGTTAATTTTTTGCACTTTTAGTAGAGACGGGGTTTCACCATGTTGACCAGGATGGTCTCGATCTCTCGACCTCGTGATCCACCCGCCTCGGCCTCCCAAAGTGCTGGGATTACAGGCTTGAGCCACCGCGCCCGGCCGAAGCCAATTTCTTTAAAGGTTAAATAATTACCTGAAGTATCCAGTTTTCCAAATTTGAACAAACACACAGACACTTACACACACACACACACACACACACACCCCACTACCTGTTTCCTTTGGTCATGTAACACTGGATAGTAAAAGTTAAAATCAATCACTAGGCTACTTGGCATCCTTGAAGTCCAAAAATTAATCAGCCTTTGGGTACTTGTTAATGTTCCAGTGAGTAGTGTTTATAGGAAAGATGAATATTATTAAACAGTAAAATATGCTTTGCATTTACACTTAGCCTATTGATGTGGCTCTAAATCTTATTTCTTTATTTCTTTTAGTTTTGCCCTATTATTGATCTTTACAATGTGTTCTTTAAAGTAATAAAGTGAATGCAAATATACATAGTCACAGGTTTATTCTAATGAGTTTTAATTTATTATACAAAATTAAAGGTTTAATTTAATATTAATAGTAGAAAAACACTTTCTTATGTGTGCCATAGAGAAAGATAAAAAGCATCTAGGCTAAATTAAGCTGTGTTGATTGATAAGCTGGTATGGATTCTGCCACATCCAGCAAAGAAGGTACCATTAAATTATACAGTTTAGTGCTATGCATTAGGAATTTGACTTCCATTTGATGTTAAAGCATGTACTTGGCTTTAAGGACACACTAAAACTCTTCAAAGTTTAATTACATTCAGACAAAGATCATCTTACCATGATCGCTGTATAGGGAATATTTATTTAATTATCCCTTGCTCTCAGTTTTCTCAATTTATCCTTAAAACTTTCCTTAAATGCTTAGTTATTTTATTATTTGCTTTTTAAAAATATTCAGTGTCAAAACAAAAGGTTTAAGTAATTAAGAGCAGGCATTCTTCTCTCTCTCTCACCTGCTTGATTCTAAATCGAAAGGTCTACCATGTCAAATTTTAGATCATCAGAACAACACTTTGGCATTAAATACCAACTAACTACATTTTTATTCCATAATCCTGCTCATTGCCACTTTGCAGTTTTCTTCAGTAACTCATCTATTTGCCAGTAAGTTTTTCAGTTCCTTCATCTTTTCTTTCCCTTGTATCTGTAAGCACTCCAGAAGATTGCATCACTAGGTTGGATCCTGTGAGCTGTTTTGCTCTTTTCCAAGTGTCTGATTCAGCAGGCCATAGACCGCTTGCCAGAAAATCGCCATTGCTTCTAGGCTGACGCTTGCCTACTTGTTTTGATCGTCTGAGAGATGAGACTTTGTTTGCCAGAACCACAGTTGATAGAAATAGAAGGGTACAGATAAGAAAAAGCACTGCAATTATAATGAAGCAAATTAGCATAGCCATGTTGTTCTTGTTTTCCACACAGACATCCTTTTTGAAAATTTCACCATGACTTTTGCTTGTGTTTTCAATGCTCTGTACTGTTGAAGGACTGTTGCTGACAACAGAAGGTATATAAAGCTCCTGTTCAGATTTAGAAGTAAAAGATACAATATGAGATGTTTCAGGCATGTTTGTAGAATTACCTTTATAATCTACGTCAGGAGTTACAGGGTTTGTGTTAATGTTTTCATTTTGGTTTCTGCCTGTCTTGTTTTGAATAACGGAATCCCAGGAAGTAGTATTGTTAGCCCACAGATGGGTATAGTTTGCTTTTGTTCCAGGAGACAAAGAAAAAACTGTTGTCATCAGAAAGGCAAGATGTAGGTAATGTCCTGTGTGTTCCATGTCCATGGGCATACTGGTGATCTGTTGAGATAGCAATACAATTTGTTAGTTTGTGAAAGAATAATGATCCTAGTTTTGGTAATTGTAGTTTAAAGGTAGTTGAGATGTTACAAGTAAACTACAAGCTCATGCCTAATATTCGCTACCCTGAATTCCTTCTCAACTGAATTTCTTTCCTATTCAGCTACATATGGAGAAGCATTTTAATTTCTATTACACTTTTAGACACTAGAAGTTAGCATTACAAATAAATATTAATCATTTTAAATGGGATATCATGGCTTTATATAGTTTTCTCCCTTTGAAGCAGGCCAGACTTCTGCTTTGAGTCAGTTAGTTCTCCTTTTACTTTCCTTATTCCTTCTTAAAAAAAAAAAAAAAAAAAAAAAAAAATTAGAGTATTCTTGCTGAAACTACCTACCCTCTAACCCAGGTGTCCCCAAACTACGGCCCACGGGCCGCATGTGGCCCCCTGAGGCCATTTATCCACCCCTCCCCCCCCCCGCCACACTTCAGGAAGTGGCATCTCTTTCATTGGCGGTCAGTGAGAGGAGCACAGTATGTGATGGCCCTCCAACGGTCTGAGGGACAGTGAACTGGCCCCCTGTGTAAAAAGTTTGGGGACGCCTGCTCTAACCTGTCACCAGTTTTTACAGAAGAAATGTGGCCTTGAGCTTCTTGTTTCATGTATGAAAACAAATGCAAATTTTTTGGTGGCAAGAGGGGAAGTTTGGTCGCAACAAAAGAAAATGAACTTCAAATAGGAATTCGAGGTGTTCTTTTTTCTTCTTGGGTGTTTATCCTGAAGCTTAGAATAAAGCTAGTAGTTAGACATTCATTAAGTATATCTGTAAAAGCAGTTTTACTGGGGTGGTTGTCTCTTTTCATTTCTATTTCCCCAGACTGACTGTGTCTGAAGGCAAAGGCATACCAGTTTTCTCAACCTAAAAATCTGGAAAAAAAAATCAGCAGGTTTCTTCTGAGTAATCTTAAAAGTTAACAAAAGTTACTGGATTTTTTTAAAGCATCACTTATACCTAGCATTTTTTTCTGATTTTGACATAATTCTAAAAAAAAGAAAATGTGTAATAAAATAGAAATAAGAGCATCAAGATCTTGATGATTTGGAATGAAGTGGCAGATTGTAAGCATCTCAACATATAATTGAAAAAGTTGAATTTCCACTTTGGCTCTCAGCTTGCTGGAAGCCAGTTCAAAAAGGGGACAAGTTATATTCTAATTTTTTACCTATTATCTAATTATCTACCATATGATTAAAGATTTAAATAGAAATGACGTATTTTAGAATTTAACAGTTCCATGTACTGCTAACCCAGCAGGAAAGATTTATAATTATTATTGAGGTATCTTATAATAATATGCCAGTTTGTTTCGAGCTTCTTTTAAAGGAGTATTTTATTGTTAGCATTTATTTGAATGAACTAAAAGCAAAACTGGATTGTTCCTCTGATATTTACTAAATGAAATTGCCTGGTTAAGAACCTTATGTATATTATAGAAATTCTTCTCAAATGTACATAAGAGTCCTTTTTTAAAATGAGAAAAAAAAAAGCAGATTCTGACTTAGCTAGTATAGGTAGGGCCTGAAATTCCTTGTTTCCAAACCCACTCCTAAGCAACATGGATGCCACTGCTAGTCAGGCTTTTGAACATCAAGGTTTTATAAGAAATGGTTGTTGTATGTCGTTGGCCAACATTTGTATACTGTTAAAATATAGAAATTAAAAATAAGAAATGTGATGTGTTGAGTTATACAAACAAAAGTAGCATGTAGTAAATAATGCTAACTGCAAACTAACCTCTGAAGTAGTAGTTCATATTAATAGTAGGGAGGAAAAACTCTCTATTAAATATTCTAAGGTTCAGATTACTTTTTAGATTATGACCTGTGGTAGATAGTTAAAGACACAGGCCACTGGCTTTTGTATAATAGTGTTCAGCTTTAATTTTTAAGTTTAGTGACCTAAGTCTTTGGATATTTCATGATTCTTTCACAAAAACAAATACTGGAAATTGTGTTAGCAAGTAATTTTCATCTTTTTATACTTGACTGGACTTCTGTATTAGATGATAGAATGATTTAAAGTGGATTATTCTTGTCACATTAGTTCATTAACAATGTAGTATACATCATAGTATTGGTACACATTTTAACAGTGCTTACCACAGGACAGATAATAGGCCTGCTGTTGATTGTCTTCAGCCAGATGTACTGCAATGCCCAAATAAACAATCTGTATGACAGAATGAGACTTTCTCTTACCCTTACAAATGCCTGAGAATTGAGGACTATTTTTACACCAATTTATGCCATGGAGGTCAGGTTGTATTATCAAAAGTTTTCTTATCTCTGGTCATTTTCAATAGAATTTATAATGTCGAAGCATTAGTAATGAGAAATTTATTTTTTAACTTTTGAAAAATAACAAAACATTTCCAGTTTACTTGTGGAATTGAAACTTAGATCCTTCCTAATCCTAATTTAAAACTCCATGGCATTGATAAATATTTTCATTTCTAACATAAAATTTATGTAATAGCACGGAAAAAAAACAGTATACATTTTCAGTCACGATTGTAGTTTGTTAGTGAGAGTCTTACACACTTTGATAGCATTTCCTCGAACACTAATCTGTCAAATGTTAGAAGTGAAAAGGCATAAGAAAAGCCATATATATATGACCTACCTTACAAAATGCTTGGTCAAAATCTGATTATAACGTGATTTTGATAAACCACTTCTTTTCTTGTCTTCTTATTTAAAGCAGAACAGACTTGTAGAAATGAACCTTAAAGTAAATCTGCAGTTAAAAAGGATATGTGCAGCTAGTTTTCCACTTATAAAACCAAACCACAGATGACACATTTCCTTTCCACTGCATTTAAAGCACATGTCATGGGGGTGGGGGGGGGAACCGAAAAAACTCCAACTTGTCTAGTTGGCCACTGGCATGACAGGAGGCTTTGTAGAACAAATCCCCGCCTCCAGAGCAGGGAGGGTTTTCCACTTAATGCCTTTTGACAGTATGCTCATTCTATAGGCCTGCTACCTTCTTTTGAATAATATATTAGTATCATTTAAAGGAGGTTTTAAAATGGTATTTTCTCTGCAGTATGTAAATTCTTCCCTAAAAGTTATATTTGAAATCTACAGACTGATTTGAAAATGTGAGTTTGGAGTCCATGGGATATTGGTTAGATAATAGAAACTGTGATATATATTATAATCTTAGAATTGTGGAACTGCAACGATTATTTGAGAAAATAGTAAACTTAGATTATATGAGACAGAAAATGCTTTTGTGTGGTGTAGTGTGTATTCTCTCTCTCTCTCTCTCTTCCTCTCTCCACCTCCACCCCCTCTGCCGCCCCCCCACCCCTCGTCAAACATCCTGTCATCACCGCAAATTTAACATGCTGAAACCCTTTGAGAACTAGGTGTGTGCTAGATGCAGTGGCTCATACCTGTAATCCCAGCACTTTGGGAGGGTGAGGCAGGTGGATCACTTGAGGCCAAAAGTTCAAGACCAGCCTGGCCAATATGGTAAAAACCTGTCTCTACTAAAAATAGAAAAATTAGCTGACAGGATGGTGTGCACCTATAGTCCCAGCTACTTAGGAGGCTGAGGCAGGAGAATTGCTTGAACCTGGGAGGTGAAGGCTACATTGAGCCAAGATCATGCCACTGCCCTCCAGCATTGGGGACAGCAAGATTCTGTCTCAAAAAAAAAAAAAAAAGAAAGAAAGAACTGGGTATGGCAGCACACATCTGTAATCCCAGCTACTAGGGAGACTGAGGTAGGAGGATCACTTGAGCCCAGGAGTGCAAATCCAGCCTGGGTAACATAGTGAGACTCCATCTCTTAAAATTAATTAAATTAATAAAATAAGAAGAACTTTATTTTTTCTTTGAAAGAAGCTATCTGCCTGTAATCCCAGCACTTTGGGAGGCTGAGGCGGGTGGATCACAAGGTCAAGAGATTGAGACCATCCTGGTCAACATGGTGAAACTCCGTCTCTACTAAAAATACAAAAAATTAGCTGGGCATGGCGGCGCGTGCCTGTAATCCCAGCTACTCAGGAGGCTGAGGCAGGAGAATTGCCTGAACCCAGGAGGCGGAGGTTGCGGTGAGCCAAGATCGCACCATTGCACTCCAGCCTGGGTAACAAGCGAAACTCCGTCTCAAAAAAAAAAAAAAAAAGAAGCATCAGCTATCTGTCACAGTCTTCTTGTTTCTGTTTATGATAACAACATTCTTTGTAATCTCAGAGGCTTAGTATAAAACACATCATTTTAAGTCCTCTTAGTCCTGATCAGACTTTATTCATGACTAATTTATCAGACTAATTCATGTTGGTCCTTCCTTCATATTCTTGGGTCAGTTTCTTTTTCCCTGTTTTTCCTGTCAGCAGTAGTATTTCAGATCCTTATCAGGTCATACCTAGACTACCTAGACTCTACAATTTTAGTGGCCCCAATTCCTTCATTTATCTTGTGTATACCACTTTCTTTGGTCAGATCACCCCTTTCCTGGGAAAAAAAAAAATTGAAAAATTCCCTAATACAGCAGTGACTCAGAAATGTTTGTGTACATAAACATCAGATGAGAAGATGGTTTAAAAACAATGAAAACAAGACATGGTGGCTCACCCCTGCCCTGTAATCTCAGCACTTTGGGAGGCAGAGATGGGAGGACTGCTTGAGCCAGAGGAGTTCAAGACCAGCCTGGGCAGCATGGCAAAATCCTGTCTCTACAAAAAAATACAAAAAAGAAAAAAAAAAAAAAAAACCTAGCCAGGCATGATGGCACTTGTCTATAGTCCCAGGTGGGAGAATCACCTGAGCCTGGGGAGGTCAAGGCTACATTGAGCCATGACCACGCCACTGTAATCCAGCCTGAGTTAAGGGGAAAAACAAAAAGACAAACAAAAACACAATAAAAATTTCTAAGCCCCACTGCATAGATTCATTTAGTAGGTCCAGGCTGGGTCCAGGAAACTGCATTTTTCTTTCTTTCTTTCTTTTTTTTTTTTTTTTTTTTTTTTTTTGAGATGGAGTTTCGCTCTTGTTACCCAGGCTGGAGTGCAATGGCGCGATCTCGGCTCACCGCAAACTCCACCTCCTGGGTTCAGGCAATTCTCCTGCCTCAGCCTCCTGAGTAGCTGGGATTATAGGCACGCGCCACCATGCCCAGCTAATTTTTTGTATTTTTAGTAGAGACGGGGTTTCACCATGTTGACAGGGATGGTCTCGATCTCTTGACCTCGTGATCCACCCGCCTTGGCCTCCCAAAGTGCTGGGATTACACGCTTGAGCCACCGCACCCGGCCCTGCATTTTTATCAAGCACCAGAATTGATTCTGATGCCAGTAGTCCACAGAACATACGCTGAGAAATGGTGAGTCCCTAGGAGAAAACCTAAGCCCTTTGGTTGAGCAGTTATGGTCCCTTCACAATTTGGCTAGTCTGTATTTTCCTAGCTTTATCTCTCAAAACTTCCCTACCTGAATCCACCATTCTGGCTAGACTAGCTGTCTCCTCAACACATCTAGTTAACATATTTCTTTTCCTTTTTGCCTTTCTCTGTAAGGCCTGCCCAGTCCTCTTGCCGAGTTCTGCATTCCTCCTTACCCACTTCAGCCACGGTATCTTCTATGTAGCTTTCACTGACTGCCCAGTTTGTGTTGATCTCTCTCTTTTGACTTAATAACAGTATTTTCTCTGCAGTTCTTTTGATAAGTGATTACATACTACCTCATATCTTTTATCTTGAAATATTTGTCTTGTTTTAAAATGATTTAATTTGTCATATGTTTATCTTACTTTCTCCCAATAAGATTAAAAACTCTGAGGTGAAGTTTTTATTGAAACATGATAATTTGTATATTTTAATGGGGCCTGTATAATCGATTTTTTTTTTTTTGAGTTGGAATCTTGCTCTGTTGCCCAGGCTAGAGTGCAGTGGTGCAATCTCAGCTCACGGCAATCTCAGCTCACTGCAACCTCCGCCTCCTGGGTTCAAGTGATTCTCCTGCCTCAGCCTCCTGACTGACTGGGCCTACAGGTGCATGCCACTACACCAGCTAATTTTTGTATTTTTAGTAGAGATGGGGTTTCACCATCTTGGCCAGGCTGATCTGAAGCTCCTGACTTCAGGTGATCAGCCCACCTCGGCCTCCCAAAGTGCTGGGATTATAGGCGTAAGCCACCATGCCCCACCTGAATGTATATTTTGATACATGTATATATGTGTAATTATTAAATCAGGGTGATTAGGATATCCATTGCCTCAAAGAAAAGAAATTGTTCCGTCTAGCTGTTTTGAAGTATATGATAAGTTATTAATTAGTCACCTTACTATGAATACTAGAACTTGTTCCTTCTAATTATAATAATACATATGTATGTATTATTTGATGCATTGTATGCATGTATCAAAATATCACACATTCAGGTGGGGCATGGTGGCTCACGTCCGTAATCCCAGCACTTCGAGAGACTGAGGTAGACTGATCACCTGAGATCAGGAGTTCAAGACCAGCATGGCCAACATGGTGAAACCCCATCTCTACTACATGTATATATATTTTTTTGAGATAGTCTCACTGTTGCCCAGGCTGAAGTGCAGAGGTACAATCTCAGCTCACTGCAGCCTCTGCCTCCCAGGTCCAAGTGATTCTCATGCCTCAGCCTCCCAAGTAGCTGGAATTACAGACGTGCACCACAACACCTGGCTAATTTTTGTATTTTTAGTAGAGACAGCATTTTCCCATGTTGGCATGGCTGGTCTCAAACTCCTGGCCTCATGTGATATGCCTGCCTCATTCTTCCAAATGCTGGGATTACAGGCGTGAGTCACTGTGCCTGGCCCTTAATATATTTTTATATCCATTAACCAACCTCTGAGGTGAAGATATATTTTTTTAACTTACTTAGTAGTAGTATCACCAGAGTCATGACATATGGAAAACTTTGGGCCTAAGTTGATGTAGATTGTTTTGAAGCTTCGGTACCATTACTTGAGGGCTTTTTCATGGTCTTCACTGTGGCTGCTCATGTTTATTAGCATTCGTTTGGTTTTAAGCAACATATAACCTATGTGGCTTAATAAAAAAAGGTATTTATTAGTTTATTTAACTGAATAGTCCTGGGGTAAATTTGACCCCAGGAGAGGCTTTAGGGCACAAATGATATGGCCAGGGCTCCAGTTTGTCTCTTCATTTCTCAACTCCTTCTCTTCAGTTTTACGGGAGGCTCTTCTTTTATATCCCAAGATATGAGCAAGCAACTCCTAGGGCTATGTATTCCTTTGTTTATAAACACCAGGAAAGAAATATCTCAAATTCCAACAATTTAAGCTAAAGTACCTGAACTGGGCCCCTTTGACCCTGGTTGTCCTGATTTAAATCATGTGTTCATTGCTGAATCAGTCTCCAATCAAGGTGGGATAAATGGATTGGCTAAAACCATCTCACTCCAGAGCTCCATATGGGTCATACCCACCAAACTGTTCACCTTAGGAGTTTGGTGGACCTGCAGGCAACCAACTAATGCTCAGTGTTTTCTTCATTTCTTGACTCATGGGCAAATTTTTTTATTATTGTTGTTGCTCAAAATTTTTGAATTGGAAATTTGTCTCTTCTCTTAGCCTTATTTCTCAGTGTCCAAAAAACAACTGATTTAAAAAAACAAATCCAGTTTTGAATAGTTGCTTTATATTACTCTCTCTAGAAAATGAATTGTAAAATAAATAAAATAGTAGCATCTGTATGTTTATTCTAGACACTGTTAATAATCTTTGTCTTTCTTATCATTTTCCTTAGGTTCAAAACTGGTCAAATCAATGGTGATTTGCTGATATACCACGTCTTACTGACTTTAAAGCCATATTATGCAAAGCCATATGAAATTGTAGTAGACCTTACCCATACCGGGCCTAGCAATCGCTTTAAAACAGACTTTCTTTCTAAGTGGTTTGTTGTTTTTCCTGGCTTTGCTTACGACAATGTCTCTGCAGTCTATGTCTATAACTGTAACTCCTGGGTCAGGGAGTACACCAAGTATCATGAGCGGCTGCTGACTGGCCTTAAAGGTAGCAAAAGACTTGTTTTTATAGACTGTCCTGGGAAACTGGCTGAGCACATAGAGCATGAACAACAGAAACTACCTGCTGCCACCTTGGCTTTAGAAGAGGACCTGAAGGTATTCCACAATGCTCTCAAGCTAGCTCACAAAGACACCAAAGTTTCTATTAAAGTAAGTTTCAGTCTGTGTTTCATAAATGATTCATTGCTTTTCCTGGCTAGCTAGATTATATTCTGGCTTCCGTAGGTTTCCCATCTCCATCGTAGTGTATGAAATGTCCTATAAGACTGGCACAGTGGCTCACGCCTGTAATCCCAGCACTCTGGGATGTTGAGGTAGGTGGATCGCCTGAGGTCAGGAGTTTAAGACCAGCCTGACCAATGTGATGAAACCCTCTCTCTACTAAAAATACAAAAATTAGCCAGGCATGATGATGGGCACCTATAATCCCTGCTACTCAGGAGGCTGAGGCAAGAGAATTCCTTGAACCCGGGAGGCGGAGGTTGCAGTGAGCTGAGATCTTGCCACTGTACTCCAGCCTGGGCAACAGAGGGAGACTCTGTCTCAAAAAAAAACCAAAAATAATTATGTAAGTCTAGATGTAGAAAGACCAACATTTGTGTCATCATGGAGGTTCTGTGGAGGATATGAGAAGTATATATTTTATTCTAGGTTAGGCTGGAAGTAGAATAGGGCAGTTTGTTATGTCATTCAAATTACAGGAATGTGTAGAGAGTAGAAATTACCTAATGAGAGTTGTTTTGATCATTATATGCTTTTTGCAGAGTGAGGAACATGAACCCAGGATAAAATCAGTATCTTTCTGTCCGGGCACAGTGGCTCATACCTATAATCCCAGTGCTTTGGGAGACCGAGGCGGGCGCATCACAAGGTCAAGAGATCAAGACCATCCATGGTCTTGACCATGGCCAACATAGTGAAACCCCATCTCTACTCAAAACACAAAAATTAGCTGGGCGCAGTGGTGTGCGCCTGTCGTCCCAGCTACTCAGGAGGCTGAGGCAGAAGAATCGCTTGAACCCGGGAGGCAAAGGTTGCAGTGAACAGAGATCTTGCCACTGCAGTCCAGCCTGGCAACATAACAAGACTGTCTCAACAACAACAACAACAACAAAAATCAGTATTTTTCTATAAGATTTTTTTTTTTTTTGAGGTGGAGTCTCACTCTGTTCCCTAGGCTGGAGTGCAGTGGCATGATCCATGCCTCCTGGATTCAAGCGATTATTCTGCCTTAGCCTCTCAAGTAGCTAGTATCACAAGCACATACCACCATGCCTAGCTAATTTTTGTATTTTTAGTAGAGACAGAGTTTCACCATGTTGGCCCAGCTGGTCATGGACTCCTGACCTCAAGTGATGTGCCTGCCTCAGCCTCCCAAAGTGTTGGGATTATAGGCATGAGCCATCATGCCTGGCCTTCTGTAATATTCCTGACCTTTTTAAAAAGCAAACTTAAAAATTTTTTTAATGTTTTTTGTTTCTGAGAACGTTTATCATAAGAATTACTAAACCATTTGAATATGATGGTGGGAACTCTTCCTTAAATGGGATAGTGTTTTGTTTGGTTGGTTGGTTATTGGAGCTTTTTAGAATTTTATGTAAAGGAATTTAATTCTTCTCCACTTCACCCCCTCACCATCACTTTCCAGGTTGGTTCTACTGCTGTCCAAGTAACCTCAGCAGAGCGAACAAAAGTCCTAGGACAATCAGTCTTTCTAAATGATATCTATTATGCTTCGGAAATTGAAGAAATCTGCCTAGTAGATGAGAACCAGTTCACCTTAACCATTGCAAACCAGGGCACACCGCTCACCTTCATGCACCAGGAGTGTGAAGCCATTGTCCAGTCTATCATTCATATCCGTACCCGATGGGAACTGTCACAGCCCGACTCTATCCCCCAGCACACCAAGATTCGGCCAAAAGATGTCCCTGGGACACTGCTCAATATTGCATTACTTAATTTAGGCAGTTCTGACCCAAGTTTACGGTAGGTTTTTTAAAAAATTCACTTCAGTTTTAATTGGGGTTTATTGCTTTTAAAATGAGACCATTTAATAAATTTTAAAGCAGCCTCTACCTTAATATTATAGATCGGAAGGTATGCAGTGTGGGTTAACCACTGTGACCTCATCAAGTTGTGGGAGTATTCACATGAACTGTGGAATTCCAAACAGGGTGATTCACACTAAACCAATGTATGTTCTTTCTCCAGGAAAATTTCATGTAAAACGAAACAAAATAGCAGATTTTTTTTCCAAAGTAAAATACCCTAAATTGAGTTTTTTTCTCCTTTGAGTCCTCTAATTGTTTCCATTTTCAGAAGTATATCATTCTTTAGTTTAAAAGTCAAGTCAGATTATCACTGATTGACAAAAAAAAGGCCTAATGTTCAATAACTTGGTAACAGTATTGCATGCTTTCCACCTATGTCATCTTAACAAAATTCTGAAAAGAAATCTGAAGACAAATACATCATCTGAGCAGAGTATAATTGGTTCCATTTAGGCTTAGTAATTTGAATGTGCACGTGAAAAGCGTGGCTGTGGAGTCAGTAGATTTGGTTTGAACAGATCTGCCACTTGCTTGCTGTGTACTTTGAGCAAGATACTAAAGTTCTCAGAGATCTAGTTTCCTCATTTAAAAAAAAATAAATAAAGATAACTGCCTTCCTCATATACCTACAAAAGCTTAATAAATAGTATGTGTGGTAGTATAGTATAGCAACCTAGCAAATAGTTTATGCATAGTAAACAGTGTTTGATTCTCTTTTCCTCCTGCCAGCGTCTCTTTGTACCCTTTTTCCGTTTTCTCCCGTCTCCTTACCAAGTTAGGATAATTCTTTGTCTCAAATACCTTGAGACTTTCAAGATTTTTACAGATGCAAATTCTTAGCTTCTGAAAATTTTCCCTGAGGATAACATAGCCCATGTTTTGTAGTGGGCCTTTTAGGATTCCAGATTCTCTTTTACTTAAAAGGAAAAAGAAAAAAAATCAAGATTTATTTACTTGGATGGGCTTTAGAAATTGTACATAAGGCCAGGCGTGGTAGCTTATGCCTGTAATCCCAGCACTTTGGGAGGCTGAGGTGGACGGATCATGAGGTCAGGAAATCGAGACCAGCCTGGCTAACATGGTGAACCCTGTCTCTACTAAAAATACAAAAATTAGCTGGATATGGTGATGTGTGCCTGCCGTCCCAGCTACTCAGGAGGCTGAGGTAGGAGAATCGCTTGAACCTAGGAGGCAGAGGTTGCAATGACCTAAGATCATGCCACTGCACTATAGCCTGGCAACAGAGCAAGACTCTGTCTGAAAACAAAAAAGAAAAGAAAAGGAAAGAAAGCATATGTAAGATTTTGTGTATGCTTTGCTTCCTTATCTCATAGGTGTCTGTGACACCTATCCTAGGTGAGGAAGTCTAGTTCTTTATAACTGTTGAAATACACAGAATAAAAGTTAATGTCAAAATTGTATAATTTAGAATTCCTGGGAATTAATAAAAGATACAAGCTGAGCACAGTGGCACATACCTGTAGTTCTAGCTACTCAGGAGGCCCAGGCAGGAGGACATCTTGAGCTCAGGAGTTCGAGGCTGCAGTGTGTTATAATCATGCCTGTGAATACCCAATGCACAGCAGCCTGGGGAACATAGTGAGACTCTGACTAAAAATTTAAAAAAAAGAAAAAAGATACATAAACTTAGAAACAATAGCACTAATATTCACATTTTAGGAAAAAAGAGCTATAAGGCTGCCTTTAATTTCTAATTCAAAGATATTCATAGAAAAATACAACCTTTTAACAGTTATTAGCCTGGGTAAACCTGTATTCTTCTCTAGTGACCTAAACCAACATGACAGCTTGTGCTTTTTGCTGAAGCATGTCATCCCAGAGAAGAAGCCTTTAGGCAGACTTAAATTCCAGTGGCTTTTTCCCTATATGGTGATTGCATAAATATATTAGTATGATAAACATTTGGAGGTAAGGAAAACTTGAAATTTACTGAACAAACTATTTCCTTTACTGGACAGGGGAGAAAACTGAAAATTTTAAATTGAGTCTAGTATTTTAGGCTATCTCCTAAATTGCTTAGCTATATTTTCAGACATTTGTAAGTGATGTTGGTCTCAGTGAAACCTGGATATTACATGTTTTTTCAGTTTTGGTGGTTGTGTATGATGTAATGAGGTCATAGAGGGAAAATTGGGAGGACTTAATTTTAAGTTAATTTTGTTTTTAACCTCCAGTTTGTAGGGGAATTTGTAGGACACCCAGAAAGAAGATGAGCAGATCTTGGTTAAAGATTTTCACATTCTCAGGAGGCTGAGGCAGGAGAATTGCTTGAACCCAGGAGGCGGAGGTTGTGGTGAGCCGAGATCGCGCCATTGCACTCCAGCCTGGGTAACAAGAGCGAAATTCCGTCTCAAAAAAAAAAAAAGATTTTCACATTCTAATTTGATGAAGGGAAAGACCATCTGATTTCTCTCCTTATGATCCCCATTATAACTGGATCTAGTGGGAGAGGGAACCAGAATTTGAGTTTTGGCTTTACTAAAAATGTGTGGTGTGCCTTATTCTGACTTAATTTATCTTGATCCACCTTAGAACCATTAAGTCCTCTCATATTTTATGTCCCAGTGAGATTTCTTTTAAGAAAGCCTACACACACACCCCGCCCCCGTCATAGAAGCCTCACAGTGCTCTTATGGTTATATCAAGAGTCTCCCTTTTTATAAAATCCCTAAATGATCAAGAGGTATTTTGGTTTTATCGTGGAATTATAACATCTTATTTCTAATTGATCATAAAATTTAAAAATAGTTTATCATACTTTGTAATAGAATCACAATTGTATGTAATGAAAAAGTTTTGGAACTGTAATGAAAAATACATTTTAAAACAACTTCGTTTGTGTTTTCTCCTAGGTCAGCTGCCTATAATCTTCTGTGTGCCTTAACTTGTACCTTCAATTTAAAAATTGAGGGCCAGTTACTAGAGACATCAGGTTTATGTATCCCTGCCAACAACACCCTCTTTATTGTCTCTATTAGTAAGACACTGGCAGCCAATGAGCCACACCTCACGTTAGAGTTTTTGGAAGAGTGTATTTCTGGATTTAGCAAATCTAGTAAGTAATGATAATTTTCTTTAATACTAACGATTACTCTAAGAAAATTCAAATAAAACCTTTCATTTCAGAGTTTGCCAGTGAAGCCTTTCACTTATATTTTTACTTTTTCTCCTCTTCTGATTTTACATCTGTGCTACCCTGTAACTGAAGGAACTCTGAAGGAACTTTTTGATAGGCCACATTGAGAAATCCACCAAAATTCTGACAATAAAAGCAAGCTGGCAAGGGTTTGGTACCTTACACACCTCTGGACCACTTACAAAGTATTTTCTTCACTGTTACATTTTCATTAGCTTCAGTGTTTCTCTTCTTAGCAGAAAAGTCCACATAAGTATCCATGTTGCCTCCTTCATTTTAAGGAACTAGTCATTTTCTTTTTTCTTCAGGTTGACTTTGAATGATGATTTTATTGTACATGTACAGTTTATGAAGAGCACAGTGGCACATAATACAGGGTCCAGGGTCAGCCCTGACTTAGTCAGTTTTAACTAAGTCTCATAAATTTAACACCCACTCTTTATATTTGTCCATCTTTAGAACCTATAGTAGTATAAATGTTGATCTCCCACCATACTTCCTGACCTTTTCTTTCCTTTCCCTGTAATACATAAAACCTTTTTTTCTGTGTTCAAACACATTTCTTGATTTTTCTGTATTAGATAATTAAAAGCTTCAGCAATTCACTAAGATTATTTTCAAGTAAGAGATATAGGAATATAACTCTAACAAAAAAAAAATGTATAGGACTGACAAAACAAGAAAAGTATAAACTTGATAAATGTTAATATAAGTAAAGATTTGAGTGAATGTAAAGGCATATTGTGTTCCTGCATAAACAGTTCTTCCCAGATTATTACAAATTTAATGTAATTTCATCAAAATAACCATGGGATTTGAGGATTGAGAATTGAGCTAGAAGTTAAATGATTCTAAATTCTACATAAAAGTGCAATAATAGCTAAGAAAATATTGAAAGAGACTTGAGACTTGACAGTACAGATGTCTGAATACTTTATAGCAGTATAATAATTAAAACATATGTGTACAAATCAGCCATCAGATCAGTTTAAGAGAAACAGATTTTTTTTTTTTTTTTTTTTTTTGAGACAGAGTTTTGCTCTTGTTACCCAGGCTGGAGTGCAATGGCGCGATCTCGGCTCACCACAACCTCCGCCTCCTGGGCTCAGGCAATTCTCCTGCTTCAGCCTCCTGAGTAGCTGGGATTACAGGCACGTGCCACCATGCCCAGCTAATTTTTTGTATTTTTAGTAGAGACGGGGTTTCACCATGTTGACCAGGATGGTCTCGATCTCTCGACCTCGTGATCCACCCGCCTCAGCCTCCCAAAGTGCTGGGATTACAGGCTTGAGCCACCGCGCCCGGCTTAAGAGAAACAGATTGATAAAGAAACACCATACACTGATTGGGGAGAGATTAAATCATTTAAGAAATGAAGCTGGGAAATGACTTAAATTAGGTCTTCATCATGAAGACCTAATTCACCATACACCACAAGATACCAAGTATGTTCTACCTATATTTAAAAGTTGAATAAGGGTGTGTGTGGCAGCTCCCACTCGTAATCCCAGCACTTTGGGAAGTTGAGGTAAGAGGATTGTGGCCAGAGGATTGCTTGAGCCTCTAGGTCATGGCTACAGTGAGCTATGATTGTACCACTGCACTCCAGCCTAAGTGATAGAGTAAGACTCTGTCTCTAAATATATATATCTTGTATATAAAAGCTTGGAATCATTTTAAAAAGAGGAACAAGTGAATATTTAATTGCTTTCTAGGTAAGAGCATATGAAGTAAAAAAAGTGATAGAGTGAAACAAAGAAAATAACGAACAGATTTGACTACATAAAACTTCCAGACATCTACTCAAAAATAAACAACAGTGAAGATAATTAAAAACTAGGAAATATACTTGGAGCAAATATGAGAAAAGATTAATATCCTTAGTCATGAAGGGTGCTTACAGATTAATAAAAAATGAGTTAACAGTAACATAAAGATCATGTTTTAAAAAAATATTTAGGCCTGGCCCCATGGTCCATACCTGTAATCCCAGCACTTTGGGAGGTCAAGGTGGGCAGATCACAGGGTCAGGAGTTCAAGACCAGCCTGACCAAGATGGAGGTACCCCATCTCTACTAAAAATACAAAAATTAATTGGGCATGGTGGTGGGCACCTGTAATCCCAGCTACTCAGGAGACCGAGGCAGGAGAATAGCTTGAACTTGGGACCACGCCATTGCACTCCAGCCTGGTGACAGAGTGAGACTCCATCTCAAAAAAAAAAATAATAATAATAATAATACAAAAAAAGAAAAAAACCATACACTGCGACACATGCCTATAATCCCAGCTACTGAGGCGGATCACTTAAGCCCAGGAGTTTGAGACCAGCCTGAATAGCAGAGAGAGGCCCCTATCTCAAAACAAATAAACAAACAAAAAAAAGATTATTTATATTTTAAGAAGTTCCTTAATATAAGAAAAGCAAATTGAAAGAATAGTGAGATAATATATTCAGCTATCAGCTTGGCAAAATTTTTTTTTTAAAGACCTATTCCTGGTGGTCTGTGGAATTGTGAGCAGGAGCAATTTTTCTAGAAAGGCATTTGGAAGTGGTTAACAAGACCTTAAGACTATTGATACCTTTTGGCCTCATAATTCTGCTTTTTAGCATTTATCCTAAATAATTAATGTTAAGATGTTTATTATAGCATTATTTTTATGTGGATTTTTAAATTGAGGTATATCTTGTTATCAGTAAAGTGCCAAGATCTTAAGTGAACAGATTGATGAACTTTTATATGTGAATACATCATGAAAGTATCTTCCAGATCAAGACAGAGCACTTCCAGCATCCAGAAGGATCTTCTCAGTACCTTCCCTTCACTAAGAGTAAACACTATTATGATCTCTATTGCATAGATTTATTTTGCCTACTTTAGAACTTCATATGACATTATTTGTAAAAAAAAAAAAAAAAAAAAAAAAAAAGAGAACAGGCCAAAAGTCAAAGAAAAAGGAACTGATTAAATTATTGGTTCTCCATCTGATGGAATAATATGAAGCCATTAAAAAATGGCTTTGTTACAGGGTTTCAGTTTGGAAGATGGAAAGGTTCTGGAGATGGATGGCAGTGATGGCTGCACAATGATTTGAATGTACTCAGTGCCGCTGAGCTGCCCTTAAAAATGGTTAATGCCACGGAATGTACATTTAAAAATAGTTAAAATGGTAAATTGTATGTTGTATATATTTTCCACAATTTTAAAAATTCTTTTAGACTTTAGGTGAAGTGTATAGATAAATTTTTGTACAATTTTTGTCTTATAAATCTGAAGCTTTTTCAAATAAGTTAAAACAAGTTTATGGAGAATTTATAATGTTGAATAAATAATCTCAGTATGACATTCACTGAAAAGAGTATTCAGAGCATACTGCATGTATAGCATAATCCCAGTTTTTGTGGGGGAGTGGGAGTGGGTTATATGTGTGTACACACACATAAATGTTCATTATCTCTACATAAATTTGAAAGCCTGAGGAGAGATGAGATGATACGCCAGTATGTAATACAGTTTTCATTTTTGTGGTGATGCTTTCCTTTTACCAAACTTTCTATGATGACCACCTTTTCCTTTTATAATGAGAATAAAACTTAAATTTTTTAACAAGAAGAGAAATGACTAAAATGAAGGAAAATAAGGCAAAACTTTTCAAAAATTGGCTTACTGGCTTTTAAAATTACTTTCTTCAAGGCCTGTTCCTTCTTCACCTCTATAAAAATATATTTGCCAAGTCTCTTTTCTCCAGGCCCGATTCTAGGTAATAGTCTTTACCGTTTCCCTTTTTTCCCCTGAATTCTTTATATTAAACAATTGTTGATGTGATTTTCATTGACCATCACATGCTAATAGTGTATTTTTTTTTTCCAGGTATTGAATTGAAACACCTTTGTCTGGAATACATGACTCCATGGCTGTCAAATCTAGTTCGTTTTTGCAAACATAATGATGATGCCAAACGACAAAGAGTTACTGCTATTCTTGACAAGCTGATAACAATGACCATAAATGAAAAACAGATGTACCCATCTATTCAAGCAAAAATATGGGGAAGCCTCGGGCAGGTATTGAGTTTGCTCAGATATTTATCTAGTATCTGTTTTGTGCAGGTAATTATCTGGTGCCCACATTGGGCAAAGCACTGCCCTAGACACTAGGGATAGAGTTGTAAAAAACACAATTTTCTCCTTCAGAAAGCATGTAGACACTCACCCAGCTCTTCATCTGGTTCAAAATTGTAAATGTCTAGAGTGTATCTCAGGGCCAGAGAAAAGCTAGTTTTTTGCACAGTCTCCTTCATGGCATAATTTTATAGAATTATATATATTACATAGAACTGTAGAAATATTATGACATTTCTAGTAAATACTGTTTTATTCTAGTTCTCTATGTGCTAAGGTGTTAGTAGATGTTTCTTTTTATTGATGCTATTGGGACACCTGCTTTCATTTACAGTTCTACATAAGAATGCCAATTTAAAAATAGGATATAATGCAAATTTTATTTTTATCTGACAAGAATTATGCATATCATTTCTTCAACATAATCACTTAAGGAAATAATGCCCTCACTCAAAAAATGCTGCAACTCCTCCAAATAATTTGAAATAGCCTTGGAACCAGTGTTACAGCCCTAGGGAACATCTTGGTACTTCATGTCATTTCCTATATTTTACTTATTTGTTTTTTGAGACTGGGTCTCTCTCTGTCACCCAGCCTGGAGTACAGTGTGCAGTCTCGGCTCATTGCAATCTCTGCCTCCCAGGCTCAAGTGATCCTTCCACCTCAGCCTCCCAAGCAGCTGGGCCTACAGGTTGACACCAACATACCTGGCTAATTTTTGTATTTTTTCTTTTTTGTAGAGATGGGGTTTTGCCACATTGCCCAGGCCGGTCTTGAACTCCTGGCCTCAAACAATCCACTCGCATTGGCGTCCCCAAATGCTGGGTTTACAGACGTGAGCCACCACACCCAGCTCTGTGTTTTCAAATCACTATTTTATATTGCTAATACATTAGTGTCTTAGAAAAACACAGAGATACTTTGCAAGTGAATGAAGATAGTATTGATAGAGATTTTAAATTTTTGAATACCAATTTCTTAATCTCTGAAGAAATCAAATGAATATACTCATCCTTTCCTGGGTATTTTATGATAAATTGTACTTACTGACAGGTCTGTAAATAAAATCTAGTATTTCTGAGGCCTTGGGTAAAATAGAATTTTCATATTGATTGGGCTGTTCCAACGAGTATTTTTTAATTAAAAATAAAATTGGTAGAGTAATTAAAAACATGTTATTTTCCTTATTCAACTAGATTACAGATCTGCTTGATGTTGTACTAGACAGTTTCATCAAAACCAGTGCAACAGGTGGCTTGGGATCAATTAAAGCTGAGGTGATGGCAGATACTGCTGTAGCTTTGGCTTCCGGAAATGTGAAATTGGTTTCAAGCAAGGTAATCACTTTACTTTTGCCTTCTGTACTGTAGCGTATCTGTTTTTATCAAGAGGTTTTTGTTTTATAATTGCTTTTAAATTAAGCTGAACTTTGTAATAAAACTTTTAGTCTCATGTTTTTTTTAAAAAAAATTCTTCTTTACAGGTTATTGGAAGGATGTGCAAAATAATTGACAAGACATGCTTATCTCCAACTCCTACTTTAGAACAACATCTCATGTGGGATGATATTGCTATTTTAGCACGCTACATGCTGATGCTGTCCTTCAACAATTCCCTTGATGTGGCAGCTCATCTTCCCTACCTCTTCCACGTTGTTACTTTCTTAGTAGCCACGGGTCCACTCTCCCTTAGAGCTTCCACACATGGACTGGTCATTAATATCATTCACTCTCTGTGTACTTGTTCACAGCTTCATTTTAGTGGTAAGTTCTAGGAAAGAAATTTGTGTTTACCAGTTCCTTTCTCCATTTTGCTTCACCTGATGAATATAGATTATCTTATTATTTATGTTGATGCCTTAACACCAAATTGCTTATTTAAACCATTACTTCCATTTCATATCAAGCTTTAGTAAAGATTTTCTGTGCATACTTGTCATGTAGACCCTTGTAGTTATCACATAAACGAAATACTCAGTGCCAGTTGACTATTTCCATTACCAGCACTGATTTGTAGATAAATGGAGCTAGAACAAGGAGCTTTAATACAATGTATTTAGAGGTTTGATTTAGGGAGCATGATTATGTAATTGTTATATGATACTCAAATTTTCTAAATTTGAAATGAAACATGGAACTTTAGAAATCAAAAAGTAATATTTTCTGTCTTTACTTGTTCCTTTATTCTCTTACAGAAGAGACCAAGCAAGTTTTGAGACTCAGTCTGACAGAGTTCTCATTACCCAAGTTTTACTTGCTGTTTGGCATTAGCAAAGTCAAATCAGCTGCTGTCATTGCCTTCCGTTCCAGTTACCGGGACAGGTCATTTTCTCCTGGCTCCTATGAGAGGGAGACTTTTGCCTTGACATCCTTGGAAACAGTCACAGAAGCTTTGTTGGAGATCATGGAGGTATATAAGGCAAAATGATAAGAAACTAAGTTAAAATCTTTTTTAAAAAATATATTAATACTAGCTGGGCGCGGTGGCCCGTGCCTGTAATCCCAACACTTTGGGAGGCCGAGGCGGGCTGATCACGAGGTCAAGAGATCGAGGCCATCCTAGTCAACATGGTGAAACCCCGTCTCTACTGAAAATACAAAAAATTAGCCGGGCGTGGTAGTGCGTGCCTGTAGTCCCAGCTGCTCCAGGGGCTGAGGCAGGAGAATTGGTTGATACTGGAAAACGGAAGCTGCAGTGAGTGGGGTTTGTGCCACTGCACTCCAGCCTGGCGATAGAGCGAGACTCAGTCTCAAAAAAAAAAAAAAAAAAAATTAATGCTATATAGAAGAAATACTGGTTTATTGTGCTATTTTGTATTTAATGCTTAAATAAAAACACTTGTGGCCAGGTGCTGTGGCTCAAGCCTGTAATCCCAGCACTTTGGGAGGCCAAGGTGGGTGGATCACGAGGTCAAGAGATCGAGACCATCCTGGTCAACGTGGTGAAACCCCGTCTCTACTAAAAATACAAAAAATTAGCTGGGCATGGTGGCACGTGCCTGTAATCCCAGCTACTCAGGAGGCTGAGGTAGGAGAATTGCGTGAACCCAGGAGGCGGAAGTTGCGGTGAGCCAAGATGGCACCATTGCACTCCAGCCTGGGTGACAAGAGCGAAACTCCGTCTCATAAAACAACAACAACAACAACAAAACACTTGCATGGAATGTGTTATTGGTAACAGGTCACTTAATGACATTACAATAAACATTTAAACAGTTCTAAAAACTCTTATGTACATATATATTCAGAGTATCCCCTTTTTTAGGCATGCATGAGAGATATTCCAACATGCAAGTGGCTGGACCAGTGGACAGAACTAGCTCAAAGGTATGTCCCAAATTAAATATAAGTTGTAAAAATGTATGTTTTGTTGAAAATAAAGCTATTACTGTATGATCAGTATTATAATTTATTATTTAGTATGTATAAACACAAAGGTTTTTATAAGTTCTGTGGATCTTTTAATTGCAGATTTGCATTCCAGTATAATCCATCCCTGCAACCAAGAGCTCTTGTTGTCTTTGGCTGTATTAGCAAACGAGTGTCTCATGGGCAGATAAAACAGATTATCCGTATTCTTAGCAAGGTACTTGTTTTGCCCTCACTTCTCCTGAATATTTATGGTTCCCAAGTTGTAAAGCATGTCTTTCATTTTTCTAAAAGACATTTAAATTTGAGTTCAATAAAATATTATGTTATTTATTAAGCCTTTAAAATGTATTTTATTTTCTTTATTGTAATTCTTTGAAGAAATCTTCTCTAAAGAAGATGTCTTTATTTGTAAACTCTGATTACTTCAATATGCCTCTTTTGCTAAACAGGTACACTTAATATTTTACCAGTTTTCAAAGCATTTAATTATATGGTAAGACTATAGTCTTGTATAAAATTATGTAATTTGTAATTACTATAATAATGTCATTTGGATCACCCCATAGACAGAAAAAGAAAATAAAGAAAAAATAATGTCAGACTCTTATGTAGAAATATCAAAAATAAGAAAATAAATGTACATTAAGCTAGCTACCAAGATCATCATAGCATTAGAAATCATTCTAGCATTTATTAAATAAGTAAATGTTCCTGAATTATTCTGAGATTGAGTTTAGGAGTTAATGTTTTATTTCGATGAAAGTAAAATTAAAAATTCTGTTTTCCTAAAAGGCACTTGAAAGTTGCTTAAAAGGACCTGATACTTACAACAGTCAAGTTCTGATAGAAGCTACAGTAATAGCACTAACCAAATTACAGCCACTTCTTAATAAGGTAATTACGGTATAGAAAATGAGTGTATTCATTTTGGATATCAGTGTTGAATGTTGTTTTCTTTCAAAGAGTTCAGAAAATAAGGTGAATTGAGAATAAGCTATAAATAAAATGCTATAAAGTAGAACCTCTTAAAGTTTAGTTGTTTGAAGTAGTTATATTAGAAGAAGAGTAGGTGTGAATAGTATGTTCTCAAGTGCTTGAAAGTTTTTTGTCTCAGTGCTAAAGGAGAGATAGGTATATATTCTTACTTCTTTTATAAGTATTAATTATCTGCTATTGCCAACTACTGTACTAGGTGCTAGAGATAGAGGACTAACAAAGCCCATAAAACTCACTGCCTTCATGGAGCTTACTTTCTGGGGTGGGTGTGGAGGTTGGTGAGTGGACAGATAATAATGTAAACAAAATACATAGTATGTTAGTGATTATTACTGTGGAGAAATTAAGGCTGAGAGAAGTATACCTGATCATCAGAAGAGTTTGGGTGCTCAATGAAGATGATACTTAAAAGGAGTAAAATGATGTGGCCACTGTTTTAGGATGATCTGAGCTTATTCCAACTTTGTGCCCTGATTTAACGTATCTAGACATCATGTTTTCATATTAATAAAATGAGTAATCTTAGATTAGATAATGGCATGGTATTGCCCTCCAATTCTAAAGTGGTTTAATTCTGTGATTTGAGTACAAAGATATGCCAGACTTGGGAGAAATAACAGATAAATACCTGTTATATTCCTGGTTTGTCTACAAACATCCTAATTTTATATTAAACAAAATGGTTCTCTTGTCCCCATCTTATAAGTGAAAATGAGCTCAAAGGGGCTAAATAACTTGCCCAAGGTCACATACCTAATAAAAGAACCATGATTCTAATCTGATACTATCTGATTCTAAAGTCTATGTATTTTTCCTAATATCACAGTGCTAAATAAGGATTACCAATAATAAATGCTTCTAATTCAGAGTAGCAAGAGATTACCATACTGGTTAAGAGTGACAAGAAGTTGAAAAGATAGAGTTTAAACTCAAGTTAAAGGGAAACATAGGAGTTAATGTAGGTAGAGAGAAAGGGAGTAAGCAGAAAGCCTTGAGCAGCAAGGATAGCAATAGGACTGTACAAGAAGGCTGGCACAATGGAGGGAAGGTGGGTAGAACATTACAGCTGTAATGGAGAAACTTTTCAAAAGAGTAGAGAGAGGGGAAATTGTGAGGGCTGGACAGACCTCATTTCACATTCAGCATTGTTCAGAAAAGAGTTTGGAAATGTACGGTTTTTAAGCAGACAAGTTATATAACGAAAGCAGGACTTAGGTCCTGGTGGTAGTGTGCCCAGTGGATTGGAGTAGGGAGAAAGTGAGGTAAAAAGAATCCACCTGGCCAGGCGCGGTGGCTCAAGCCTGTAATCCCAGCACTTTGGGAGGCCGAGGCGGGTGGATCACAAGGTCGAGAGATCGAGACCATCCTGGTCAACATGGTGAAACCCCGTCTCTACTAAAAGTGCAAAAAATTAGCTGGGCATGGTGACACGTGCCTGTAATCCCAGCTACTCAGGAGGCTGAGGCAGGAGAATTGCCTGAGCCCAGGAGGCAGAGGTTGCGGTGAGCCGAGATCGCGCCATTGCACTCCAGCCTGGGTAACAAGGGCGAAACTCCGTCTCAAAAAAAAAAAAAAAAAAGAGTGACAAGAAGTTGAAAAGATAGAGTTTAAACTCAGGTTAAAGGGAAACATAGGAGTTAATGTAGGTAGAGAAAAAGGGAGTAAGCAGAAAGCCTTGAGCAGCAAGGATAGCAATAGGACTGTACAAGAAGGCTGGCACAATGGAGGGAAGGTGGGTAGAACATTACAGCTGTAATGGAGAAACTTTTCAAAAGAGTAGAGAGAGGGGAAATTGTGAGGGCTGGATAGACCTCATTTCACATTCAGCATTGTTCAGAAAAGAGTTTGGAAATGTACGGTTTTTAAGCAGACAAGTTATATAACGAAAGCAGGACTTAGGTCCTGGTGGTAGTGTGCCCAGTGGATTGGAGTAGGGAGAAACTGAGGTAAAAAGAATCCACCTGGCCGGGCGCGGTGGCTCAAGCCTGTAATCCCAGCACTTTGGGAGGCCGAGGCGGGTGGATCACAAGGTCGAGAGATCGAGACCAACCTGGTCAACATGGTGAAACCCCGTCTCTACTAAAAATACAAAAAATTAGCTGGGCATGGTGGCACGTGCCTATAATCCCAGCTACTCAGGAGGCTGAGGCAGGAGAATTGCCTGAACCCAGGAGGCGGAGGTTGCGGTGAGCCGAGATCGCGCCATTGCACTCCAGCCTGGGTAACAAGAGCGAAACTCCGTCTCAAAAAAAAAAAAAAAAAAAAAAAAAAAAGAATCCACCTTTATAATAAATAAGGTTGGCATGGGTTAATATCATTAACAATAAGAAAGAAATGACAGATACAAAAGAGACCACTCTGGAAGAATCAACAAACCTGGGTAACTGGATTTAAAGTACAGGGAGAATGCTAAGTAAGGTTCTCAGTCTAGCTAACAGTATCTTACATATGGAAAAGATGAAAAGCTTACCCATATCTTTATATTCCCCAAAAGAGAAAACATGGGTAATTTAGGAAGATAAACTGCTTCATTTTTAACTGAAGTGTGTTTTTGAAAGAGACTACTTCATGATTCATATTACTAGCCTCAAACATGTCTCCTTTGCCAGGACTCCCCTCTGCACAAAGCCCTTTTTTGGGTAGCTGTGGCTGTACTGCAGCTTGATGAGGTCAACTTGTATTCAGCAGGCACTGCACTTCTTGAACAAAACCTGCATACTTTAGATAGTCTCCGGATATTCAATGACAAGGTAAGCAAGCTTTGCCTTGGGGTTCCTAGATTACTCAAATTTACTACTCTTCCCTCTTTTTTTGTTGCTATTCTTTTAAAATCACAAGACGCTCATAACTTAAATGTCAGTTTCTATAATGTAACTTATCCTAAGTATATTTCCTTACCAGCTCATAAAGAACTATGTAAACTTGAATACATATTTTCTATATAAAAATAGTTTAAGAAAAAAAAAAAAGCTGGCCAGGCACAGTGGCTAATGCCCTTAATCCCAGCACTTTGGGAGGCTGAGGCAGGCAGATCGCAAGGTCAAGAGATCAAGACCATCCTAAGATGGTGAAACCCCATCTCTACTAAAAATACAAAAATTAGATGAGCGTGGTGGTGTGTGCCTGTAGTCCCAGCTGCTTGAGAGGCTGAGATAGGAGAATCACATGAACCTGGGAGGCGGAGATTGCAGTGAGCCGAGATTGCGCCACTGCACTCCAGCGTGGTGACAGACCAAGACTCCATCTCAAAAAAAAAAAAACACATATAGTAAAAAAACAAAAGCAGTACTGGCCTAATACTAGTAGAATTGCAGAATAAGGATAAATAATACATGATTATCTTTATCCTTACAGAATAAAGATAAATAATACATAATAGTAATAATAGTAACTATCATGCCAGGCTATATGCTAAGCACTATACATTCATTATTTTTAATTTTCCTAACCCTAAGGTAAAGGTTAGCATTCTCTGCCTTCCATTTCACAAGTAAAGAAATAATCTAAAGGTAAACTTATTTTTATTTAATAATGCCACTTAATGAAAAATAGGTATAATTCATAGCAGATAAGGAAGTTGGAGAGTCTAAAGGAAACTTTTGGGTACTTAATTTTACTAGTTTTTTCTTTTGTCTAATCTCACTTTAAAATAATACCATTAGTGGCCGGGAGTGATGGCTCATGTCTGTAATCCCAGCACTTTGGGAGGCCAAGACAGGTGGATCACTCGAGCTCAGGAGTTAGAGACCACCCTGGGCAACATGGCAAAACCCTGTCTTTACAAAAAATGCGAAACTTAGTTGGGCATGGTGGATGTACCTGCAATCCCAGCTACTCGGGAGGTAAGGTAGGAGGATTGCTTGAGCCTGGGAGGCAGAGGTTGCAGTGAGCTGAGATCATGCTACCGCACTCCAGCCTGGGCAACAGAGCGAACCCCTGTCTCCAAAAAAAAAAAAGTGTATACATACATACACACATGTAAAATATATATATATATATGTATATATAAAGTGTTTGTATATATATATATATTATATAAAATCCAACTCCAGTTAAGATTAATAAATGTTAGGAGGGTTGCTAATTGTGTGTGTGTGTGTGTGTGTGTGTGTGTGTGTGTGTGAACATGGGCAAGTTATTTCTTAGTTACTTTCTAATTTGTAAAATGGAAATCTGATTGAGGTTGGATTTTAGTTCATGGAGAATAGAGGAGAGAATAAAATAGTATGAAATTATGTTTCTTTTGTCTTTGGATAAAAATGGGAAGAGTCTAGGAGAAAAGAGGGGGATGTTTTTGAAAGAATTTACGTAAATAATGAGATTTGCCTGACATGAAGTTAACTGAGCCATGGGTAGAAAGAACAGGATTGGGCCGGGCGCGGTGGCTCAAGCCTGTAATCCCAGCACTTTGGGAGGGCGAGGCGGGTGGATCACGAGGTCAAGAGATCGAGACCATCCTGGTCAACATGGTGAAACCCCGTCTCTACTAAAAATACTAAAAATTAGCTGGGCATGGTGGCACGTGCCTGTAATCCCAGCTACTCAGGAGGCTGAGGCAGGAGAATTGCCTGAACCCAGGAGGCAGAGGTTGCGGTGAGCCGAGATCGCGCCATTGCACTCCCGCCTGGGTAACAAGAGCGAAACTCCGTCTCAAAAAAATAAATAAATAAATAAAATAAATAAGAAAAGAAGAAAGAACAGGATTATGGTTTTAAGTGTGAAGATACTTGGTATAAACATTATTAGTTCAGTCTACCAGTCTACCAGATGTAGTGTGAACCCAGAACAGCTAGAGGTCTGAGAAATAAGGAAACAAAATTTTAGAGGTAGGAGGTATTAAGAGGTTTATTAATCAGACCTCCATTTTGCAAATTAGAAAGGAACTAAGAAGTTAAGTAAGTTGCCCATGCTTGTACATCTGTTTTGGGACTAGACTCTCTCTTTCCTAATTTTCATTGCTCTTTTTCTAGAACTGTTTTGGGACAATTGTGGTCAGTGATATCTAGCTATTGTCTATTTATTAATGTTAAGAATATTTGGAAATTGGCTGGGTGCAGTTGTTTACACCTGTAATTCCAGCACTCTAGGAAGCTGAGTTGGGAGGATCACTTGAGGTCAGGAGACCAGTCTGGCCAACATGGTGAAACTGTCTCTACTAAAAATACAAAAATTAGCTGGGGTGGTGCAAGCTTGTAATTCCAGTGACTTGGGAGGCTGAGGTGGGAGGATCACTTGAACCTGGGAGGTGGAGGTTGCAGTGAGCCAACGTGGTACCACTGCATTCCAGCCTGGGCGACAAAGTGAGACTTCATCTCAAAAAAAAGAATATTTGCAAATGGAGCATTGCAAATGGGGCATCTGCCTCAGCATTTTCATCTTCAGAACAGCCCAGTAGCAGGAGCTCATTTTTATTCTGGTGCCCTTAGGATGCTAGGCATCAGAGTTATAATCTTGTTAAAAGTCACCAGGATGTAATTTGAGAGTCCTTTATTTGGTATTGTAAATAAAAGTGATTTCATCTTCCACCATCTTCTCAATTATGTGCTTAACTATCTTGCACCAGTTAATTCATAGTAGCTAAAATGTTCTGTGGTTTTCTGCAGTCAACTGAAAATAATTTCTCTCACCTTGAAAGGATTACTTATATTATCATACTGTTGAACACAGAAACCAATTAAGTGAGCCTTTAAAGAAAGCTCCTGTGTGAACCTCATCAACCATCTCATGATTATCTTTAATAGAGTCCAGAGGAAGTGTTTATGGCAATCCGGAATCCTCTGGAGTGGCACTGCAAGCAAATGGATCATTTTGTTGGACTCAATTTCAACTCTAACTTTAACTTTGCACTGGTTGGACACCTTTTAAAAGGTAAAAGCCTATGTTAGAATATTTTTATGAAATAGTATTAAAAAAACAGAAGTAATTTCAATAATTGATTACTTGAAATAAATTGAAGTAACTTAGCCTGTATGTCTTTCTTGAAATGCAAACTAGGCCAGGTGTGGTGGCGCATGCCTGTAATACCAACACTTTGGGAGGCCAAGGCAGGAGGATCACTTGAGGCTAGGAGTTTGAGGCCAGCCTGGGCAACAGTGAGACGTAATCGCTACAGAAAATTTAAAAATTAGCCAGGCGTGGTGGCACATGCTTATAGTTCCAGCCACTTAGACTTGCTGTCGATCAATACTATTATTTTATACCATTGTACCTCACCTTTCTGGTACCCTACCCTTACTCGCTTCTACATTGCTTAAAGCCAGTGATCTCCAGCTATTCTTCAGAGCCAGTTTATTCACTTCCTAACCTGGTTTTACTCCCAATTGCTAACTTCACAGCTTGTTAACTTTGGTTCATTAACATAGAGCAGTCCTGGCCAGAGACTGCGGTTAATAGGAACAGCATATAGTGGTGGGTCTGGAAAGGAAGGGTAAATTGAGACCTGGGATAAGGAGCTGGCATGAACCCCAGTGGACTCAGCACTGGATGTGGCCACAATAGAGGCTACAGCTTGAGTCAACAGTATTGTTTCAATTTAAATCTTAGGCTTGAGTGATAATGGAGATTCACCCAGTTTTTGCCTGATATATATATACACGCATACACCCACTTCTGTGAATATATGCATTTGATTTCGCTTTCTTATGAAATTTCTACAAAAAATATTGACAGTGTTAATCTCTAAGGCCAGTAGGGATTTCTCAAAAGATATTACAATTACAAAATGATACCAAGGTGAGGAATTGCAACTGGGCTAATAAAGTGCTTACTTATTTTTTATATCCAGAATACCAGGCTGGGTGTGGTGGCTCACGCCTGTACTCCCAATACTTTGGGAGGCCGAGGCAGGCGGATTGCCTGAGGCCAAGAGTTCAAGACTAGCCTGGCCAAACATGGCGAAACCCTGTCTCTACTAAAAATACAAAAATTAACCAGGCGAGGTGATGCACGTCTGTCGTTCCAGATACTGAGGAAACTGAGGCGCAAGAATTGCTTGAACCTGGGAGGCAGAGGTTGCAGTGAGCCAAGATCCTACCATTGCACTCCAGCCTGGGTCACAGACTGAGACTCTGTCTTAAAACAAGAAAAGAATATCAGATACTTTCCGTGTTCAAATCACCTATTTTTAAATGGGGTAGCATTAATGATTAAAAGTTGGCCAAAGATCAAATTTATCCTCTAATCAACCCTATTTATTGGACTCTTAGAGCATATACTTGCTATGTCATTAGGTTTTCTTTTAATTAAAGATATTTTTGTAAAAGAACTCTTTCTTTTCAAAAGAAATCTTAAGGGTCATTCTAATACATAGATTTTCTTTTTTAATCCCTGTGCTGCTTTAGGGAATAGAAGATCTGAAAGACAATCATGTTTTTAGTTTTCCTCTTCCTGGAGTACTATAGTGTTCTAGGGAATATTCTGTTCTACACATTTTTGGTGCTTAATCTTATATGTAATTAATTATTCACATTCACATATGTATGTTTTACCTTCCCAAATAGCATTCTTGGAAGGCAGGAGTTATACTTCCTTGCCTTGCAGAATCACTAGTCAGAGAATAAGAACTCAGCAGATACTTGTTCAAAAAATTAATTAACTTCATATATTTTTTTTTTTGTAGGGTACAGACATCCTTCACCTGCCATTGTGGCAAGAACAGTCAGAATTTTACATACACTACTAACTCTGGTTAACAAACACAGAAATTGTGACAAATTTGAAGTGAATACACAGAGTGTGGCCTACTTAGCAGGTAAAAACACAAAATAAACAAAATTAATCTTGCAAAATCTATATCGAAGGATCACCCAAAAAATACAAATACCTATGAGTCCTTTAGCTGGTTGCTTGGCAGAGTAAAAAGGTCACGATCTGGTCCTTTAGTGTTGGTTACAATTTTGAGAGTTTTGCCAAAACATTTTTCTATATGAAAGAATTTAATTTCCATTAAAATCTGAAATGTGTTCCCTTGGTCATCTTTGGTTCAGGACATTACAGTGGCTCTCTGTTATCTGTCATAAAATTGGAATGCTTCAGTCTAGCATCCTGGGCCCTTAAATAGCCTTCTCAGTTCTGTCATCTTTCTCTAAATTTCATGAGCCTCATTTTTTATTACCACTCCAAATGGATAGGCTATTTTAAGTTAATCTACTTGCCATCTCCCACAAGTGACTGCCTCTTCAATATTCATTCCTTATGCCATTTTATCTGGAATGTTTGCCCTGTCCCCACCATTCCATTAAAGCTTCCTATTTGCTCTTATCTTTTGTTTCTCTACTCAGCAACACTTAGCACTTATGTACAATACATCTTGAACGTAGTTTTTTGATGGAAAGTGCTGATTCTCAGTTTCACAAACTTCTATATGTGTCACCTTTTTTGTTTGAACCATATGACCTTGAGCAAAATCATTTAACATCTCAATATTTTTCCTCATTGAACTTAATACCTGCCCTGCCTACTTTGTGTTTGTTAAAATCAAATGTACATTAAAGCACTTGGAAAATAAAAGGTGCTTATTAAATAAATCTCTTTGTATATTTCATACTTATGTAGTCTTCCAAAATATGTGCACATTTAACAGGTATTATTCTCTTTAGAAGACTGTAAGAAGTTCATCTTGTTTTAAGTCACACGTGTGATTTGTTAAATTTTTTAATCTGCTGCCTTTTTCCTTTTAGCTTTGCTCACAGTGTCTGAAGAAGTTCGAAGTCGCTGCAGCCTAAAACATAGAAAGTCACTTCTTCTTACTGATATTTCAATGGAAAATGTTCCTATGGATACATATCCCATTCATCATGGTGACCCTGCCTATAGGTAAGTGGATTTACTCTCCTATAATTACATAATCATAATCAAGTTTCAATTTTCCAACTAATGGAGGCAAGCATCGGAGTAATCTAGAAGGTAATATGGGGGAAATCTAGAGATGATCTAGCAACAGTGTGTAAATTAAAACTCATTTTATAAATATGTAGTATTTTATGTCAGTTAGTAGGAAAGTTATTCTTCCAATCTAATTGTGCTAATGTTAACATTAGTTTGCCTCTGAAGCACAAACCAATTGAACAACAAAAGAGATGCTCTTGAAAATATTAGGTTGTGGGGGAAGGGCCTGGGGAAAAAAACTAATGCAAAATATAAACAACACATTACATGCTTGGATAGAGGATGAATCTATACAGATTTGTAAAAATATGCACATGCTAACACATTTGTTTTATTTACTCAAATCACACTAAACTTATTTAGAAGTTTTCTAAAATGTAGATTTCAATGGTAAAATAAATTATATCTGCTATACATGGTTTTGGGTGGTATATTTTTCAGTATAATTTGAAGAAATTTCATGAAAATGACACTGGGAGATTTTTCTATATTTTCAATTAAATAAAAATATCTTTAAGGTTTAGGGACAGTGTTGAACATAGAAAAGTTATTTTCTGTTTGTAAAACTTACATCATTCCATTTATCAACATGCTGCTTTTTGATAAAAAGACTTCAACAATTTCCTTAAGATTTTAACAATGTATGCAAAAATGTTTCAACATACTTGGTATTCAGTAGTCTTATTTTTGTCTGCCCCATTATTATATTACTTTGAGATAATGCCCTTTTTGTTATGGAAAAGGTAAAATAGTTTGCCTGTGTTCCCCTATCAAAGTATAATTTAATGTCTGATTTTCTTGATTTTTAAACAGTTGCCTATTTAGACTTGATTTTTTCTGATTAAAAAAAAAAATCAGTGCAGTAAGTTCAAGGTCTTTTATACAACATGATAGCTATAGTTAATAACAATGTATTGTACACTTGAAAATTGCTGTGGAAGATTTTAAGTATTCTCACCACAAAAAATAAACATATGAGGCAACATATATGTTAATTAGCTCCAAATTATACTGATTTAGCCATCCTACAATGTAAACATTTTAAAACATCATGTTGTACACCAAGCTTGTCCAACCCGTGGCCCACAGGCTGCACACAGCCCAGGACAGCTGTGAATGCAGCCCAACGCAAATTTATAAACTTTCTTAAAACATTATGAGATTTTTTTGGTGATTTTTTTTAAGTTCATCAACTACAGTTAGTGTTAGTGTACTTTATTATGTGGCACAATATATTCTTCTTTCAATATCGCCCAGGGAAGCTAAAAGACTGGACACTTATATACCTTTTTATTTGTCAGCTTTTAAAAATTGCAGTACAGTTCTTTTTGTTCAGCATTTGGTGAGTACCTACTGTGTATAAGATACTATGGGAAGAAAGTTGATAATTCCTGGGGATACATCAAGAGTTTGTACCCTAAAGCCCTTTAAAGTGCAGTTTTAAAATTAATTATTTACTGTCATTAGGAAATAGGGCAGCCACTTGGAAGGAGCAAACAATAGTTGTTATTTGTCACCATGTTAATTAATTTTTCTCTATTGTTTTAATCTCTCAGGACACTGAAGGAGAATCAGCCGTGGTCCTCTCCCAAAGGTTCTGAAGGGTATCTTGCAGCCACCTATCCAACTGTTGGCCAGACCAGTCCCCGAGCCAGGAAATCCATGAGCTTGGACATGGGTCAGCCTTCTCAGGCCAACACTAAGAAGTTGCTTGGTTAGTTTATCTAAATTATCTAGATTTTATTATTATAATTTTTTTAAATAGACATCTTCACTCTTGAAAAATTATTTGAAATTTCAAGATTATCAAAAATTTCTGTCTCAATGTCGAAAAGTTTTTGATGCCATTTAAAAGAGTTGGATAGATCAGTTAAGCATTGTAAGTTGAGATACAGAAATGAGAATGGGACCTTGAAACAGTTTTTTCTGAATCTTAGAATCTAAGTATTGTGACTCTCCTTATTTTGTTTTGCCTTGGCTGGCCAGCAGGGAATGGGACCATGAGACATAGTAGATAAATATCTGTAAGAATGGAAGAGTCTTGCTGCACTCAGGGCCTTTAATGATACCCTGTAATACTTCCCAAAATTGTCATCTGAGAGAATACATGAATATCGTATGAAGGTATAATAGTACTGTTTGCCACACTCTCTTTGAAGAGATGGAAAGATATATGTTTTTCAATAACTGAAGGAAAATAGGATTCTTTTTTTTTTTTTTTTTTTTTTTTTTTGAGACAGTGTCTTGTTCTGTCATCCAGGCTGGAGTGCAGTGGTGCAATCCGGCTCACTGCAGACTATGCCTCCCAGATTCAAGCAGTTCTCCTGCCTCCCTAATAGCTGGGATTACAAGTGCATGCCACGACGCCCAGCTAATTTTTGTATTTTTAATAGACAAGGGGTTTCCCTGTGTTAGCCAGGCTGGTCTCAAACTCCTGACCTCAGATGATCTGCCCTCCTAGGCCTCCCAAAGTGCTGAGATTACAGGCATGAGCCACCATGCCCGCCCGGAGAATAGAATTCTTGAAATTAAGATTGCTTAGTTACATCAACATATATAGAATTATTGTTTCTGAGAGGTACACCTAAAATGCTATGAGACTCTTTTCCATTTTAGTAACTGAAAGTAAATGAATGAAAAACCCACTAGGTGAGGTGCAGTGGCTCACACCTATAATCCAAGCACTTGGGGGACTCAGGTGGGAAGACTGCTTGAGTCCCGGAGTTTAAGATCAGCCTGGGCAACATGGCAAAATCCATCTCTACAAAAAATACAAAACTTAGCTGGGCATAGTGGCGAGCACCTGTAGTCCCAGCTACTCAGGAGAATCACTGAGCCCAGGAGGTGTGGGTAGCAGTGAGCCAGGATTGCACCACTGCACTCCAGCCTGGGTGACAGAGTGAGACCCTGTCTCAAAACAAACGCTGCATAGCTGCTTAGAGGAAGTGCAGTGATGTTCTTGTATCCCATTGGGTAAAATTATAATTGTTATCAGAATACAATGGGATCTGTATTTCAGTGGCCAACACTGTGAGTGGTTCAACAGATTTCAGTTATCCATGCAAATGTATTTAAGTATCTTTATGTATTGGAAAAATGTTTGTGTTCATGAGGAAATTAGTGAACAAACAAACTGTAACAGAAATAACCTGCCAGTAAACCAGGAAAGAAATAGAAACCATGATGAATATCAATAACGGTTACTAGCCACATAGGTGTGTTACTGTTGTTTGAGTTCCCTTCTATTATTGCCTCACCGTAGGTAATCTTTTAGGAGTTTCCTGGTTACTTTGTGTTTTGTAATTCTGGATTTTCATGCCAATGCTGTTGTTAATGAAAAACTAACCTCAGAAACATGGGGAAAAATATAGTATTGAATTCATTGAACCCATGTACTAAGTGAAAAAGATGTGGTAACTGCCCTGGAAGAGTTTGTAATTTGTGTCCAAGACTTATAATCAGCCAATCACAAAAGCAACTTCAGGTGCCATTAAAACAATATGTCTTGATGGAGGAAACTGGAGATCTGGGGAAATTAGAAGGAAAAAAAAACTGCAGAGAGGAGATAACATTTGAGCTGTGTCCTATAGATTTAATGTATGCTTGCAAAATAGACAACAGGATAAGGAAGGGTGTATGTTTACGAGCAGCAGAGAATAGCAAGAATAAAGAAAAGTCAAAGAAAAGGCTGGAAAGCAACTGACAATACATCATAGCATCATGGGGAATGGGGTAGGAAATGAGATGAGAAGGATTAGAACTCAATTGCAAATGACTGTGTGCCGTGGTAAGAGCTTTAGCCTTATGCATTCAGCTGAGATATTTAAATAGGGGAAGAACATGACCAAATTTTAATTTTTGCCAAGTTTTTCTAGCAGCAATGTGGAGAGATGGGAAGAGATTTTTAGCAAGGGAACCATTTAATAAAGTTGATATAGTGGTCCAAGCCAAAAAAAAAAAAAAAGGTATGGGCCCTGTACTAAGGCAGAAGCAATAGGAGAATGAAGAAGACCCAGCAGATTTGGAGCTGGGCATACCTGTAGTCCCAGGAACTCAGGAGGCCAAGGCGGGAGGATAGCTTGAGGCCAATCTGGGCAGCACAGTCAGACCATGTCTCAAAAAAACAAAAATCAGCCGGGCGCGGTGGCTCAAGCTTGTAATCCCAGCACTTTGGGAGGCCGAGGCGGGTAGATCACGAGGTCGAGAGATCGAGACCATCCTGGTCAACATGGTGAAACCCCGTCTCTACTAAAAATACTAAAAATTAGCTGGGTATGGTGGCGTGTGCCTGTAATCCCAGCTACTCAGGAGGCTGAGGCAGGAGAATTGCCTGAACCCAGGAGGCGGAGGTTGCGGTGAGCCGAGATCGCGCCATTGCACTCCAGCCTGGGTAACAAGAGCGAAACTCCGTCTCAGAAAAAAAAAAAAAAAAAAAAAATCAGGTTTGGAATAGGTTTCTGAAGTAGAATGGACATGACTTAGTGACCAATTGTTGCAGGTGGGAAAGGGGAGAAAATTGTGAAGGATGTCAGAAGTTTCTAGTTTTAAAAACTGGCTGAATCACTCATAGAAATCAGGACTAATATGCTTACAGTACATGATAATTTAGGTTAGTTGATTATATTTGAAATATTTTCAAGACATCTGGGAGTGTATATCTAAGAGATAAACCACAAGATGTACCTGGAATTCGGGAAGAAAGAAGTAAACAAGTAAACATTTAGAATTTACTAACTCACAGATAGTTGAAGCTATTTAAGCAAAGTGAGATCTTCCAGGAATAATGCAGAGAATAAAATAAAAAGGAAGAGTGAGAAAGAAAGGAAAACTAAATGTAGAAAGTAGTGTCCCAGTCTCATGTAGTATGGAAAGCACTGACTGGTTTTAGAAAACCTGTTTTCCATCTGGTCATTGTCTGGATCCCTAGCCATGCTACCTCAGACTAATTACTTAACTGCTTATGGCTTCATCAGTGTACATGTGTGTGAAACAAAGAAGCTGGACTAGATCCCTTTGGGCTATTAAATTATTTGGCCTTGGTATTTATGACTATGATGAATAGTTATTCATATTAATTCTTGAAATAATAGAACTTTGTATTTCTCAAGTGTTCAGTTGTCAGATTTTATTATATTGGCTTTAATTTTTGGCTTTTAAAAAATACTGTTGGCCAGGCATGGTGGTTCATGCCTGTAATCCCAGCAGTTTGGGGAGACCACGGTGGGTGGATCACTTGAGCCTAAGAGTTTGAGACCAGCCTAGGCAACATGGAGAAACCCTGTCTCTACTAAAAATAGAAAAATTAGCTGGATATGGTAGTGTGCACCTATAGTCCCAGCTACTGGGGAGGTTGAGGTGGGAGGATCACCTGAGCCCGAGATACAGAGGTTGCAGTGAGCTGAGATCACACCACTGCACTCCAGCCTGGGCCACAGAGTGAGACCCTGTCCAAAAAAAAAAAAAAAATGGTCAAGTGTTAATACATGATTACATAATTAGAGAAACTCAAAGCCAAGTGGGATGTTATGCTACTTGCTATTTTTGCAGCATCTCCCAGTGTTGCTGGTTTTTAGTATTTTCAGGTATGCGTATCGTTTTTTCAAAGCTTAAAAAATTAAAATCAAACTCTGCTTTTTTCCTAAGCTTGGAGATTCCTCATGTATCAATGAGTAGTTCTTGGCACCAGCAGCATTTCTTAAGCTGAAAAGACTGGTCAGACATAGTTGACCTTTGCTGCTGAATAATGCCTACCCTTGTATTTATTACCAGTTATCATATTTGTTCATTTATCTCCAGTGTACAGAATATAATCTCAGATTTGTACCAGTAAGGTGCATCCTGTCCTGAAACAGAAAGCTTCGGGAACCAAACCCTTTGAGAGGATGTAGAGTAAAGGAAAGAAACTCTGCTCCAGGGATGTATTAGAGCTTTCTTTGAGTCATAAGTGAAAGCTTCATATCCAAATATTGTTTTTAGTATATTTCAATTTATAGACACTGTGGTTAATGAACTTCCCATGTTCTGTAACTTTTGTTTATAGGAACAAGGAAGAGTTTTGATCACTTGATATCAGACACAAAGGCTCCTAAAAGGCAAGAAATGGAATCGGGGATCACAACACCCCCCAAAATGAGGAGGGTAGCAGAAACCGATTATGAAATGGGTAAGAAACAAAGTATTGATCTGGGTCATTGAAAATAAGGTGGGAGAGTCCATTAAAGTCATCTTTATTTTTCAGCCATTTCTTAGGCTCTTTAGGATGAAATATGGAAATGTTTGTCATCTCTCAAAAGATAAACTGTTCTTAAAATGACAGTTATCTTGAAGCTTGTGTAAAACTTATCAGATATATTATATACAGCATTGTAAATAGATAGCCAAAACTTTTGTATAAGTGAATAGTAATTCTGTATGATGTTTACGTTAAGTGTCTGCTAAGGAAAGCTGTTGAATTTTAGAAGTAACATTGAAATTGGTGAAGTGATTATTCAGGTGTTTATTACAGCTGATCATGTTAATTCCCTATCTTACTGCAGAAACTCAGAGGATTTCCTCATCACAACAGCACCCACATTTACGTAAGGTTTCAGTGTCTGAATCAAATGTTCTCTTGGATGAAGAAGTACTTACTGATCCGAAGATCCAAGCGCTACTTCTTACTGTTCTAGTAAGGATTTCCTCTTTCTGGGTCTCCTACCCTCAAATTTTTATTCCAGTCTACTTTTAGGAGGCCCTTAAATATTAAAAACATGAAGAGGATACAATCTTCTGCTTCTCACGAAAACAGATAACAATTCAGCCACAAAGTAAAAATGTTGTTTACTTTTTTGCATCTTGGCAGGCTACACTGGTAAAATATACCACAGATGAGTTTGATCAACGAATTCTTTATGAATACTTAGCAGAAGCCAGTGTTGTGTTTCCCAAAGTCTTTCCTGTTGTGTAAGTATCTCATTTTGGTTTTTAATTAACTTTCGTGCCTGTCTTTAAGTCAAATGCTTTATAAAGGCTTAGGAAAAATATTACCTGGTAATGTGTACTGGTTGCAAAGAGGGCAAAATGAGATACTGTGATAATTATTTTAGGTTTTGAGAGACATTAGGTTTAATGAAGGCTAAGATTAGTTTTGACCTATTAGATCTATTAGAAAGTTTATAAGGGGCCGGGCGCGGTGGCTCAAGCCTGTAATCCCAGCACTTTGGGAGGCCGAGGCGGGTGGATCACGAGGTTAAGAGATCGAGACCATCCTGGTCAACATGGTGAAACCCCATCTCTACTAAAAATACAAAAATTAGCTGGGCATGGTGGCGCGTGCCTGTAATCCCAGCTACTCAGGAGGCTGAGGCAGGAGAATTGCCTGAACCCAGGAGGCGGAGGTTGCGGTGAGCCGAGATCGCGCCATTGCACTCCAGTCTGGGCAACAAGAGCGAAACTCCGTCTCAAAAAAAAAAAAAAAGAAAAAAGAAAGTTTATAAGGAAAGACTTTTTTTAAAAAATCAGATTAAGTGGTTTATTTTGATGATCATTGCTCATTTTCCTCACTTAGAAGCAAACCATTAGACTGGTATATCTAAATCAGCATACCTATTTTGGTTTGCTTTCTAGTAGAGCTTTTGTGTTTATCCACAGCTGAGTGAAAACAAAATCAACCTTCTATTTATGAGATACATTTTTATTATCTCTTAAGGATTAAAAAATATTAACCTCAAAGTGTTCAAATTGAAATAGCTCAGAGAAATTCTAGTCCTGATCTAGACCTTCTATATCGTGTCATTATTTTCTTTCTTTCTTTCTTTCTTTCTTTCTTTCTTTCTTTCTTTCTTTCTTTTTTTTAAATCTCATGTTAGGGCCGGGCGCGGTGGCTCAAGCCTGTAATCCCAGCACTTTGGGAGGCCGAGGCGGGTGGATCACGAGGTCAAGAGATCGAGACCATCCTGGTCAACATGGTGAAACCCTGTCTCTACTAAAAATACAAAAAATTAGCTGGGCATGGTGGCGCATGCCTGTAATCCCAGCTACTCAGGAGGCTGAGGCAGGAGAATTGCCTGAGCCCGGGAGGCGGAAGTTGCGGTGAGCCGAGATCGCGCCATTGCACTCCAGCCTGGGCAACAAGAGCGAAACTCCGTCTCAAAAAAAAAAAAAAAAAAAAAAAAAAGGAAAAAAAGAAAAAAATCTCATGTTAGAATTTTAGAGAGTTAGGACGCAGTTATTTTTATTAACAGAGTATAGCCAGGTTAGAAATATTTTTTTTCCTAAGTTTCAATCGGATCATGTATTTCACTCCCTTTAAACTAATTTTGCTTTCTCTATTTGATTTGACTCAGCATTTTAAAAGAACTGATTAACATTAAATTTAATTTTTTTCTTTTTCTTTTGCACAGATCCTAAATATAGCTTTAAATTCTAAGTGTGTGTCAGCATACAACAGATGGAAATAGTACTAAATGCTAAGTAGCAGACAGATCCAACCTTGTTCTAGGCAAACATTTACCGTATATGGTTACCCATGGTTATGTGACACTACCAGTTGTTTGTTTTCACCGTTTTTTCCCTGGTGACTAAAACAAAAGACAGACAAAAAGACACACACACACACACACACACACACACACACGTTCATTGTAGAAAATTTGGAAAGTGTAGAAATACCTCAGAAAGTAAAAAGTGCTCATCTCCCTTCAATTTTGGCACATTATTCTGGGGAATGTATATTATGTTTTCCGCTGCATATTTTCATTTAATTTTCCTCCAAAACTTTCTTCTGTTGATTTTTTTTTTTTAGGCATAATTTGTTGGACTCTAAGATCAACACCTTGTTATCATTGTGCCAAGATCCAAATTTGTTAAATCCGATCCATGGAATTGTGCAGAGTGTGGTATACCATGAAGAATCCCCACCACAATACCAAACATCTTACCTGCAAAGTAAATAAATGTATCTGGAGAAGGATGGTTGATGAACTTGCTAACATGCACACGGTTGTAGAATGCACTGGCTACAGAATTCTTTATAAGGGATAGACTTGTTCATACTTTTATTTCCATATTCCATTTTTCGACTCTCTCAGTTGTATGTTCAATGTAACTGGTTGACAACCTTTTAAATTAAAATGTGGTTTTATACTGAATATATTTTAAGTAGATTTTAGTCTCTTTGACACTCCTTCTAAAAACATGTTTTCAATGTGTTCATAGGGTTTATATATCATCAGCTATACAACTTATTTAACTTCTGTTACAATTAAAAGATATCTTGCTTGTTATAAGAGTAACATTTGATTTGTTGCAGGTTTTGGTTTTAATGGCTTGTGGCGGTTTGCAGGACCCTTTTCAAAGGTAAGAAAATATATTTTTCTCTAACTTCTGGTAAAATGAAGATTTCTGTTCAAATTAGTATGCCTGCTTTAAGAACACACAATATGCTGAAAACCAGAATAACAACTCATGATAAACACATATGTTACTTTTTGAAACTTATGAAAAGTTTCAAATGTGAACTTTTGAAACTTTCTTGTCACAAGGTTTTGTTCCAGGAGGCAGCATGGTGTGTGTGTGTGTATTAACTTTTACAAACAAACTCAGCTTATGCTCTACTTTTCAGAAAAGTATAATAAACCTCTGTGATACATTTCTGCCTCAGTCCCTGTGTATTTGATAATCTTAATATACACAATTAAACATTTTTATGACTAGCAAGGAGCATTACCATGGTTAAAATCTATTTCATGAAAGCATTTTTATTTCCAACCTATTAGATTAGATTCATTCCTCTCTGGATTTGTCCTCATTTTGCTCCTATTCAGTTGCTGGGGGGTTTTTTGGGAAGACAGAGTCTCACTGTGTCGCCAGGCTGAAGTACAGTGATGCAATCTTGGTTCATTGCAACCTCCACCTCCCGGGTTCAAGCAGTTCTCCTGCCTCAGCCTTCCAGGTAGCTAGGACTACAGACGTGCACTCCCATGCCCAGTTAATTTTTGTATTTTTAGTAGTGACAGGATTTCTTCACATGTTAGCCAGGTTGGTCTTGATCTCTTGACCTCGTGATCTGCCCACCTCGGCCTCCCAAAGTGCTAGGATTACAGGTGAGAGCCACCACACCTGGCCTTAATTTGTTTTTTGATTGGCATTAGTTGATGTAGTGCTGCATAATATGTGTTTAATCATTTTCTCTGTATGTAGTCTCTCTCCAATTATCAAAGTTCCTTGAAGGTAGGATTTCTGTTTCTTCCTTGAACAGTTCTTAGTGTAGTGTTTTAGATACAGGGTGTGCTAAATCAATATGAATTATATAAACCTTGTTCCCGTTTTTAAGAATTGAGTATTTCATTTATTTCCTTTTACTGTTACTGAATATCTATTGACATGCAAAGGTTGTCACTTAAAAAGTGGGCCTTAAGTTATAGAAATAAGTATATTATTATACAGCAGTTTTTGGATTTAGATTGCCAGTAACTCTCTGAGCCCTTTACCAGCGTCTAATGAGTAGAATCTAAATGGCAGCTGGAATGATTATACTCTGCTCATTTTCTCTGTTTTGGAAAATTGGCTAGACATCATTCCTGATGATCATATTGTCTCAGTATTAAATTCAGTCTGTCTTGTGCACGGCTTTCAGAAAATGCGAATTCATCTTGAAGCTTTCAGTGTAAGCTGAATAGAACTCCCTGTTGTAAGCCCTATGGTAGTCTATAAATATTACTCCACTCCCCTTTTTTGATGATAAGTAATACAAAGGAAGGAAAATAGTAAATTAAGTCTAAACAAAATTAATATATTTTGGCTTCAGATAGGAATTTACTTAAAAACAAAAAAAGGAGTTAAAATAATTTCCTATTTTCCATTACAGCAAACACAAATTCCAGACTATGCTGAGCTTATTGTTAAGTTTCTTGATGCCTTGATTGACACGTACCTGCCTGGAATTGATGAAGAAACCAGTGAGGAATCCCTCCTGACACCCACATCTCCTTACCCTCCTGCATTGCAGAGCCAGCTTAGTATCACTGCCAACCTTAACCTCTCTAATTCCATGACCTCACTTGCAACTTCCCAGCATTCCCCAGGTCAGTAAATGTGATCTTTATGTGACCTTGAACAATAATATAAGATACCAACATTAGGAATTCCCTTCTGATCAGTTTATAGCAGATTTTGCTCCTTTTTCTTATGAGATTCACCTTTCATTTCTTCTTTACCTTGTAGCTGACTTGACTTTTGTTGCTCTGTTAAGCTTTCTGCTTTCAAACAAGTTGTACATAAGACAGTAAAATGGTAAAATGTCCACATGATATTCCAAGGTTGACAAGTTTTTAGAGTTTGGGCAAGAAGAGCAACTTAAACCACAAAATTCTGTAAGTGAACAGAACTGTAATTCCTTTACTAGATATACTAACATTGCCCTAAAGGCCTCTTTCCTCTTGTCTCTGATATAGCATACTGTATCAAAAACATAAAAAAAAAGAAACACAAAATCTAATCTACCTCACTTTCCTGCCACCAGCAATAACTCAACCATCCATAAACCATCCTAAAAATCTGAAAATAAATAATCAGACAAAAAAGTCATCTCAAGAAATAACATCTTAAAGCCCATACATATATTCATTACTGTAGAGTCACTGTTAGGTTCAAATGGGAAAAGTATACCAATTCATAATGCAACTTAGATTTGAATACACTGAGAAATACTAATAGCTAATAGCTCAGGTGGGACTGAGATAAACAAGATGGCAGAAATGGCAAACCTACAGAACTCTGGATTCACTGAGTGTCAGAGTGAATGGTTTCATACAACTCTGTTTGACCCAGGAGGCGCTATTCATTACAGAACTTACACTGTTGTGTATGTTACGATGACAGTGAGTAATGAAGGAAAGCTTTTGTTAGGGTTGTGTTTTCTGTTTAGAAAGATACTCTTCTAAAATGGTCAAAAGAAACTTTAATTATTTAAAGTTTCATTATCTGAAAAGTTCACTTACGAAACACATTATTCTATAAGGAAAAATTACTATATATAGTTCTTTTAAGTGTCAGCATAGATTTTTAAAAAATCAAATGACATAACTATTCTGTGATATTCAGGATCAGTAAATAGAATTCCCAGTTTATGATCCCAGTTCTACATGAACATTTCAATTTGTGTAGTTTTGAAGGTTCTGAAGAATTTGAATTATTATATAATTATATTATACTATTAAATTTTGGTTAACAACAAAGCTTCGGTCAGCAGAGGAAACAAATTTTATTTCAACATTAACGCTTCATTCGTGAAGTGTTCCATATTTAAAAAAAAAAAAAAAAAAACATTTGTCGGGCCGAGGCAGGTGGATTGCTTGAGAAAAAAATGTAATCCTTTTTTCCCCCAAAAAATAAGTAATATAAAGTAATCCTTTTTCCCCCCAGAAATAAAAGACATCTGTCTTTTTTCCCCTCATATAACAATGTTTGTTTGCCCTCTGTCACTAACACTCTAGTACAGTGTTTCTCCAAGTGTGATCCCAGACCCCATTTCGGAGCTTGTTGGAAATGCAGATGCTGGGGTTTCACCTCAGATCTGCACTAAAAAACTCCAAGGGGAGACCAGCCAGCAGTCAGTATGTTAATAAACACCCCAGGCGATTCTTGTGCACACTGGAATTAGAGAAGCACCGCCCTAGGGGCTGCCTCTGGTCTTGCCCATTATCAGCATTTCAGCTGTGAAGGCCAGTGCAATACTTAAAATTTCCTTTTTTGCAAATAATGCAACCACTGAATTCTTTCCTTCCTGCTTCCCTGCTGATAAACTCTGTAGCATTTTGGAGCTAGGGAACCATACAGGTAATTTAGTTTTAGGCTCACAATGTTGTGTACATTGGGGAGACTGAGTTTTACTAGGTTAACTGCTTTATACAGTTTTTATCTAGAACCAAGGCCAGGTTCTCTGTATCACATTCATTGCCTCGCATGTCTGTTGGCTGTCTCATTATCTATGTACTTTGCTGTCCTCTTCTCTATTTTCTTTTGTTTGTTTGTTTATTGCTAACTCATTACTTCTGTCTGCCTTGCCTTAAACCCACCAGTTCTTTTTTTCCATGTGACTATTTTCTAGGTTATCTGTTGAACAAAAGTTGAAAAGTCTACAAAATTAGAAAATTCATGAACTCTGTTTATATTGGTCCTCCAGTTTTTAAAGTCTGCTTTTGCCTTTTGGCCTACTAAAGTGTTGTTAAACATGTCAAAAATGACTAATCGTTTTATTGACTTTTTTAACCCAGTCTAATTGATAGGGAGATTACTGCCTATCTTTGCCCATTAATGGAGACAATAAAATAATCTGGTTGAGAATAAGGAACCATTACAGGTTTCTCTGCTAGTTGATTATTTGCTTGTGTCCAGTGTTGATTGGATATTTGCCAAATCATTTGCTTTGATATAACAGTCTTACTTTACAACCTCTTACTTAGAATTGTTTATTAAAATCAGAATAGGTTTTATGGCTTTGGTTCCAGTTTCATATTAATGGTGTTATATCCAGTAGTTCTCCAAAGATGGTGCCTGAATAAATAGACTGTTACACCTTGGGAACCTCTGACTATTCACAGAAGAGATGAGGTGGTTTAAAAGTAGTAGAATTAAATGGTATCATGGTGTTCAACTCTTCCTATCACTCAGTTGTATGTCATTGGTTTGCCAGATCATTTTACTACATGTTTTCAGAGAAAGGGTTTATCTTTTCAAAAGTAACCTTACTCTCCCACAAAACCCATTTATATATCTAAATTGTGGTTTCATGTTCAGAAAAGGAACCCAATTTATATACCCAATCACTGTGTTTTTGTCATTTGCTCTTACAGAATAACTCTTAATGGTAAGAGTTGATCTTTTGTTTATAATTAGATGTATTGCTTCATATCTTCAGCTCATGTAATCTTATATCCTTATCTCATTTTTTTTTTTCTGGAGACAGTCTTGCTCTGTTGCCCAAGCTGGAGTGCAGTGGCGCAATCTCAGCTCACTGCAACCTCCATCTCCTCAGTTCAAGCGATTCTCCTCCCTCAGCCACCTGAGTAGCTGGGATTACAGTTGCATGCCACCACATCCGGCTAATTTTTGTATTTTTAGTAGAGACAGGGTTTCCCCATGTTGACCAGGCTTGTCTTAAATGACCTCAGGTGATCCACCCACCTCTGCCTCCCAAAGTACTGGGATTACAGTCATGAGCCATGGTACTCAGCCTCTTCATTTCTTTATGGCGCTGAGTTTGTTTATATCAAAAAACAAACAAACAAACAAAAGAAAGTTGTCCAGATTCCTAACTCGGTCTGGTGTTTCAACTTTGCTGTTCAGCTGTATAGAAACCAAAGCATTTCCTTACCTCCATTCCCAGCAGCCAAGTCTCAAACAGTACTATTTAAAGAAGTTCTTTGGGCCAGGTACGCTGGCTCACACCTGTAATCCCAACTACTCAGGAGGCTGAGGCAGGGAAGGGAATTGCTTGAACCCGGGAGCCAGAGGTTGCAGTGAGCCAAGATTGTACCCGTGCACTCCAGCCTGGGCAACAGAGCAAGATTTCACCCTCCACCCCCGCCCCCTCCCCCCACCAAAAAAAAAAAAGAAATTCTTTGTCACTCCCTGATATAGAGCATAAATTTGATTTACCATCAAATTACCCAACATCTACTTGCACCCATTCTCCTGAGATTTAAGCAGATGAAGGTTCCATTGCCCTATTTCAAAAAGCGAATGTTGCCGGGCGCGGTGGCTCAAGCCTGTAATCCCAGCACTTTGGGAGGCCGAGGCGGGTGGATCACGAGGTCAATAGATCGAGACCATCCTGGTCAACATGGTGAAACCCCGTCTCTACTAAAAATACAAAAAATTAGTGGGACATGGTGGCGCATGCCTGTAATCCCAGCTACTCAGGAGGCTGAGGCAGGAGAATTGCCTGAACCCAGGAGGCGGAGGTTGCGGTGAGCCGAGATCGTGCCATTGCACTCCAGCCTGGGTAACAAGAGCGAAACTCCGTCTCAAAAAAAAAAAAAAAAAAAAAAAAAAAAAAAAAAAAAAAATCAAAAAGCGAATGTTACTGATTTGCACACATTGAATCCTTTGCCGCAAGTGTTTCATGTCAATGCGAAACTCTTCATTCTAGATCTTTGGTGTTTAGCAGGATCAGCTACTAAGCTGTATTTTCTTTTGTTCAGCATTCTCTGCTAGCAAACCAACAAAATAAGAGATTCATGAACCTCATCCTTCTCCCACTCCTGCCCCAGCATTAGGCCTTACTTAAATAAAAATTTTTGGTGGTATTTCATTAGTTATCAGCTTTGAGAAGAAGTGGCAGTCACTTACTTAAAGCAGTTGTCTCTGAAAATGCATTCTTGCCAAATTAGCTTAGCCTAATTGTCTATCCTAAGGAGGATTGTTTTACAAGTTCACATATAAAAGTACCTAAATGATTGTCTCCCGAATCCCTCCCTAATAGAAATTGAATTTGGCATAATTTGGCATCAGCGGAGCCAATGACTGTACCTGGGATTCAGTGCATATAGAATTACATTAACTGTGACCCTTTAGCCAAGTGAACATAAGACTTTGGCTCTTAGGATTTTTCCAAATGTTAATAAGAACATCCCAAAGAGAATCCATTTACCTTATGAAATATAAGAATATTTCAGGTGTGATATTTTGATCTTACTAGGTCCAGTCTAGCTGAGCTGGACATGAATTGAAGAACCAGGATTAGAACTACAAAATGAAACCCAGGCCGGGGGCGGTGGCTCACGTCTTTAATCCCAGCATTTTGGAAGGCCAAGGCAGGTGTATTGCTTGAGACCAGCCTGGGCAACATGACGAAACCCCATCTCTACAAAAGATACAAAAATTAGCCACGTGTGGTGGCGTGCCCTTGTAGTCCCAGCTACTTGGGGGGCTGAGGTGGGAGAATCACATGTGCCCAAGAGGTCAAGGTTGTGGTGAGCTATGATCATTCCACTGAACTCCAGCCTGGGTAACAGATTGAAACACAGTCTCAAAAAAAAAAAAAAAAAAAGGAAAAAAAGAAAGAAAATTAATTAAATAGGATCCATTTCCAAAGTATTAAAATTTAATTTATACTTTGTCAGGCTCTCCTGATATTCTTCGCATGGTAATTTAATTCAATAAATATTTGAATACCTATTTTCTAGGTGTTTGGTAGGTGTATATTAGAATCCTTGGTCACCAGAGACTTGACACTTTTTGCCTATGGATCTAGTAGTAGGTTTTAAGCTAATAAAACCTTTATTTCCTTCCCATCCATGTTGTTTAACAAATTCTAAGTGTATACCTTTTTTTAAAAAAATACAACATTAATAATATAGTGCTCTGGAGAAAATAACCAAAATTCCAGCTATTTATCCTACATATATGTGTTGTTTACTATATGCAAGGGGCTCTTAGACCCAGGGGAGCAGAGGGCCTACCAGGGCATGATACCTGCCTTCCGTAGCTTTCAGATCAGAACGGACGGTAGAATGTACATAGATAACTATTTTGACCTCTGTTGTGATATCTGTCATGTTGTACCTTGTACTATATAGTATTCTGATAGTTCAAAGGGACATTTGTGTGGAAGGATCACGTAATAATTATAGCAAAAGTTTTATAACACATTTTTTACCTCAATTTTTTTTTAAACAAAACCAACTTGTGATCTACTTAAACATTTTTTTTTACTAGCAAAAAGGCTTTAACTTTTTAAACAAAACAAACTTGCGATCTACAAACCTTTTTTTTTTTTACTAGCAAAAAGGCTTTAACTTTTTTGTTTGTTTGTTTAATCAGCTCATTTTACTGTCAGTACTGGAGCATGAATTTTTTTAGAACAAAGACATACTTAGTTCATCTCTTTTTTTTGGAGAAGGAGGCTCACTCTGTCTCCAGGCTGGAGTGCCATGGCACAGTCTCAGCTCATTGCAACTCCCACCTCCCAAGTTCAAGCAGTTCTCCTGCCTCAGCCTAGCTGGGATTACAGGCACACACCACCACGCCCTGCTAATTTTTCGTAGAGACTGGGTTTCACCGTGTTGGCTAGGATGGTCTTGATCTCTTGACCCCATGATCCACCCGCCTTAGCCTCCCAAAGTGCTGGGATTACAGGCATGAGCCACTGCACCTGGCCAGTTAATCTTTTAGATTTCTTTCTTCCACTTTTATTTTTGGGCTTCGTCCAAGCCTACCAGTCATTCTCTCACTTTGCTTCTGTAATGTAGGCCTTCTCCCTGAGAAGCTGGCTAGATCAGGTAGTGATCATAACATTCCTAAACCAGTAGTGCTGATGGCTCTGTGTATGGAGGGATATTTCATCAAAACCATTTCTCTAAACTTAGACTTAGTCCTAAGTCAGTAATACTTCTGTTTGCTACATTTGAAATAGTTCCCTCTTACCTGGGCATAGTGGCAGATGCTTGTGGTCCCAGCTACTAGGGAGGCTGAGGTGGGAGGATTGCTTGAGCCCAAGAGTTCAAGTCCAGCCTGGGCAACATCATGAAACCCCTGTCTTTTCAAAAGATAGAAAAGAAATATCTTCCTCTTAGAAGAAACCTATTTTGAAGCCACTTAAGATCTCCGAAATGATTTTAATGTTTTAGAGAATTGTTTATGGTATTACCTGACCTTTTTTTTCTTGATTTGTTTTCTTTTTCTTTGTTATTATCCTGTGTTTAAGGGAGAAAAATAATTTTAAATTGAGCGATTTCTTGGTATAATTGTTGCTAATTTTTAAATCTAATTTTTAGCTTAATTCTTAATTTAAACTAAAATTCTTAATTTTAATCTAGGTGGTAAAAATTATATCTACAAAATTGTAAGTTCTATCATTTATTTACCAATTACAATATTTAGGAAATTAATGGTCAGAGTTCAATAATTAAAACCAGATTCCTTCTGAAAACCAAGGAACATTATAATTATCTAGTATCTAATTGTATTTCACCCTTTTTTCAATCTTATGGACATCACTCACTTGTTTTTTTCTTCCATTCTTTGTAAAGCTTCTCTGCCTTGCTCTAAATCAGCAGTTTTCATGCAGCTGTTCCCTCATCAAGGTACTCTTTACTTTCATCATCTTTGCACGAAATACTGCTTACCCCACACTCATCCTGGGCACATAGCATGAGACTTTACTCACCAGTCCCTGTAAGCTCAGTCTGGCTTAGGCACTTGAGGAACTTGTAAAGCCACCACTTTATAAGGTCTTGGTACTTACTGGCATTGCAGGGGCAGTGTGTGGCCTCTCTCAGTTAAGAAGCTGCTGATACTGACCCTGAACAATGAAGATGTGATCCCAGACCTGGACTAACAAAGGCAGGTTAATAAGAAACTCAAGAGAGAGTTAATAGAGAAAAAGCAGAATATGTGGCTTGGTGAAGTTTTTTTTTTTTAGCTTAGAAAATAACTTATTTTCCCCAAATAGAAAGCCAACCCCAGTGTTTCCTTAGAAATTAAAGCTGGCTGTCTACTCAACCACCTGAGATTAAAAAAAGGAATATGGCCGGGTGCGATGGCTCACACCTGTAATCCTAGCACTTTGGGAGGCTGAGGTAGGCAGATCACTTGAGTCTAGGAGTTCAAGACCACCCTGGATAACGTGGAGAAACCCTCTCTCTACAAAAAATACAAAAAACTCTTCACAGGGCTGAGGTGGGAGGTGGAGACTGTGGTAAGCCGAGAGATTGCACTACCGCACCCCAGCCTGAGTGACAGAGCAAGACTGTCTCAAAAAAAAAAGGAATATGATCATTAGCTGTAAAGACTAAGAAGAAAAATTGGACATATTTATGTCCAATTTATAAAAGATGCCTTTTCTGTTATTGACCTGTAATTATTATACAAAAATGTTGCACCTCAACAGAAAAAGAAGTGCAGTGGTGTGATCTCAGCTCACCGCAGCCTCCACCTCCCAGGTTCAAGCGATTCTCTTGCCTCACCCTCTTGAGTAGCTGGAATTACAGGTGTGCTCTGCCAAGCCTGGATAATTTTTTTTGTATTTTCAGTAGAGACGGGGTTTTACCATGTTGGCCAGGCTGGTCTCAAACTCCTGACCTCAAGTGATCTGCCTGCCTTGGCCTCTCAAAGTGCTGGGATTACAGGCATTAGCCACTGTACCCAGCCAAAAGTTCTTACAGTTAGAAATACACAAAATTCTAAGTATATATTTAATATGCCTTCATGAATGTATTTACTGTAGCTTAAAAACAAGCTGTAGCTGTCTTTTCTTCTAAGAAGATTTATTCTATTTTGTGCTTGTTTATATTAGCTTCACTAATTTTACATATTCTAGCATAAAATTAAAGTCCTAGTATTTGTTCTCAAACTCCTTTCAGTGTATCATCTGGTCTTTTACTTCAGATATTAGGAGCATCTTAATTTGTGGAGTAATTATTTTATCTGTGTGCAAAAATTCTTCACATAGATTATTTTATCTAACAACCCTTTGAAATAGACAAGCCTGCTGTTATCCTGAATTGCCAGATTAAAAATTAGAACTAAAGAGTACTGAGCCAGACAATCCTCAAATCTGGGTCTTCTGACATGTTTGACTTCTCCTGTGTGTAATAATAGTTTTCTAATAAGTTTGCCATATGGCGTATGAAATAAACTAAATGCAGAGTCAGGTAACCTACTAGTCCTCCTGCACAGGTGGCGGGAGATTTGGGTTATTAGTCTGTCATTTTTTTAGTATAACTTCTCACAAATTACCTAACACATTTTTCCTTAGCTTTTCAAGAGTTAAAAGTGATTCAGTTCTTTTGTTATTTCATGATACTATTGTAACTGATTATTTCAGTTTGGGAAACCAAAAGTGTTTTTAAAAAATCGGTGACTAAAAAATTGTCAGGCTGCAGCTACATCACTAGTTGTAAAAATACACAAACCCTGGGCCCGGTGCAGTGGCTCATGCCTGTAATCCCAGCACTTTTTGGGAGGCTGAGGCAGGAGGATCCCCTGAGGTCAGGGGTTTGAGACCAGCCTGACCAACATGGAGAAACCCTGTTTCTACTAAAAATACAAAATTAGCCAGGTGTGTTGGCACACACCTGTAATCCCAGCCACTTGGGAGGCTGAGGTGAGAGAACTGCTTGAACCTGGGAGGCAGAGGCTGCAGTGAGCCAAGATCATGCCATTGCACTCTAGCCTGGGCAACCAGAGTGAAGCTCCATCTCAAAAAAACAAACAAACAAACAAACAAACAAACAAACAAAAAATAACACAAACCCTGATACCTGCCTTCAAGGCACTCGTGTTTTAACAGGGGAAATAGACACATAACTTCAATAACAATAATGTAACCTAATCATTTTCTCTAACTACTCAAATTCACTAAATTTTGGCCAGTAACACCTTCTATTTTGGATTTTGTCTTTATCAGGAACCACCACAATTTATTGACGCATAATACTACTGATATACTGCTGTAGAGAATGTCCAGCTGTTTCCACTATACATGTTTGTAACTTGCTGCATGTCAGCGTATCTGTGGGGTCATTTAAGCTAGCTACTCAGGACCACAGAAGTTTTAGCTGTATTTCCTTTGGGTGGTAGCCTCTGGGTTTCTGTCAGTCACTTTGTAGTTTTCTCTTTTTGTGTCCACCAAAGGCCAGAAGAGGGAACCAATGCTTCAGGGGCAAAAGAGAGACCAGAATGCAAAACTTTAAAGGGGCTGTAATGAAAAGAAGTGCAGCCCCAAGGCCTTCTCCCTAACTTAAAATATGGCATGTACCATATTTTATGCAGGATGTGTTCTGTCTGCAGTGGAGCAATCTGTCGGATAATCTGAGAGTTTTTCCTATGGGACATTGAAGCAAAATCCTTCACCAGCTCATAAAGAGATTTCTAGATTTAATTCTAGATCATAAAAAGAAAGAATGCTACCAAAATTCTTAGAAGTGATAATTACACTTAGAAACTTAAATGCCAGAACTAAATACTATGATCATTCTATTTCATACTACCTTGGCTTTTTTTTTATTTTTTATTTTTATTTTTTTTGAGACGGAGTTTTGCTCTTGTTACCCAGGCTGGAGTGCAATGGCGCGATCTCGGCTCACCGCAACCTCCGCCTCCTGGGTTCAGGCAATTCTCCTGCCTCAGCCTCCTGAGTAGCTGGGATTACAGGCACACACCACCATGCCCAGCTAATTTTTTGTATTTTTAGTAGAGACGGGGTTTCACCATGTTGACCAGGATGGTCTCAATCTCTTGACCTCGTGATCCACCCGCCTCGGCCTCCCAAAGTGCTGAGATTACAGGCTTGAGCCACCGCGCCCGGCCTACCTTGGCTTTTTCAAGATACATTTTTTCAACATATATTTTGGTGTAAATATAATGCATTTTAATTTTTTTTTTACTTTGCAAGATTTTTGTTAGTTTCTCCTTTTATCCTTACAATTCTTTTTTTTTTTTTTTTTTTTTTTTTTGAGACGGAGTTTCGCTCTTGTTACCCAGGCTGGAGGGCAATGGCGCGATCTCGGCTCACCGCAACCTCCACCTCCTGGGTTCAGGCAATTCTTCTGCCTCAGCCTCCTGAGTAGCTGGGATTATAGGCACGCACCACCATGCCCAGCTAATTTTTTGTATTTTTATTAGAGACGGGGTTTCACCATGTTGACCATGGTTGGTCTCGATCTCTCGACCTCGTGATCCACCCGCCTCGGCCTCCCAAAGTGCTGGGATTACAGGCTTGAGCCACCGCGCCCGGCCTCCTTTTATCCTTACAGACATCTTTGCTGTGAAGTTGAACTTAGGAATCACAGTCACACCACATTTACCTATGTGTGATTTATACAATTGGGTCACTAGGTAGGAAGAAAACACACATTCTAAAAACAAGAATTGAGATGAAAAATGAATTTGAGAATAGAAGTAGAATATCAACATTTGATATAGTGTTGAAGCTTTTGGTTTTAAGTGACAGACAGGGCTGACAAGTCACTGTACTTTTATATTTTTAATTAATGTGCTCATTAGGAAAAAACTGGAAAATTCCAAAAAAAGGAAAAAATTACCCACAATCCTGTCATTCTAAGGTAGATAACCACTGTTTATTAACATTTTGGTGCATTTCTTTCCAGTTTCTTTCCATACTTGAGGTCATAGTATGTGAACAGCTTTATAGCTTGTTTTTTACTCTCAACATTTAACAGGAGATTAGGCCTTTAAAACTGAGGTTTGAGGGTTACTTGCTTCACAAAACAGAAAGTGGAATGTTCTTAGCACTTCTTTAAGATGCTTCACCCTAGTGGCTTCATCTACATTGCTACAATTTATGTAATTTAAATTCTCAAGAAGCAGGCCCTTGTACCCAAACAGAAGCATTGCCACCCACGTAATGACTGTTGTCCCCTCAGAGTAGGCCATGGTCTAGTAAGACACACAAGAACAAGCCCCAGGGTAGCAGATTGCTGACAGAGAGCCACAGGCCTTCCTAGTGGTCATCCATGCTTCATGGCCCTCCTGCATGCGGCCCAGCTCCAAATTGTTTCAAACCTTTGTCTTTTTAAGGTCCTAGTTTTGCCTGAATCTTATTTCCTATTAAAGAAACAACACAGAATTACTGGACTTGAAACTTGTAGGCAGATTTTAGGAAATGGAAGGTCAAATATGCTGACAAATTCATAATTTTAAATGGAGGATGCCAGAGGAGAAAAACAAAAAGTTCTGTCTTTTCGACTAAAAATATTATACCACTCCCTAGAGATCAGGGATTGCACGCTTTGGGGCTCTGAATTATAGGGATCCAGCTATCAAATTTTAAAATTGAAGCATTCAGTTCAGTATTAATTGAAAGTAATTTTTCTTTTTTTTAATAACCTGGGAACTTTCATTTAATAATTTTTTAATTCATTGAAAAAAATAACTAGATTTTATAGAAAAACAAAAATGAATAATAATGATCTTTACCTTTCTAGGTAGTAGGATGTACTTAGTAACTTAGTAGAGGAAATGAGATGGATGTACAAGTTGTGCAATTACAGGCAAGTTAATTTAAAAGCAAGGAGGAGAAAGTAGTTCTGGCAAGAGAATAATGTATCATGAAGGAAAAGAAGATGAGAAAAAAATATGGGTTGAATTTTATCTTGTAGAGATAGGCAAGACAATTAAAAGAGCCTTCACAGATATACGTCCCAAAGAAGTTCAAGGCACATTCCAGAAATTATGAGCAGCTTTCTTTCAATTTTGTTATTTCTTTCGTAAATAGCTCTAGAGAGGATGCAGATAAATACACAGAAGAGAATTTAAATTTACCAGAATTTTGTTACCCAGAGAAAAGTTCTGTGAATGTTGCTAGTCATCTTTCTATGCATATGGTTAGATTAGAACATGACTAGCCTTAAAAATTTTAATCAATAGAAGGTTTTTTTTAAAGATTTGAATAGAACAGATTTTCAGTGGTGGTTCAGCTATGCTTGCCTTCTGAAGAAATGTCGATAATGTTTTTCATTGCACTCATATGCCTGACACAGTGCACATGTTCATAAACAATCACTGACAAATGCCTGTATTCCTTTGACAGCATTTCAGATTTTTAAGACAGCAAATCTCTGTTGAGCCTGTGTAAACCAGGCCATGTGCTCACAGATGCCTGATACTCTTGAGTTGAATTCAGTGCTGAATCCAAATGAAGGATGAGTAGCTCCTAGAGGGGGGTCATCCCAAGTTCATTTCCTGTTCATGAGCCAACAGAGATAACTCACTGGGTGGATCTGTGTACATTTTCTGTAACATAATGAATAAGTCTTGTCTTGAAATACTACTTTTTGTCCAAAGATGGACATTTTTCAGTTCTAAAATTTAAAATTTCAATATATAAATAAGAATAAAGTCCAAATTACCTGAAATCTTACCATACAGACATAAAGTATATATATATTTTTAGTCCTTTGGCTTCTGACAGAGATAAAATGTTTTGGCAAGTGTTTACCCAGCCCTACCCGCTGACCCCCAGTGTGTGGGTGTTTTTTTCCTACTCCAAAAATTGTGGTCATCTTTCTATATCAGTAAATATCAATCAGTAATGTACATTTTGATGCAAACTACTAAAACTCTCTGCAGCTGTTTGCTCTCCCACCAAAAGTTATGCCAGAAGTAGGTTTAATCAGTCTAATGTTGGAAGTAAACTGTATTGATGTGTAACAGAAAAGGACACAAATTGTAAGTTTACAGCTTAATGAACTTTTAAGAAGTAAACACACTTGAAAATCCATTATCTACATCAAGAAGCAGAACATTACCAGCACCCCCAAGAAGCCATCCTCATGTCCCCTTAAGTCACTACTTCTGCAAGGGTAACCACCATCTTTTTACCCAATTTGTAATCTTCCCTAATGTGATAGGCTAAAAAAAAAATCTTATTTTAGTTTCTGGTTAATTTTCTGAAGTTACTGCTTAGATTATTTATAAAATTCACTGGGGTGGGGTGCAGTGGCTCAAGTCTGGGTAACATAGCAAGACCCAATTGCTAGACAAAATTTTAAAATTAGCTGGGCATGGTGGCATGCACCTGTAGTCCTAGCTATTTGGAAGGCTGAGGCAAGAGGATGGCTTGAGCCCAGAAGTTCAAGGTTATAGTGCGCTGTGATCACACCACTGCACTCCAGCCTGGGCGACAGTCTCTAAATTAATTAATTAATTAATAATCATTGTTAGGCCCAGCTTTTGGAGGTTTAATCCCCTCCTCGAGAGAAATAAATAGCATCTGTTGAAGGTTGCAGAATGTGAAATGACTTGCCCTAGTTGAAAAGAAGCAAAGATTCTATAGTATGACCTTTGTGTGATATATTATTTTCTCAGTAAACAGTTTCTTTGGGACAGGCACTGTAATTAAAAAATAAAAAGCATCTGAGTTTTCTTTGAAATGACAAATTTGCTGGAAAGATCAGTACTTTCTGCTGCTGGAGAGTCTATTCTGTTTATAAACATGAATAAGGATATGAATAAGGCTAGAAGCTGACCTCTGCTGGAAGTTTCTGGTATGATTTGGAGGGAGGAACCCTAGTCTTCCCCCGCGGCCGCTAGCCTTTCATTTAGTTCAAGCCTGCCTGCCTCTTGCTTTTTCTTGCAACTTCTCTTTTCATTTTTCTTGTGCTATTTTCTGCTATGACAGCAAATTTTGCCTAACAAAATGTAGTTTTCCATGTGACATTATCTTAATAAACAATCTAGCAATTGACTATTAAAGTGAAATGTGCATAAGCAATTTGCAGGTTGTATCTCATCACAAATATAGTCACATGCCAAACAACGATATTGCAGTCAACAACAGACCACATATACATATAGGCAGTGGTCCTGTAAGATTATAATACTAGATTTTTGCTGTACCTTTTCTATGTTTAGATATACAAATACCATTGTGTTACAACTGCATACAGTACACAGTATGGTAACCTGCTGGACAGGTTTGTAGCCTGGGAGAAATAGGCTATACCATATAGCCTTGGTGTGTAGTAGGCTGTGCCATCCAAGTTCATGTAAGTACACTCCACAGTATTTGCACAGGCAAAATTGCCTAATGCAGTTGTTTCCCAGAACGTATCCCCGTTGTTAAGCGACACATGTCTGTAATAAAATTCAGTCCCAGAAGAAAGAGAAGAAGTAACTTTCCTGTTTTTCTCCAGGAATCGACAAGGAGAACGTTGAACTCTCCCCTACCACTGGCCATTGTAACAGTGGACGAACTCGCCACGGATCCGCAAGCCAAGTGCAGAAGCAAAGAAGCGCTGGCAGTTTCAAACGTAATAGCATTAAGAAGATCGTGTGAAGCTTGCTTGCTTTCTTTTTTTAAATCAACTTAACTTGGGCTCTTCACTAGTGACCCCTTCCCTGTTCTTGCCCCATCCCCCCATGTTGTAATGCTGCACTTCCTGTTTTATAATGAACCCATCCGGTTTGCCATGTTGCCAGATGATCAACTCTTGGAAGCATTGCCTAAATTTAATGCTGCCTTTTCTTTAACTTTTTTTTCTTCTACTTTTGGCGTATATCTGGTATATGTAAGTGTTAGAACAACTGCAAAGAAAGTGGGAGGTCAGTAAACTTTAACTGAGAACATCTCAATTGTAAAAGAGAGGATGAATTCTTGAATACTGCTACTACTGGCCAGCGATGAAAGCCATTTGCACAGAGCTCTGCCTTCTGTGATTTTCCCTTCTTCATCCTACAGAGTAAAGTGTTAGTCCTATTTAATACACTTTTCAAGATAGAAGTTTATGAGAGAAATAATATTATAACCCCAGTATGTTTAATCTTTTAGCTGTGGCCTTTTTTCTAACCTTAAAAAACCGAACCAACCATAGAGGTCAAGCCTCAGTGACTTGATACCATAAAGCCACAGACAAGGTACTTTGGGAGGGGGGAGGGAAATTTCATATTTTATAGTGGATTCTTAAGAAATACTAACACTTGAGTATTAGCAATAATTACAGGAAAATAAGTGTGACCACATATATCTTAACATTACTGAATTAAAACTATGACTTCTAAGTCCTTATCCAAACTCATTCATCCAAACTAGCTTATTTGTTTCTCCAGTTGATTATCTTTTAATTTTTAATTTTGCTAAAGGTGATTTTTTGTGTGTTTTGCTTTTTGTAAACCAAAACTATACTAAGTATAGTAATTATATATACATATATATACATATATATGTTGAGTGTGTGTGTGTGTGTGTGTATATGTGTGTATATTTTTTCCCTCTTCCTCTTCTTTCCTAAATAATTCTGAGCAGGGTAATCAGTGAACAAAGTATTGAAAATTGTTCCCAGAAAGTAATTGTCATAGATGTTTGCATTAGCTCCATAGCAAAATGGAATGGTACGTGACATTTAGGGTAACTGATATTTTTATTTTGTTAAATAATTTCCAAGAATAGAGTATGGTGTATATTATCATAAATTTCTTTGATAAGATGTATTTTGAATGTCTTTTAATTTTCCTCCTCCCCTCCAAAAAATCAGAAACCTCTTAAGAAAACAATGCTAGAATTGCATTTAATCACTGTGAAAAGACTGGTCAGCCTGCATTAGTATGACAATGGGGGGCCATTAGAGTTGCTGCTATACTGGTGGTATGGATTATCATGGCATTGGAATTTTCATAGTAATGCAGATCCAATTTCTTTGTGGTACCTGCAGTGTACAAAATAATTTGACTTCAGTGAGCATATTGGTATCTGGATGTTCCAGTATAGAACTAAACCATATTTATTACAAAAAGACATTAATCCCTCTACTCCCAGGTTCCCTTTATATCTTAAGATATAATGGCTTTGGGAGGGGAAAAAAGAAACCTAGGGGAGAGGGGAGTTTCCTGTAGTGCTCTTCATTAGAGAATTTCAGTAAATTAAATTCCACAGCTAATTCAATAAATAATGGTACATTTAAGTGTTCTGATTTTAATAATATAACACATTTCACATTTATCCACACAGTAACAATGTAATATGTTAATGTAAATAAAATTGTTTTTGATACTCAGAAATAACAAGAATTTAATTTTTTTAATTTGTTTACAGTCCTGGGAAAAGTAAGAATTATTTGCCAAAATAAAAGGAAAGAAAACCTTAGTATTATTAGTGACTTTAACACAGAATTGTTGGAAATACTGAAGACAGGTGCAATTTACTAAACTTTTGTTTTTAACTATTGTAGAGGCTGCATTAGAAGAAAATATTTATAATAACAGAGCAACTAAGACTATAAAGAAGCTAAAATTAGAACTGAGTTTAGAAATAGATCAGTAACCCAGTGCCAAGGATGCCAAGCTGCCACTGTGGTCTTGGCTCTCCCACAACCCAGTGTTTCTGGGGTAAGTTTCAAGTTTCTAGGCCGTGGAGTAGCAGACAATGTAAGCCTTTAATAACTTTAGTTCAGTGTTTTTCTTCTTCTTTTTTTTTTTTTCCTGTTGGTTTGGTGCATATGATGGTGGGTGTTAATGCTATTTCGCTCTTCCCATCAAAATAGACTTCCAGAGGTTTACTGTTAAAAAATATTGATCTTTGCATAAACAAGTTTACCAAGGTATAGTATTTCATTCCTCCTGAAATGATCACCGTTGCACAAATCAAAATTGAGCCGCCTTTGAAGTGCAAAAATACTTTTGACTAGTACATCCTAGGGATTTGAAAACTTACTAAGGTTTAAAATTTACCTTGTTTAAAGACTTTTGAGGAAAATCTAGCTTTCCAAGTAACTAAAATGTACATGAGATAAACCTCTCACCACTATGTGTTCCCTGAGAAATGCAGCACTTTTTTAGTCTTCATACTTTGTAATCTATAAATGAAATTCTGAAGTTTAGAGCAAGCTACCCATTTTTGTGTAATTGACATAAGTTCTATTGAGAATATTATAAGTAATTCATCTTCAGTTTGTGGTCGTTTCCCCTGACTTTTTAAAGAGGAAAACAGGAACTCGCTCACGTTTTTGTCCTGCATAATCTACCTGTTATGCCAGTACTCCCGTCTGAGGGGCGCACCCTTAGTTGCCGAGATGGAGATGCAGTTCACTAGCTTTGGGGCAAAGTGGCTAGAGCTCCATCTTCCATTCACTCAACACCTGTCCATGACTGAGCCGGGTGCCCAGGACACATCCCAAACAGTCAGTTTCTGTCCTGTGTCCTAGTTGGAGAGACAGAGTGTCAGCCAGCAACACTCCCAAGTTTGTAGGTTTTAGGAGTTTTCAGTTTGTTTGGGCTTTTTGTTTTTTGATTTTGTTTCTACATCCTCCCCGACTCCCAGGCATAATGAGGCATGTCTTACTCAATGTTATGCAATGGATTTAGACAAAAATTCATTCTTAGTGTCAGCCACACAATTTTTTTTAATGCAGTATATTCACCTGTAAATAGTTTGTGTAAAATTTGACAGAAAAGTATATTTACTACACTGTAAATACATGTGATGATATATTGTATTATTTTGCTTTTTTGTAAAGCAGTTAGTTGCTGCACATGGATAACAACAAAAATTTGATTATTCTCGTGTTAGTATTGTTAACTTCTTCTTGCGACTGCGTTACATCATTTAAAGAAAATGCTGTGTATTGTAAACTTACATTGTATATGATATCTTACTCTCCTTTCCATCGGGCCTAAACTTTGACAGTTCCTTTGTCTCCAACCTTGTTAATACTGTAAGCAGTTGTACGCCAGCAGGAAAAATGCTGCCCAGCAGACAGAATCGATCATTGTAGGAGAAAATCATAGAAATCCATTTCAGATCTTTATTGTTCCTCACCCCATTTTCCTCCTTGTGTATGTACTCCCCACCCCCCTTTTTTTAAGTAAAATGTAAATTCAATCTGCTCTAAGATATGAGGAGTTATTTAATTTCTTCACATGTATCCACCTCTGTTTTCTCACTTCCCCCCAGTCTTCTCAGTTCTTTTGAAACATTAAGGCCATTTTCTTTAGGGATGTTTTTGGCTCTCCGACTCCCCATGGGAAAGATCTTTCCATTTCCAGAACTTCTCCACACTAAAAGTGAAATACTTTGGTGAAATGCTTTTTTAGGGCCTGCCAACCTCGGGTGAGTCTATTCTCTGGGATAAGCTGGCTTCTGTTAAAATGAAGCCAGTCAGAAATGTCAGGGCATCCCAAGATGGACCAGTCAGAGGGTAGTTTTCTCCAACTTTTCCCCTTTCCTACTATTGAATCTTCTGTGACACTACACGTGTACACAATGTAAACCACCTGCCCCGTGTTACTATTTAACTTAATTGATTATGTGGGGTACCTCCCCTGATCAATGGAGAAAGAACCCAGCCCAGACCCAGTGGGCAGGACAGAGCTATCAGAAGCGTAATAGTGTCTGACATTGAACAAAGGACTAAAAAAGACTATGTGACAGATATCTGCAGGTCTGAGGCAAGTACTGGTCTATTTATGGGCAGACTTGGAAAGTAGGGGTACCTCACCTGGGTCCCCATCCCAATCCCCTAAGGTAAAGGCAAACTCTCAGGCATGGGCTATGGGGAGAAAGAGTGTGTGTTTAAGCTTCTTTTTTTTTTGAGACAGAGATTCACTCTTGTTGCCTAGGCTGGAGTGCAATGACGTGATCTTGGCTTACCGCAACCTCCACTTTCCCGGTTCAAGCGATTCTCCTGCCTCAGCCTCCAAAGTAGCTGAGATTACAGGATCTCACAATGATGACTGGCTAATTTTATATTTTTATTAGAAATGAGGTTTCCTCCATGTTGGTCAGGCTAGTCTCAAACTCCCAACCTCAGGTGATCCGCCCGCCTCGGCCTGCCAAAGTGCTGGGATTACAGGCATGAGCCGCCACACCCAGTGTTTAAACTTCTTAAGCGATTTTGCTGAGCACCAGTGGTTTAAAGACCACTGGAGTAGAGAACTGAAAACTCAAATACTGCAAATAGCTGCCTTTTCCCTGTGGCCTAAACCATCTTATAAGGTCCAAACTAGGGGGATGTTTTTAGGGTAGTCACCCTCTAGATTAGAGCTCTCCATTCCTGGACAATGAGCTCCCTAAGGACAAGGGCCACTTAGTACAGCTTGTATGGGCCTCTCTGCCTGTTGTTTGCTTTGCTTTCTGGGACACCCTTAGGCTTGTCTAGCCATTCCCAACTGCCTGGCTTGAAGAGTTGATTCCCAGGGGGTGCTGAGGAGGGTCTAGAGGTGCTGGAAGAATAATAAAAATTCTACAACCAAGTGGGAGCATCTCAGTGTTCCTCTTCCAGAAGGTAGCCCATCCCTACCACCACCAAGGTAAGCCCCTAGTCGTGGCAGGCATCTTGGGAATTTACCTTCATTGCCAATTCTCCCTTGGTTTCTACCAGTAACACTTCCTAACCTGCTCACTGCACATCAGCACAGCCTCCGACACAGCCACATCTGAACTCTGAAGTGCAGCTAATTCCGCCAAGTAATCTGCCAGACCTATCTTCATTAGAAAGTCAGTCTTCATGATGAGACTTGATTATGAGAGAACAAAAAAAAAATTGAAAAGAAAATCAGTCTTCATACTGAGGTGAGTTCCACTTAACACCCTTTTAGCTGCTAGTTTAAAAGAAGCCCTTCTGTAATGTCGATTATGTTTCTATCAATATTAGAACCGGCCAGGTGAAGTGGCCCACACCTGTAATCCTAGCACTTTGGGAAGCCAAGGTGGGCACTTGAGGTCGGGAGTTTGAGACCAGCCTGGCCAACATGGTAAAACCCGGTCTCTACTAAAAATCCAAAAAATGGCTGGGCGTGGTGGCTCACACCTATAGTCCCAGCTACCAGGAGGCTGAGGAGAGAATTGCTTGAACCCAGGAGGCAGAGGTTGCAGTGAGCTAAGATCGCACCCCTGTACTCTAGCCTGGGAGACAGAGCCAGACATGGTCTCCAAAAAAAAAAAAAAAAAAAAAATTGAACTATACTACAGCAACATACATAGTCACTGTCAGTTTGAATCTCTCACATTTTATTTTAGAAGTGCCGGCTAATCATAAGTTTCATAAAGTAATGTGGAGGTATAATTTTTTTTTTTTTTTTTTTTTTTGAGACGGAGTTTCGCTCTTGTTACCCAGGCTGGAGTGCAATGGCGTGATCTCGGCTCACCACAACCTCCACCTCCTGGGTTCAAGCAATTCTCCTGCCTCAGCCTCCTGAGTAGCTGGGATTACAGGCACGCACCACCATGCCCAGCTAATTTTTTGTATTTTTAGTAGAGACGGGGTTTCACCGTGTTGACCAGGATGGTCTCGATCTCTTGACCTCGTGATCCACCCGCCTCGGCCTCCCAAAGTGCTGGGATTACAGCCTTGAGCCACCGCGCCCGGCCGGAGGTATAATTTTAATCAGTTGGTTTGGCTTTTTTAAAAGTTATCTTCTTGGGCCGGGCGTGGTGGCTCACGCCTGTAATCCTAGCACTTTGGGAGGCCGAGGCGGTGGATCACGAGGTCAAATGATCGAGACCATCCTGGTCAACACGGTGAAACCCTGTCTCTACTAAAAATACAAAAAATTAGCTGGGCATGGTGGTGCGTGCCTGTAATCCCAGCTGTTCAGGAGGCTGAGGCAGGAGAATTGCTTGAACCCGGGAGGCGGAGGTTGTGGTGAGTTGAGATCATGCCATTGCACTCCAGTCTGGGCAACAAGAGTGAAACTCCATCTCAAAAAAAAAAAAAATAAAGTACATTAAGATATGCCTTAGCCTCAGGCCACAAAAATAACAACACTTTCTGTCCTAACAATTATAAATGTTTTGAGTCTAGCCCAAAGTTGAAGTAGAAAGAAATGGATAGTAAAGAGATACTCTCTTTGCAATTTGGTACTTAGTGAATGGAAGGCAGAAAGGAATTAGGTGATCTGTGCCTTCATTAAAACAAACAAACAAAAAAGACTCCACCAATACCACCTTTGCTCATATCTAGGATTCTACAGGAGCCAAAAAAATCATTATCAAAATACCAAGTCTTTTTGAGTGTGCAGCAGTCAGTCATTCAGCAAACATTTGCTGCGTGCCTTGTCACTCAATGTGAGCACCAGCACCTCTTGGAAATGCTTTTTTTTTTTTTTTTTGAGATGGAGTTTCGCTCTTGTTACCCAGGCTGGAGTGCAATGGCACGATCTCAGCTCACTGCAACCTCCGCCTCCTGGGTTCAGGCAATTCTCCTGTCTCAGCCTCCTGAGTAGCTGCGATTACAGGCACGCGCCACCATGCCCAGCTAATTTTTTGTATTTTTAGTAGAGACGGGGTTTCACCATATTGACCAGGATGGTCTCGATCTCTCAACCTCGTGATCCACCCGCCTCGGCCTCCCAAAGTGCTGGGATTACAAGCGTGAGCCACCGCGCCCGGTGGAAATGCTTTCTGATCTCCCATTGGCTGCACTGAGAGCCCTTCTCTTGCTTCTGTGACAGCTTCTCTATACAACAACACTGTAATCATCAACTATCTTCCTATGTCCCTGGTTAGGACTACGAGCCTCCCAGTATGGGGAACATACTTTGTTCAAAGGTGCTCAATAGATAGTTGCTGAATAACACTGAAGTCTTTATGTTATAAAAAATGATGTAAATAGAATAATGGGAAAAAAGACCCCATTCACAATAGCAACCCCAATACAAAATCCGTAACAAAATAGAGGTGATATGTGTAATAAAGACCTATTGAAAATTCTAATCCAGACTTTGAGATTTCACAGATCAGTAACATTTCCAAAATACATTTCATCAACGTATGCATTTAGAAACAACAAAAAATATATCTTTTTTGTAATATTCCATTTCAACTCTGAGTAGTGAGGGAGGGAATCAACTGGATACAGTTCTCTAAAAAGGAATGAATTTTGCTTTATAAAAGTCACTATGTTGCCCTCAATTTTCTCTCATTGCTGCTGATTGTCCTCTCCACGCCACTGCTCAGCACACAGGCATGTCAGGGGCTGCTCCGACAGGAGACTCCAGCAAATGGAGAGGCAGACCACAGGCCTGGGTTGGAAAGCTGAATATCGTTGAATGCCAGATCTTCCAGAATAAATGAACTGCCTTAACGCAATTCTGATCAAGATGCCAACAAGAAGAGAGTGTATCCAGACAAAATGACCTTTGGAAAATATTCTTCTAGAATAAACAAAGCATGGCTAACAACAGGTAATTGAAAACTTTCCTTACTAGATAGTAAAACAAACTTTTTAATGCTTAAATTCTAATGGTAATTAGAGTAAATAAATAGAATGGAAGAGGCTAGAAGTTCCAGATTATGCTTTAAAAAAAAAAAAGATAGGGTTTCAGCCGGGCGCGGTGGCTCAAGCCTGTAATCCCAGCACTTTGGGAGGCCGAGGCGGGTGGATCACAAGGTCGAGAGATCGAGACCATCCTGGTCAACATGGTGAAACCCCGTCTCTACTAAAAATACAAAACATTAGCTGGGCATGGTGGCACGTGCCTGTAATCCCAGCTACTCAGGAGGCTGAGGCAGGAGAATTGCCTGAACCCGGAAGGCGGAGGTTGCGGTGAGCCGAGATCGCGCCATTGCACTCCAGCCTGGGTAACAAGAGCGAAACTCCGTCTCAAAAAAAAAAAAAAAAAAAAAGAAAAGCATGAGTAACTCCCAAAGTATTGGCTTCAAAGCCACAAAAGCTTATTTCTCACCTCTGCTACATGTCCATCGCTGGTTATCAGCAGGCTAGGCTCTCCCCGATTTCTCAGGACTCCATAGTAAGTGATCAGCCATCTCTGATCACTCGCTCATTTGATCCACAAATGGCAATCATGCCAGAGGGAAGGGACTCGGGCCACACTGTCCAACTACTGTGAGGATGGAAATGTTCCGAGGGAAGCTGAAACAGAGGGATACCATCTTCATGTGTCACATTAGCAGAGACATGCTGGTGCAGGTCCAGAGTGTGGTGCAGGGAGCTCTTCTGTATTACCAGTTCCATATCTGTGCTGTCCAGAACAGTGGCCGCTAGCTACGTGTGGCCATTGAACACTTGACATGTGGTTAGTGAGAATGGGGAACTGAACTTTTATATTAATTAAATGTGAAGCATTCCATGTGGCTACTGGCTACTAGATTGGACAAAGCAGCATCTGGAAGCTCTTGCATCAGCAATTAAAGGCTTGAGGCCAGATGTACAGTCACTTCTCACAGTCATTGCCAGAACTTATCACACAGCTTCACAAAGTCATAAGGGTAAAAATCACTGTCTTCCTCTGTCCAAAAGGAAAAGAGCTGGAAACGTTGGCCAAGTCCACCAATGACTCCTATAATAGGGAAGGACTTTGTAAGCTTAAATGTAGTGTAAGTGCCAGCCACAGTGGCTCACACCTGTAATCCTAGCACTTTAGGAGGCTGAGGTGGGTAGATTGCCTGAGCTCAGGAGTTCGAGATCAGCCTGGACAACATGGTGAAATCCCGTCTCTATCAGGCATGGCAGCATGCATCTGTAATCCCAGCTACTCGGGAGACTGAGGCAGGAGAATCGCTTGAACCCGGGAGGCAGAGGTTGCAGTAAGCTGAGATTGCACCATTGCACTTAAGCCTGGGTGACAGAGCAGGACTCCATCTCAAAAAATTAAAAAAAAATTTTTTTAAAGCAACATAAGCTTAAAAGCAGAAATCCTAAGGGTCCTGCACTGATGGCCCAACATTAAAATGTCCCCATGTCCAAAAAAGTCACACAAAAAATTAAAAGCCCAACCAATAGGGAAATTGCTCTCATTATAAAGAGTTCATAAAAATCCACTTAAAAGACCTAAGTAGAAAGAAAAAATAGGCAAAGAACATGAATGACCAATCCACAGAAATACTCTACCAACTGCTATTTATGATGGAAAAGGTCATCACACTCATTAGTAAATAAAAAATGCAAACAGAAACAGTGGGATACCTGATACAAGTTGTATTTGTCACATTAGCAAAGACATGCTTAACTAAAAGTCGGTGCAGGTCAAGAATGCGGCGAAAGAGTTCTTCCTGCACTTGGCCTCATCTCTCCGTGTTACCAGCCTTAAAAATGTCCATACCATTTGCCCTAGTAACTATCTAGGAGTCTAGCCTGGAGAAACAAATGGTAAAAGAGTGAAGACTTTCATCAAATATCGGAAAGTCTGAAGACAACCAAAATATTGGTGAAATGATCTACATTAATCCAGCACCTTCTGGAAGCTGACCACTTCCTTACACAGCCTTTAAAAATGGGCTTAAAGAAGGCGGGGCATGGTGGCTCACACCTGAGATCCACCGAGGTCGGTGGATCACCTGAGATCAGGAGTTCAAGACCAGCCTGGCCATCATGGAGAAACTCCATCTTAAAAAAAAAAAAAAAAAAAATGGGCTTCAAGAATAATATTTAGCCGGGTGTGGTGGCTCAAGATTGTAATCCCAGCACTTTGGGAGGCTGAGGCGGGTGGATCACCTAAGGTCAGGAGTTCAAGACCAGTCTGGCCTGGCCAACATGGAGAAACCCTGTCTGTATAAAAAAATAATAATATTTAAATTTTTGGGGGGGCAACTTCCAATAAAATCAAGAGCTTTAAAACCACATAAGAGGGCTAATTCTCAACTATATAAATACAAATATATGGCTATATATAGTTTTTGCATAGGATAAAGAAAAGGAAATATATTCAATGTTAATATGTATGGTTCACTTACTCCCTTTTCTGTCTACTTTCTAAGCTTTTTACAATGATCATTATTGCTTTGAAAACAAAACGGGTTTTAAGAGATGAGGATAATGCTGACTTAATTGTACTGAAAAGAGTGTTTAGGATAGCAGAGTTTATTTAGTATTACATTAACTACCACCTCTTGGATGTTTTTACCTTTACCTTTTTCCTTTTATCAAAAGGTAGCTCTTTACCTAATTTGGATTATATGGAGCTGGGTTTCTTTTCCTTTCTTAGGGGAATATCAGCATCACTCGTTTAGAGTGGGGCAGGTGAACTGCTGTCAACTCCACAGGCCCAACCCCAAACCTTCACTGTTATTTTATAACTTCTGCTCAACAGCTTGCAACCTTTCAAGGTTAACAAGGTTGATGGGGAATGGTCCTTGCTCTCAAGAAGCTCTCAGGTGGCCCGTTGCAATGGCTCACGCCTGTAATCCCAACACTTTGGGAGGCCGAAGTGGGCAGATCACCTGAGGTCGGGAGTTTGAGACCAACCTGACCAACAGGGAGAAACCCCATCTCTACTAAAAATACAAAAAATTAGCTGGGCATGGTGGCACATGCCTGTAATCCCAGCTACTCAGGAGGCTGAGGCAGGAGAATTGCTTGAACCCAGGAGGCGGAGGTTGCAGTGAGCCGAGATTGTGCCACTACACTCCAGCCTGGAAAAAAAGAATGAGACTCCATTAAAAAAATACTCTCAGGCTACTAAGGAATCTAGAAATATGTATAGCTATAGAAATACATGGTGAAGGACGTGCACACCTAACCATAATTCAGTTATTTCCCTCACCAATTTGGGCTTCCAGGCACCTGTTCCCTCTCCTCTGACGGTTCTGAGAGCACTTCCTTCACCTGCCTCTTAACTCTCAGCTCTTTACCGTGCATCTCTTTTCCTAATTTTGGAATGACCCCATCATCCCTGAGAAGAGGGCTGGGTGCCCTGGCCAGGGGAGACAGCCAAGGGCAGGGTATCCCTGTGTGTGCTGTAGAGTCTGCAGAAAGTTCTGTGAGGGCAGAGCAGTAAGAGCAGCTGACTCAGGGAACACTTCTTGGAGGGGGTTGCATTTGAAGGATGGCTGTGGGGTTGGTGGAGGGAGGGCAATCCAGGCAGAGGGAACGGCATATGCAAGGCAAGCCAGGCATTTCACTGATCGATTCCATGTTGAGTCACTGTCTTGGAGTCCGTGCCACACAATGCCTGAGATATAGTAAGTGCTCAATAAATGTAAACTGAGTGTAGCAGATGATGTTACTGCTCGGCCATGTTTTACAGAACAGAGAGTATCAGGCTGTAAAGGGCCTTCCTGCTTGCCGCTCACCCTGAGGATTGAGTTTTCCTTTTAGGCAGAAGGGGGCAGTAGAGAAGGCTGGAAGCCAGGGAATGTGAATGGACTTGACTCACCCAGGACACTGCTTCCTAAGCCAGGAGGGAAATACTGGTGCCCTGCCTGGAAGTGCATTGCAGGGGCCGTTTCTGCAGCTGACAGAAGGATCTGGAGTCCAGTTGGGTAGAATAAGTTAGATTTTGACATTTCTTCTTAGAATCCTGGAAGGAATTTTAGCAATCAGCTGGCCCTGCTTTTTTTTTTTTTTTTTTTTTTGGAGACGGAGTTTCGCTCTTGTTACCCAGGCTGGAGTGCAATGGCGCGATCTCGGCTCACCGCAACCTCTGCCTCCTGGGTTCACGCAATTCTCCTGCCTCAGCCTCCTGAGTAGCTGGCATTACAGGCACGCACCACCATGCCCAGCTAGTGTTTTGTATTTTTAGTAGAGACGGGGTTTCACCCTGTTGACCAGGATGGTCTCGATCTCTTGACCTTGTGATCCACCCGCCTCGGCCTCCCAAAGTGCTGGGATTACAGGCTTGAGCCACCGCGCCCGGCGATCTGCCAGCTGGTCCTGCTTCTAAGGGCCAGACAAGATTCTGGATATCCCTCACATCAAGAGCTCCTGCAGCAAAGGAAAGATGAGGTCTCAAGATGCCCCCTTGCACCCCAGGTGTGCCCCAGTCTGGCCAGGGTCCTCAGCACTCTGCAGGCAGGGCTGGCTGTTTCTCCAAGCCGGGGCCTCTCTGTCTTTGCTCACAAACATATTTTGGGATCAGTGAAGAAGGAAGAGAAGTTCATAGCACCTTCTTCCCCTTCAAAGTGATAATTATTCATGGGTTTTTAAAAACCCAGCAGTTGTGAACAGGAAGTACCTTCGAATCCTGCCCTGTCCATTTCCAGACAACATGGAAAATGAAGTCCAGGCTCACAGATGGAAATACAGAAATGTTCCCCCTTTTAGACCGGTTCTAAACTGCTCCATACCGACACATAATCACCCAGGTTCCAGGTACCATGCCAAGCACTGGGCAATGCATGTCACCTTCTATTTAAAATTAAAAACCTGGAGGACCGCTGCAAGGTAGGAAAACTGAGGCTTAGAGAAATTAGCCTGTCCAGAGTCATGGGGCTAAAAGAGCGGCGATGTTGGTGCCCGGCTCCACCGTTTTAGATTCCAAAGCCTGGCTCTTAATAATCTTTGATGACTGCCACATGCTATCTGTACCATCCGTATTCATTTATCGCGGCTGCTGTGTGCGCTTCCACAAACTAGGTGTCTTAAAACACCAGAGATTTATTCTGTAACAGTTCTGGAGGCCAGAAGGCCAAAATCTAGGCATCAGCAGGGCTGTGTGCCTCCAGAGGCTCTGGGGAGGATTCTGCTCCTTGCCTCTTCCAGCTTCTGACGGCTGCCGATGTTTCTTGGCTTACGGCTCTACCACTCCAATCTCTGCCTCTGTGGTCACATTACCCTCTCTTTCTGTGTCAAATCTGCCTCTGGTCCATCTTATAGATATGTGTGATTGCACTAAGAGTCCACCCAGCTAACCCAGAATAACCTCCCTGTCACCAGATCCTGTTTTTGTTGTTTTTTGTTTTGAGACAGGGTTTCACTTTGTTGCCCAGGCTGGAGTGCAGTTGCACGATCTGGGCTCAGGCCATCCTCCCAGCTCAGCCTCCCGAGTAGCTGGGACTGCAGGTACGTGCTACCATACCCAGATAATTTTTGTATTTTTTAGTAGAGACAGGGTTTCATCATGCTGCCTAGGCTGGTCTTGAACTACAGGGCTGAAGCAGTCTGCCTGCCTCAGCCTCCCAAAGTGCTGGGATTACAGGCGTGAGCACCTCGCCCAGCCTCCAGATTCTTTTTTTTTTTTTTTTTTTTTGAGATGGAGTTTCGCTCTTGTTACCCAGGCTGGAGTGCAATGGCGTGATCTCGGCTCACCGCAACCTCCACCTCCTGGGTTCAAGCAATTCTCCTGCCTCAGCCTCCTGAGTAGCTGGGACTACAGGCGTGCGCCACCATGCCCAGCTAATTTTTGTATTTTTAGTAGAGACGGGGTTTCACCATGTTGACCAGAATGGTCTCGATCTCCTGACCTCGTGATCCACCCACCTCGGCCTCCCAAAGTGCTGAGATTACAGGTGTGAACCACCGCGCCAGGCCCAGCCTCCAGATTCTTAATCACATCTGCAAAGACCCTTTTTCCAATGAGGTAACATTCACAGCAGGGGTCACCCACCCCCAGAGCACAGACAGTTACCAGGCCACCGCCTGTTAGGAAGCACAGCAGGAGGTGAGCAGCGGGTGAGTGGGCATTACCTCCTGAGCTCCACCTCCCGTCAGATCAGTGGCATTAGATTCTCATAGCAGCGGGAATCCTTCTGTGAATGGCACATGCGAGGGATCTAGTTTACACGCTCCTTATGGGAATCTGAAGCTGGATGACCTAAGTTGGAAGTTTCATCCCGAGACCCTCTTGCCCCCACTCATCCAATACTAGTCCCTGGTGTCAAAAAAGGTTGGGGACAACTGATGTACAGGGACTGGGACATAGATACCATTTAAGGGGGCATTTTTCAGCCTACCACACCATATTTGTCCATTCCTTAATTTAATCCTACACAGACCCTAATTGTGTATGGGCTTTAGGAGCTACAGAAATCAAGAGAGAAATGGACACAGTCCCTGCTCCCAAGAACCTCATGATCACTCCTGTGACCTTTCATACAGGTTCCCAGATACTCTGGTGATAGACAACAGGGGTAAGAGATGGTAAGGACGGCCACAAGGACAATCGCGGTCACTAACCAGCAGCACTGTTCTGACACTTACTTACCTGTGTGTATTAACTGACTCTCACCACAGCCTTTTATCCCCACCTGTAAGTGGGCTGCACAGTCTGTACTTTTCACCTCTCTGCAGGAGCACAGGGGAGAAGTGATCAACGGGGCAAGGAAGGGGTGGTCATGGAAGGTTTCCTGTAGGAAGTGCCACTTCCACAACACAAGGACAGGAATTAGAGAAGGTGGGGGTAGGATTGAGGCCTCCCACCTCCTAAGCAGAGGGAGGCAAGAGAGAGCTTGGCTGCTCCCAGACTAGCGTTAAGGAGAGGCAGGAGAGTGTGAAGACTCTGCAGGATGCCAGCTTAGGCAATGGCAGCCATTGAGGGTTCAGCAGAGGAGGGACCTGATCAAACTTGTTTCTCCTAGAGAAGGAGCTAGAATCCCAACTGTCCCTTCCATATATATTTCCCATTGTATTTCCAGCCTGCCAAGGAAATCTCCTGGAGAAGCAGAGGACAGAAGGGAGACTCCCCGCCTTCCTGCTCTATCCATGGGGACCTCTTGCTTTCCTGGAGCAACCCCCTCCACCCCGAGGTTCCCAGGCCTGCAGCCGGTCCTGACAGGAGTGTTCTCTTGCTGCTTCTGATTGGGGCTGCACTTTGAGCTCCTGGATCAAGGTGTTGGGACCCCTAGTGGTCCCAGGTCCACTTCCAAGGACCCAAGGACTCCGTAAATTGCACCATCTCTGAGGCACCTTTGGATAGGCACTCAGCGGGCCCTCTGCGCTCCTAGAGCCTGTGACCTCAGTGTAGATCGAACCGGGCAATGACTGCCCCCATCAAGTTCAGCAAGTGGCTGCTCCCCTTTCACTGTCTCCCCGGCATTCCCGACACAACATAGGCGCTCATATATAAAAATGTGACAACCCCAGAAAGAATGCCTGTGATGTGCCTTGCTGGCCCCGGCAGCACAGCGATGAGCAAGAGACCCGGTGTCATGCCCCCACCTGGCGAGGGAGACAGGCATCCTTCAAACCATCGCCCAAAAACTGCAGAGACCTGGGCAAGGAGAGTCGGGGCAGGAAAGGCTCTCCTGAGGGATTTTGAATTTGGCCTGATCCTGTCTTTGACAAGAACTGTCTAATCCGGTTGCAGGATTCTGGCTTGGCTCACTTGGGATTTGTTCATGCTCAGATCTGAGGCCCCCGCCCTGCCAGCTGAAGTGAGTCTCGCAGCTCCCCTGTCCCCAGTTAGGGGAACTTCAATGTCAGGCGGAGCGCTGAGAGCCGTTTCTGCAGCCCCCACTAGGGGGCAGTCCCAACTCCTACCCGTCTCCTTTCTGTGCTGAGTCCCTTGGGCGAGAGAAAGAGGCACGAGCTGACCTTGGACAAACTAACATCGAGGTCCCAGGGGCAGGCAGCAGCCCCCAGCTTCCACTCCCTGCCTCCTTGCCAAGGGGGCTCGCTGGATCTCCAGCAGCCAGTCTCTCCCTGCCAGCCGCCCGTTCTTATTCTCCACTTCCGCCTCCATTTTGCAGGGCAGGTTGGGGAAAGCAGCATTGCTTAGATTCGCTCTCCTCTTCAGTCGCCCTAAAAGGAAGGTGCTATTCCCCCCACTGTAAAGGCGAGGAAACCAGCTAAAATATGCTAGTATCCTGCGGAGGGGCTTCCAGCCAGCAAGACGCTCCCACTCTCAGCAGAATACCCCCACTCCACTCCCACGGCCTCCCCTTTCCCGCTTTCCCAAATTTCTGACTCCTCTGTCCTCAGAACCACAGGTCTCTCTTCCCAAGAGGTGCTGCCTTATGTGGCTCTCAGAGGAACTGAAGTGTCAAAGGAGAGAGTAGCTAAAAGCCAGGTTCATCCTGGGAGCCAGGGCTGGAAAGAAGAGGGTCCCGCCCACTATCAGAAGCCAAATGGCAGTCCCTGCGCAGGATATTTTCGGGGTTGAGCAGGAAGACCACAGAGGTACAAACCGAGGCTCAGCAAGGGGATGCCACGCAGTCCACCCCGGACTCCCTGTCTGCGCAGCTACATTGCTCCTGGCTCCTGCACATGCTGGGCGGGTCCATCACCTCTGGGTGGGGCTTCCTCTGGGCCCACTCTTGGCTGGAGATCAGGGACTTGAAGGTAATTAAGACATATCTTGCCCCGAGGGCTTCCCAGCATCGTAGGGCAGATGGGCACCCCAGTAGAGAATTAGGAACTAACTGGGCATCTGGAAGAAGGGCCTAGAACTCAGACTAGGAGACAAGATAGAGTGCCATCAGGGAAGGCTTCCCGGAGGAGGAAACCTCTGTGCTGAGCAAGTCAGCATAAGTGGGAGTAGGGTCAGCCAAGGCCTCTTTTTGGGTTGGGGGCCAATCGTTGCCACAAAGCCCTGATGGGCTGAGCAAGGAAGTGGAGAGGAGAGGAGGGCCCAGCCAGGTCCTGCAGGGCCCCGAAGCTGGGCTGGGAAGTCAGCACAAGCTGGGGTGGAGGCTCCGCTGAGCACTAATAGTGGGAGGCCAAGATCCTGGCCTGGAGCCTGCCACCAGCAGGACAGAGAATCTGTCCTGGGCTCTAAGCTTGGGGCAGGTCGGGCTGCCAGGGAGGTGTGAGGGTGGGAACCCGGGGAAAGGGGGGAAGCCTCCTCCAGGCGCGGGGCAGCTCTGGGCCCGGCAGCAGGCAGGCCTCGGGAAGGGCCTCGCTTTTCCTCCCTCCGGCCTCCCTGGTTTTCTCCTCACTCCCTGTCGCAAGGTCTCCGTCCAGGCTAGGGTTCAGTTCCCTGCTCCTCCTCTCCGTGCCCTCCCCCGCCTGATGGCCCCACTAGTGCTGTGGTGGAGGAGAGCTCCGAGCTGAAGAACTGAGTACAAAGCCCCCAGAGCTGGGAGCGAATCTCGGCCTTGCGTCTCGCGAGCTGTGTGGCCTACAGTAAAGAGTCCGACCTCTCTGGGCCTCAGCTTCCTCCGAAATGAATGCAGTCACGGAACGCGCCAACGCAGGAGGCACCCGGGGCATCTCCTCTCTTCTCGGGAGACTAGAGCTCTGGCGGCGGGGAGGGCGCGACCCCGCGGAATCCTCCGGCAGGGCGGGGCCTTCAGGAGGCTCCTGGGATCCACGGGAAGGAGCGGGCTTGGGAACGCGGAGGGAAACTGAGGCCGCAGAGGAGGCGGCGGTTGACAGAGCGCTGCGCCTGCCGACCCCGCGTGGGCGGCCCCACTCGAAAGGACCCGGGCTCCTTTTGTCTGCAGCGTCCTCGCCGCCGCCGCCTCTCTCCCTCCCTCCCTCCCGCTCTCGCCGCGGCCCCCGCCCTTCCCCTTTCCTCCCCTCCCTTCCTCTCCCCTCCCCTCCCCTCCCCTCCGGAGCGGCGGGGGCTGCGGCGTCGCTGCTGACACTGATCGGCCGCGGCCGCCACCGGGCGGAGGCTGCGCGGCGCAGACCCAGGCGGGCGGCCCGGGAGGGCGCGCGGCGATGGCGGCGGCGGCGGCGGCGGCGGCGGCGGCGGCGGCGGGCGGGTGGCGGGCGCGGCGGGCGCAGGGCCCCGGCTGAGCTGCGGGCCGGCCCGGATGGCGGGCGGCGCGGGCTGGGCGGGCGCCCCCGCGGCTCTGCTGCGCTCCGTGCGCCGCCTGCGCGAGGTGTTCGAGGTGTGCGGCCGCGACCCCGACGGCTTCCTGCGCGTGGAGCGCGTCGCGGCGCTGGGACTGCGCTTCGGTCAGGGCGAGGAGGTAAGCGGGCCCCAGCCGGGTCCCGGCCCCGCCACCCCTCCCCCAACTCCCCGCCGGGTCACCAGCGCGGCCCGAGGCGGCGGCCTCCCTCCTGCCCGCCCCTCCGCCGCCGGAGCCCAGGACCTCGGCCCCCTTCCCCGGGCATCCCCAATCCAGCCGTGCCCTCGCTTTTCCCCCGGCGCCCAAGTCCGGAGCGTCAGCCTCATGCCCAGGGTGGCCTCTGCGCCCACCTTCCCTCCGCTGCTGTTCGGGTCCTTCTGAGCCGTCTGCACATCCCCCCCGCGTCTGGGGAAGAGCGCTGTCAGAACCCGGCCCCAGACTCCCCACCCCACCACCCGCTGCGGAGACCGAGATGCAGGGATCTGTGTGCGCCCTGCTGGGCCGGGCCAGGGGGTGAAAGGGACAGGTAGGGGCGCTCCGCAGCCATGGCTCCTCGGCGGCACCCACCCTGCCCAGGAGCGGAAGGAGGATTCCCGGCCCAGTGCCGAGTGACCTCTCATTCAGGCTCTGCTGGGCAGCCGGGTTCGCAGCTGGCTGTGTTGGCTGCGGCAGGCCAGGCAAAGCCAGGCTCAGGGAGTGGTGGCTGAGCAGGGGCTTTCCTGAGGTGAGGCCGCGTCTATCTGGGGAAAGCAGGACTGCTGTGGATTGTTAACAGGTCTGGAAGCGGAGGGCTGGTGCCGCCAGCTGGGTGGATGGAGTCCTGTCACTGAACGCACACTACACCCGTGTCCTCTGGTGCCGCCGGCATGGGCACTGGGGACTGTGTCTTAAGGGGAGTACAGGACACCCACCTGGCTGGAATAGTCAGGGGTTTCCCCTGGACACAGAAGCCCTGAGAAGTGGGTTTCCAGGCCACCTAAGGCCTCGGCTCCCTCATGGGGCGGGGGTGGGGGGGGGTGAGACCGGGGCCACGGGCCTCAAGTGGGCACTGACTGGCATTGTGTTCCCAGGTCAGGCCAGGCATTTTAGAACATGGGGGAAGCTGGGTGATGGCCATATTGGGCCTGTGCCTCCGTGTCACCAGACAGTGGGAGGTGATGGAGAACATCTCTCCACCCACACCTGGGCATGGGCCAGGACCTGTGAGTTGCTGAGAGCAGTGGGCAGAAGACAGCGAGGCAGCTTCGGCGTTTGAGAACTCAGGTACCCACCCTAGGAAGCACCACTCCTGTGCCTATGAGAGCCCAGACTGCCCACTGCAGGTTTCTGCTGAGGGGCACTGCCTGCTGCCAGCATGACCCCTCTCCTTCCCCAAAGGCCAGTCAGGCCCTGCCTTTTTCCCAGTGGCTCCCATCTGGAGCAGGCTGAGCACACTTCTGGCATGTGGATGGCCCTGCTCCTTCCTCCCAGGACACAGGCTGCAGGCCTGGTAAAGAAGCCACCAGCTCTGGCTGCAACCTGGAGCTCTGGAACCACAGAGCCTTAGTGGTGGGAAGGGCCTCCGAGCAACCTCTGGCAGGGGCCACCAGCTTCAGCCACGTGCCCGGCGAGCTTCACCCACAGCTTCAGCCACGTGCCCGGCAAGCCTCACCCACTCCTCCCCAAGCTGGACAGCTCCTGCCGTGAAACTTCTCCCTCATACACTCTAGAGACAGACCTGCTTGGCACTCAGTCTTCGCAGTTCTGCACAGGGACTCACCTGGGCCTCTCTTCTTCAGGGCAGCCTTTTTTTTTTTTTTTAATTTTTTTATTGCATTTTAGGTTTTGGGGTACATGTGAAGAACACGCAAGATTGTTGCATAGGTGCACACATGGCAGTGTGATTTGCTGCCTTCCTCCCCCTCACCTATATCTGTCATTTCTCCCCATGCTATCTCTCCCCACCTCCCTACCACCCCGTCCCTCCCCCATTTCCCCCCAACGGACCCCAGTGTGTAGTGCTCCCCTCCCCGTGTCCATGTGTTCTGATTGTTCAACACCCGCCTATGAGTGAGAAGATGCGGTGTTTGATTTTCCGGGGCAGCCTTTAAATATTTGAAAGAAGCACTCCTGCCCCTTCTCTCCTTCCCAGCTCCCCACTCCCATTTTCCCTTCTCCAAGGCAAATACCCCGGATCCTGAAGTCCTATGCCATTTCCATATGACCCAGTAGCCAGATCTCTGGCTTCTGGCCCTAACGCTGCCATCAACTAATTCTGTGACTCAGTTTTCCTGGCAATAACACGAAAGGGCTGGACCAGGAGACCTCCCCCCGCCCCCCACAGCAGACTGTTCTAGCCTCAAGTCCTCACACATATGCACGAAGCTCAGGGTGGGGCTGCCTCTGAATGGGGCACTGCACACTCCACTCATATTAAGTTTCTGGCCACTGAACCCTCCAGGGATCTGTTTTAGAAAACTCTGCCAAGCCAGGGATTCCCCACCCTTGGGGGAGGGTCAGTGATTTCTTTCTTTTAAAAACATACTCTGAGATTACTACAGAGGCGGCGGATATGCCCGGCAGAAAACTGGAAATAGAGACAAGCAAAATACAAAAGTATGTGTCCTATCTGTCAGGCAGCGCCTCGGCGACGCTTCCATCAGAGCTTTCCAGAGCTGTTTTCGTGCTTATATGTCAATTTTCTCCAGAAAATGAGATCATACTGTGCATACTGTTTTGTAGTCTACTTTTATTTCTGGTAAATGATCATCACTTTTCTGCTTCAATAAATTTTCATCTCGTTTAATATGCAGACCTTTTTCAGATTCCCCTATTTGACCCCAAAATGTCCATTTTTGCCATTTCCTCTCCAGGACTGTGCAGTGTATGCGGTTGTTGTCACCTTTTGTTCTCTCTTACTGTACCACAATTCCTTTTTCTTTTAATAATCCGGGCTTGTGGAAGCAATTGGGCCTGTTGTCTGTGTCAATAATTTCTTGAATCTAAGCCTGTTACTTGACCCTTAATCCCATTTAATTTCATCTTGTTCATTTCATCACATTGTATCAGTCAAGAGAAAGAATCTAACATCCTACCTCTGTCACTCTCAGCTGTGCTGGTGCCTGTGGGCTGGAGAAGCAGTGTTTCGTGTGTCTGAATCCACAAGGCTGGTTAAAAATGCAGGGCAGGACCATGGACAGGGCCCCGAGGCTCACACAGTATTGACCAAGACCCATGGAAATAGATTTGGCATCTCTGCTCACCACCCATCACATCCATTGATGCATTACAAAATTGGAGTGTTATTTTTCCGGCCGGGGGGAGGGCTTCCTTACAAAAAGTGTACTCTGACAGTTTCTATTTCATTTGTTTAAAAATCAGGCATCGACCCTGATTTCCCAGCTGCTTGGTGCCCCTGGGGTGGATAATGATCATTTATTAGATATGGGGTTCAGTGAACCTAGAGCTGATTGTCCACAGTTTACCACCTACCCCCAGAATACCAGGGATACCAGAATCAAATGCTTTGCAGAAACCAAAATGTACTAGGTCGAGGTCATAGGTATGAAATAAATATCCATGAGGCCATAATGAAATATACATATATATATTATTGAACAATGAATAATTAATAAGTAAGTAATAGGAAAATCTCTCATATAGAAGAAATCCAAATAACATATGTTGATAATTGCTCCATTGAGGAAGTGAAGCAAAACTTCCCATCTATAAGCATGAGATGATCATAGTGGTTTCCTTATAAAGGATAGAGTTTGGAAAATGGGGGGAAGGGCAACTGTGCAGTGGAAAAACTCAAGAAACACTGTCTCAGAAAGTGATCAAGGCCAACATCAATAGCGACAAATTATGATGATGGCATATACCCTTGGTGTGATGTGGTGAGAATAGACCTTTTCCTTTGTGGTCTTCCTCCCAAACCAGTAATCTCAGTGTAGTCATGAGAAGAATCCCAACTGAGAGGCATTCTGCAAAATACCTGATTAGTACCTCTCAGAATCGTCCAGGTCATCCAAAACAAGGAAATGCTGAGACACTGTCACAGCCAAGTGGAGACTGAGGGGGCGGGATGACTAAATATAGCATCATTGATGGGATCCTAGAACCAGGAAGAGGACATTAGGTAAAAACAGGAAGTCTGGACCAAGTGTGAACTTTAATTAATAATGTTATTTATGGGCCGGGCACGGTGGCTCAAGCTTGTAATCCCAGCACTTTGGGAGGCCGAGGCGGGTGGATCACGAGGTCAAGAGATCGAGACCATCCTGGTCAACATGGTGAAACCCCGTCTCTACTAAAAATACAAAAAAATTAGCTGGGCATGGTGGCGCACGCCTGTAATCCCAGCTACTCAGGAGGCTGAGGCAGGAGAATTGCCTGAACCCAGGAGGCGGAGGTTGCGGTGAGCCGAGATCGCGCCATTGCACTCCAGCCTGGGTAACAAGAGTGAAACCCTGTCTCAAAAAAAAAAAAAAAAAAAAAAAATGTTATTTATGGATTAGTTAGTCCCTGAAATTTCCCTGCTATGTTGACCTCGGCATCACAGCAGAAAACAGGAGACAATGGGCCAGGGCCAGGCGCAGTGGCTCATGCCTGTAATCCTAACACTTTGGGAGGTTGAGGTGGGAGGATCGCTGGAGCTCAGGAAGTTTGAGGCCAGCCTGGGCAACATGGGGAGACCCCATCTCTACAAAAAATACAAAAATTAGGCCAGGCGTGATGGCTCACGCCTGTAATCCCAGCACTTTGGGAGGCCGAGGCGGGTTTCGAGGTCAGGAGATGGAGACCATCCTGGCCAACACGGTGAAACCCATCTCTACTAAAAATACAAAAAAAAAAAAAAAAAATTAGCTGGGTGTGGTGGCCCATACTTGTAGTCCCAGCTACTTGGGAGGCTGAGGCAGGAGCATGGCTTGAACCCAGGAGGCAGAGGTTGCAGTAAGCCAAGATTGCATCACTGTACTCCAGCCTGATGACAGAGTGAGACAACAAAATATCTGCATTTCTTTCTTTTTCCCCTTTTTTTTTTTTTTTTTTTTGTGGCAACAACAACAAAAAAGAAAGAAATGCAGGTTTTTGAGGGATGGAGGCGCACCACTGCCCTGACCTGAAAGTCGACAATGCCAGGGGAGCAGGACTCGGACAAGGACGTAACATGATGGCTCAGTGCCCTGACCCCATGCCGCCTTCTCATGTATTGCATTACTTCTCTGACCTCTTTAGGCCTCTGTTTACTCATCCATCAAATGGGGCTGATCAGAGTCCCCATTCCATAGGGTTATTGTGGGGTTTGGCTGAGTTAATACATACAAAGGGCTCAGTGCAGTATCTGCACAGAGTGGGCACAACATCAGAATTGCTGGTGCTCTTGTTGTGATTATTATTATTTTCTAAACACTTGCGAGCATCTTTGAGAGGCTGTTCCGGCTGGGGATTTGCTAGGGATTGAGGTCAAGACCTGGCCCCAGCCTCTGTGTTCTCAACCCACCCTCCTGAGCCAGCTGTGGTGCTCCTGCCCCTCTCGCATCCTCTCAACAGCCAGAGAATGGCAGACGTTGAAAGCAACCAGAGATGTCCCCGACCACACTGCCCTGCAGCAAGGCCCTCTTCCTTTTCCGGTTTGAAGACCGTCCTTCTTGCTAGAGAAATGGCAGTAAGAATAATCAAGTAGGCCTCTGCCATGCATGAACACAGCACCATCTTCTCGGGGCCGTGGGCCTGTCCTGCCCTGTTGGAGATGAAGTGACGGGCCCCATTGGGCTCCCTGGGTCCTCAGGTCCTCTCTGAGCTAGTGCCTGCTGTGGGGGAATTCCCGGTGCCACTTGCCTTAAGTCTGGGTCTTTAAAATGGCAAAGGAATTGGGGTGCTAGGATGGGCTGAGACCAGCCAGGAGCCAGCCCTGGGGCTGGGGTCGATGTCTTCTGAGATACATGGGCTTCCAGGGACAAGAGCACCTGGAACTTCAGCTCCTCGCCTCAGGAGTGGGGATTGGATAATGGGGAAGATACAGCTGTGTCCTCCGCAGCTGTGGCCAGAGGAAGGGATGGAGGGGAAGGCAGGGCCAGATCAGTGCTTCCCTGTAGGCAGCGAGGCGACTCGGGCGGCCAGGAGCAGATGTGTGTGTGAGGACATGGAGGCAGGAGGCCGCCTCAGGGGACTGTGGCACATGGCAAGAGAGGAAAAACAGCCTGACCTGGGCAGTGGCAGGGGGTGCAGAATCGACAGGGGCCTGGAAGGCCGGCAAAGCCCCAACGAGCCATTCCTAAAAAGGGGTAGTTAAAGGTGCTCTTTTGAAACCCGGGCCCCTCCATGTGCCGCACCCTAATGAGGCCACTGTGCAGACAAGGCTGGCATGTCAGAAGGAAGGCCCAGGTGCCCTGAGCCTGGTGGGCAAGGTGGGGGCACCTGGGACCTGAGCCGAGAGCAGGACAGGAGTGGGCCCGGAGACGCCTTCTCTTTCCTGTGCTTCTGGGAACTGTGCCTCCGAGGTTGGAGGTCATCGCGGAAGTGGGGCCAAGGCTGGCGTCCCTTGGGGCCTGGGGATAGGCGCGTGGCACCACACTCTGCATTGCGGTGGGAGGACGAAGCCTAGCTGGGCACCCTCTGGCCTCTGGTCCCCACCAGTTTGGCTGTGCTGGGAGGAGGCTAGATGAGAAGGAAAGTCCTCTGGGACTCATCCATCTTATCAGAGACGCTCCACCCCCTTGGTTTCTCTTTTTTTTTTTTTTAATTGAGTCAGACTCTGGCTTTGTAGCTCAGGCTGGAGTGCAGGGGTGTCTCATGGCTCACTGCAGCCTTGAGCTCTTGAGCTCACGCCATCCTCCCGCCCCAGCCTCCCAAATAGTTGGCACTGCAAGTATAGGCCACCATACTCAGCTAATTTTTTGTCAGACACTCTTTTTTTTTTTTTTTGAGATGGACTCTCACTCTGTTACCCAGGCTGGAGTGCAGTGGCACCATCTTGGCTCACTGCAAGCTCTACCTCCTGGGTTCAAGTGATTCTCTCACCTCAGCCTCCCACGTAGCTGGGTTACAGGTGTGTGCCACCACGCCCAGCTAATTTTTTGTATTTTTAGTAGAGGCGGGATTTCGCCATGTGGCCAGGCTGGTCTCAGACTCTTGACCTCAAGTGATCTGCCCACCTTGGCCTTCCCAAAGTGCTGGGATTACAGGCGTGAGCCACCACCCCTGGCCTGTCAGACACTCCTGATGAAGCCTGAATTCACTGGCAAAACTTGCTGAGTTCCAGCGTGATTCTCAAGACACTGGAGTTCTGGAGAAGGAGAGAGCACCGGTGCTGAGGGGGCCATGCTATGGTGGGTGTCATCCCTGCTTCCATTGGTGAGACCTGAATGGGGAACGTGTCGTCGCGAGTGGGGCAAGAGTCAGCCCTTCACGTCAGCAGGACGTGCCCTCGGAGGGGTTTCACTGGGTAGAGAACCTTGAAGCAGCCACAAGCTTCCCTTAGGGGCATCCAGCCCATGAAGTGGGACACTCCCCCTGTATAGGTGGGCCACGAGGCTGGATGAGCAGCGTGGCTTTCAGACTTGGCCCTGGCTCTGAGGGCCAGGAACCTTCCCCAGCACCAGGAAGAAAACCAAAGAGGCAGAGGAGGAGAAACGACCAGGCAGAGGGAGGACAGGCTGGGCCAGAAGATTCCTGCAAGCCGCCCTGGCTGGTGGGTGGGGACTAGGGAGCCCAGGAACCCAGGATGGGGGTGGATGGCTGCAGTGAGGGCCGGGCTGCCTGAGAAGGCCGGTGCCTGGCAGCATTGCCTTGGAGGGCATTGCGGAGCTGGGGTGGGCAGCAGGCTCCTGGACACGGCCCCCCGGCCTGGGCAACCTGCTGCCAGCAGGTATAGGGTGTTCACAGGTCTATGTGGCAGAGGGGGTTCTGCCTCAGCCCTGGAGCTTGGGGTGGGGGGCTCCTTCCCCTCCTGTTGCAGCACCCCTTTGGCCCACCCAGCAGTTGTCCCCACCCCAGCCCTGAGCAGTGCCACCAGGAACAGTGTAGAAGGGGTACCTGACAGCTGGCTGGGATTGAGTCTTTTTTTTTTTTTTTTTTTTTTTTGAGACGAAGCCTCACTCTGCTACCCAGGCTGGAGGGGAGAGGTGTGATCTCGGCTCACTGAAACCTCTGCCTCCTGCATTCAAGCGCTTCTCCTGCCTCAGCCTCCCGAGTAGCTGGGATTACAGGCACGCGCCACCACGCCTGGCTAATTTTTTGTATTTTTAGTAGAAATTGGGTTTCACCATGCTGGCCAGGCTGGTCTTGAACTCTTGACCTTGTGATCCACCTGCCTCGGCCTCCCAAAGTACTGGGATAACAGATGTGAGCCACTGCGTCCAGCCTGGAATTGACTCTTAGAGCTGAGCCACACCTACCTGAGCAGGACGGAGGGGCGTTTCCATGGCAGCTGCCTGGAAACGGCATATGGCATGCCCGAGTCATGGCTGTCCTCCCAGCCCCAAGTTATTGCATAAAGGCGCTGACACTTTTATAGAGTTGATTTTATGGAAATATGCCTTTCGTTTACCGTTAATACATGTCCAGATTTAAAGGTTTTTTATTCCTAGGCCAGACGTGGTAGCTCACACCTGTAATCCCAGCACTTTGGGAGGTGACTATTGCATCATTTCTTCACCCCCGTCCCCCATGACCCACACGGGCACTGAGCTGCCCTCAGTCCTAAGACTGCGCCTCCGACCCCTTTGTCTGCCCCGCACTCTCCAGGCACAGGCGCTCTTGTGCAATGACCAAAGTCTCCTGCAGCCACTGGTGATTTTCCATGGACAGGAGGATATGGGGACCCAAGGAGGCCAGGACCCACCCAACTTGCTGGCTGCCTTTGTATTTCTTAATCCCTTTCATCATCAAGGTAACCAGGAGGCTCCGGGAGGTGAAGTGACTTGTCCAGGGTCTTGAGTAACTGGAGGAGCTGGGATTTGAACCCGGGTCTGTCAGGTTCTAAAGCTGCCTTCTTAGCTTCCTGCAGTTGGGGGTCTCATGGTCTTAGAAGGTCAGGGGAGGGAGAGAATGACCTGATCTGAATTTCAGAAATCTAGCAGTGGAGAAATCTGAAATTTGAGGTTTCCTCTGGCTGGAGAATTTGAATCTGGGGTGGTCTTGACTGGGGAACGCACAGATCAGAAGTAGGTCTGGGATCTGCAGGGCGGGCTGGCACTGCCAGGGACCCTCCCATGGGCACCACAGGCAGGGCCACCCCAGCACTAGGCGGGGAAAGGAGGCTGTGCCAGCAGGACCTGAGGTTTCAGAGGGAAGGAGGCTGCCTGCCATCGTGCATCCACACCACTTCCTGTTCAAATGGTGATTCCACGGCCCTGGGAGGCGTGCGTTTCTGACTGCTCCAGTTTCCTGCCAGGCACTGTGGGTAGTCCTCTGCAGGCCCAGGCTGTGTGGGGCCGATTCTTCTGTGTCTCCAGTTGGCCACCCCATCAGCACCTGGACCACACGCTCTGCTCCTGCACCCTCCTCGGCCTGCACAGCAGATCCTCCCCAGTCAAGAGGCCCTGGTGCCCTCGACGGCCCCGGCCTCACCCTGCTCTGTTGCCCCTTCCCCACGTCCACTCTTCTCCAGCGCTCAGTGCAGGCCAGGCCGGCTCTCACGTCCTCTCCCTGCCCTGGGGAAGTGGCAGGGGGCTGGGCCCTGGTGTCAGGCACACCTGGTTTGAGACCCAGCTCTGCTACTTACTCGCTGTGTGACTCTGAGACGTCACTTAACCTCTCTGTGCCTCAGTCTCCTCATCTGTATAGTGAGGATAATATTAGCAATGCATGTGAAACCCTCAGAATGACACAGGACATAGTAAGTGCCACACATGTTTGTTAAAGTGACCATTACCACCACCAACTCTAGGTTTTCTGAGTCAGCTGTCTGATCTACTCTTTTACAGATTTTTTTGAGGGCCAACTCTGTGTCGTGTTTGGGGCCAAAGGGTATATAGATGAGTAAGATGGGATTCCTTGCCTGCGGGGGGGGAGGCGTGAGATGTAGAAACCTTGGTCAGAGCTGCGGGAAGGCTGGGGCCGGAGGCTTGTACAGGTGCGGCTGAGGCAGGAAGCCAGGACAGTCGCTCTGCCTGGGAGGTGAGGGAGGCTCTCTGGAGTGGGGCTCCAGAAATGGCTGGCAGGGCTGAGTTGGGAGGGAAGGGGTATACCAAAGGCGAGACCTACCTGTGCAGAGGCCCGCCTGCAGGGGTGGGGGGCAGGGGCCAAGCAGGCAGGCTGGAGGCAGGAGGTGGCAGGGCTTGATTTGACCCCAAAGGTGTCGGAATAGAATGTTGAAGAGGTTTAAGCAGAGGGCCACACAGCTCTGGTACCTTCAGACAAACCTGCTTAAAAGTAGCGTGGGTGGGAGAGAAGGGGCCAAGGTGGGAGGTTTCTGTCCCAGTTCAGGGGCGAGGAGAGGGGAACCTGAGGATGGAGAGAAGGGGAGGGCCAGAGGGAGGCTCCCCGGCAGTCTGGAGGCGTTCACGTGAGTCCCCCGTGATCCCCATCTCAGTGACCTGACCGGGTACTGGAGCCCTGAGCCCAGTGAGGGTGGCACACGCCTGCCGAGCTCACGTGGCTCCAGGGCCTGCCCTCGCTCTCAGGAATCTTTCCAAGGGCAGCTGCTCTTTTTTTTCTTTTTTGAGATGGAGTATCGCCCTGTTGCCCAGGCTGCAGTGCAGTGGCACAATCTCGGCTCACTGCAACCTCCACCTCCCCAGTTCAAGCGATTCTCCTGCTTCAGCCCTCCCAACCAGTAGCTGAGATTACAGGCACGCACCACCACGCCTGGCTAATTTTTGTATTCTTAGTAGAGACAGCGTTTCTCCACGTTGGCCAGGCCTCGAACTCCTAACCTCAGGTGATTCACCCACCTCAGCCTCCCAAAGTGCTGAGATTACAGGTGTGAGGCACCACCAACTGACTTTTTTTTTGTATGGTGGGGACGGAGTCTTGCTCTGCTATCCGGGCTGGAGTGCAGTGGTGCAATCTCGGCTCACTGCAACCTCCGCCTCCCTGGTTCAAGTGATTTTCCTGCCTCAGCCTCCCAAGTAGCTGGGATTACCGGCGCCTGCCACCACGCCCAGCTAAGTTTTTGTATTTTTAGTAGAGACGGGGTTCACCTTCTTGGCCAGGCTGGTCTCGAAATTCCGACCTCAGGCGATCCACCTGTCTCGGCCTCCCAAAGTGCTTGGATTACAGATGTGAGCCCCCATGCCCAGCCTGCTCTTTATTTTAAAACAAAAATATTATCAAATATTGTGGGTTTTTTTTTTTTTTTTTTTGAGACAGAGTCTTACTCTGGTATCAGTGCTAGAATACAGTGGTGAGATCTTGGCTCACTGCAATCTCCGCCTCCCGGGTTCAAGTGATTCTCCTGCCTCAGCCTCCCAAGTAGCTGCCCGGCTAATTTTTTGTATTTTTAGTAGAGACAGAGTTCTACCATATTGGCCAAGCTGGTCTCGAACCCCTGACCTCGTGATCTGCCCGCCTTGGCCTCCCAAAATGCTGGGATTACAGACATGAGCCATCATATCTGGCCCGGCCATATTATTCTTGATATAGAAATTTAAACTACTTTATAGGAAAAAGAAAGCTAACTAGTACTGAATTGAATTTCTGTACCTGAAGACCCGTGTCCTGACCTTGGCGGTGACCCACAACTGGTTGTGACTGCCTAGTGTGAGCTATCACGACCTTCTTCCACCTCAAGCTTTTTCCTGTGCCTGAATCCGTCCTGGAGAGGATCGTGTCTCCTCCCTCTCCCACCCCTGCCTCATCCCAGGTGGGACTGGCACAGCACCCATCACTATTACTGTCTTCGCAGGGCTCTGTTCTGCCTGGCCCAGCTCACTGAGTCCAGCCCACCTGGCTGGGCACCTGGGCCAGCTGGTCAACCCCTGGGCTCAGCCTCTGCTCTGGTGTGTCCACGGGGCATTTTGCTGCCCAGGTGATGCCCTCAAGAGGGTGGAAGGGGCAGGGGTCTGGAGCCAGGCTCCCTGCTGAAGGCCTGGAGGAGTTCTAGGTACCCTGGGCTGAGCCACACCTCCCTCAGTACCACTGGCTCTGCTCCCCGCCCAGGCGCTCAGCTGTCAACCAGAGGTGTGGGCATCTCAGAGCCCCCGACCCCCAGAGGGCACGTCCTAGACACTGGGTGGGTGGAATCCAGGGCCTGTTGGCTCACTTGTCTGGCCAGAGGCACCGGCTTTGGGCTCCTGGTCACCTTTTCTAAAAATGGTCATGTCTCCTCCTTCTCTCTCCCCTGCCTCAATGTAAGCCTTGCCCCTGGCATGAGGGTGCCTGTTTCTCCATGCCCCCATCAGCACTATTATTTTAATATATTTGTTTCTGCCAGTTTGATAGGTGTGTAATGGTATTCCAGATTTTGTTGACGCTCTCATTTCTAATTGCTCATGAGACTCGGCATTTTTTCCATGTTGCTGTTTACTCTTGGTATTTCTTTCTGCGTAAACTGCCCTATCGATCATTTTTGAGCATTTATCAAGGGGAATATTTGGTTTTCCCTTTATTTTAAAGTCTTTTTTTTTTTCTTTTTTTTTTTTTTAAGACAGGGTTTTACCATGTTGGCCAGGCTGGTCTTGAACTCCTGACCTCAGGTGATCCGGCTGCCTCAGCCTCCCAAAGTGCTGAGATTACGGGCGTGAGCTACCGCGCCCAGCCTATTTTAAAGTCACTGTTATGTATTTCAACACTGTTTGTCATTTTTTTTCTTGCTCTGTTGCTTTCTTTTTTCTCTCTGTTAATCATATCTTATTGCTCAAAAGCTTTCCTAAGTGTGAATGTTTTCTTTTAATTATATCACATCTGTTTTGTTTCTGATTATATTCATCACTTCTTTAGTAGACACTTATTTTCCATCTCTAGCAAGAACAAATAAACTATTTTGTTTATACCAGTTATAAAAATATTTATTTTACCCATTTGGAATTTATTATAAGATTCGTTCAACATTTAGTTCTTTTTTTTTTTTTTTTTTTTTTTGAGAGTAAACTGGCATTATCTCAGCTCACTGCAACCTCTGCCTCCCGGGTTCAAGTGATTCTCCTGTCTCAGCCTCCCAAGTAGCTGGGATTACAGGCGCCCACTACCACCACCATGTTGGCCAGACTGGTCTCAAACTCCTGACCTCAAGAGATCTGCTCGCCTCAGCCTCCCAAAGTGCTGGGGCTACAGGTGTGAGCCACCTCGCCTGGCCTCAACATTTAGTTCTGTTAATAATTTGAATTTGTTTCTAAACTAGAACTAAATTCCATAAGTCAGGTTTGTTTTTCTGTTTTTTTTTTTTTCCCCACATTCTTTATTTTGAAAATATTTGACAAAAAGTTGAAAAACAGTGTGATGAACACCCAGAGAGCCTGCACCCCAACTCACCGGCTGTTTAGTGTTTTGCTACATTTGTTTTTTCTTTCACTCTTTTTCTTTTTTTTTTTTTTTTGAGACAAGGTCTCACTCTGTTACAGAGGCTGGAGTACAATGGTGCGATCCCGGCTCACTGCAACCTTCACTTCCTAGGCTCAAGCAATCCCCAGCCTCTTGAGTAGCTGGGACTAACAGGTGTGTGCCACCATGCCCACCTAATTTATTTTTATTTTTTGTAGAGTTGGGGTTCTTGCTATGTTTCTCAGGCTGGTCTTGGAACTCCTGGGCTCAAGCAGTCCTCCTGCCTCAGCCTCCCAAAGTGCTGGGATTCTAGGTATGAGCCATCACGCCTGACTTTCACTCTATCTCTTATCTGTCTGTCTATCTGTCTATCTGTGTATCATCTATCTCCATGGAAGACATCTTGACCTTTCTCCCATAAATACGCGACAGTTTCCTGCCCAAGTGCAGCACCGTCATCACACCCGGGGATTTCACATTAATTCAGCAATGTCGCCTCGCCTTCAGTTCGTAATCACATTTCCCCAGTTGTGATAACATTGACGTTTCTGACGAGTCCAGGCCAGTTGTCCTGTAGACTGTCCCATCGTCTGGATGTGTCTGTTTCCTCAAGGTTAGATACACGGTGAGCATTTTTGGCAAGGACAGGTGGTGGTGTGTCTTCAGAGCATCTCCTAAGGGGGCACGTGATGTTCATTTATCCCATTTTGACGGTGCTGAGTTTGATCACTTGATTAAGGTGGTGTCTCATCTATTCAACATAATGGTACTCTTCCTCTTATAATAAATATGTAATCTGTGGGGCCATACCTTGAGACAGTGTCAGCATTTGATTCACACAATGGTTTTAACATCCACTGATGCTCCTGGTCTGAGTAAATTACACTGGTGGTTGCAAAATAGTGATTTTTCATTCTTTCCACAGAGTTCTGTTAAAAAAAAAAAGGTCTTTTCTGAGCATCCCTATGGATTCATAGCACTTTACCTCCCCAGCCTGTCACACCTCATCCCCATCATTCTTTTTAATGCTCAACAATTTTTTGTTTTGTTTTTAATGCAACATTATAACATTTTGATCATTATTACTTGAATAATATATTTTTTAATTGAAACGAGCCAACCATTATCATCTTTTAAAAATCCCTCTGGGCCGGGCGTGGTGGCTCATGCCTGTGATCCCAGCACTTTGGGAGGCTTGTGGATCACCTGAGGTCAGGAGTTCGAGACCAGCCTGACCAACATGGAGAAACCCTGTCTCTACTAAAAATACAAAATTAGCCGGGCATGGTGGCGCGTGCCTGTTACCCCAGAACTCAGGAGCCTGAGGCAGGAGAATCGCTTGAACCTAGGAGGTAGAGATTGCAGTGAGCTGAGATTGCGCCATTGCACTCCAGCCCGGACAACAAGAGCAAAACTCTGTCTCAGGGGAAAAAAAAACAAACAAAACCCTCTGATAGTCTTCATTATTTATGGATTTTGGAGAATGTAACACACTTTTCAGGGTCTGTAATTGGCATTGTGTTCGATCTACTAGAGTGCTGCCATCTTTACATACTATATTTAGTGCTCCCAATAGGAGCAAAATATTAACATTAAAAATAAATGTTTTACAATTGGGCTGCACGAATGTTTAATATTTAATGTGTTTTATTACTGCTGAGGATGAAGTACTTTTTTTCCATTGTTTTTTTTTTTTTTTCCTAGCTGCATGTCACTAGCATACAGGAATGCAACTGATTTTTTTGTAAATTTATCTCTGCTCCCAGCACTGGTATGAATTCATTTATTACTTCTAGTAGTTTTCTGGTTGAGGTCTTTGCATTTTTAGGTAAGTCATCCCATCCACTTTGAAAGTCATTATTTGGTTATGTCTTCTTTTGAGTTCAATTACTTCTCCTTCCGAGATGGGAGCCACCAGCCTCTCTAGAGCTAAGCCGGGTGGGCACAGGAGACATCGCCCCGACTGGCATGCACTGGAACATTGGCTACAGGCCCAGCTGTGAGTCAAGGAGAAAGGCCGGGGCAGGGGCTGTGGTCTTACAGACAGGGTCCCAAAGCAAGTGGTGAATCCTGAAGAGGCCGAGGCTGGCGTTGGCACGAGAGGCGGCCTAATAGAGAAGGAAGGGGGCCAGAACGAGGTAGTCAGGCCTCCTGCTACGGATCAGGGGAGGACCCCAGCCTGGTGGGCAGAAAAACCAAGTCACACGCAGCAGAGCAGGAATGACAGACCAGGTGAAGCGCGCACACAGATGGCTGCAGAGTTGATCTGAGCAGACAGACGCAGCTGGTGGGGCTGAGGCCGTTCCCTGGCCCCTGTATGGTCTCGGATTGTGGTGGAGCCAGTAGGGATGAGGGTTGGTGAGGGCTGGCGGAGGCAGGACCCCGTCATCCTTTCCTCGTGATTTGTTACAGTGGAGGGACATAGCTTCCTACCGTTAAGTAGCTTGTCAGTACTCGGGTTTAGGTTAATATTCTTTTGCATGTTAATTAAGACCAGCCTGTCTTTCCCGTTCTCCTTTTGTTGGAGTTTTATTCAAGACCAGATGGTAAATTGTACCAAATGTCTTCCCAACATCTATTAAATGTTTCAGCGACGCTTGCTGTTTTCCCAGTCGATGCAAAGAATTATGCTTGGAGTGGGTGAGTCTCCACTTGACCAGGCCTGGTCAGGCACCCACCCCTCAGGGGCAGCCCATCCAAATCACAGGGAATCAGGGAGGAGCAGCTCCCAGGAGGAAAATCAGGGTGCACCTACCAGGCAAGGGGCAGCTTGACATTGGGTAGAAAGAAACTACAGAGATGCAGGAAAACCTCGCCTCTCAGCCCAAGTACTCTTAGTTCCGACCCTGCCCTGGAGGAGCGCTGATTTCTGTGGTTCTGCTGGCAAAGTGACCGTGAGGACAGGCGCTGGGTTTCTGCAGCCCTCTGTCTCCAACACCGGTTGTACTGGTACACAGTGCTGGGTTTATAGTGCATAACAGGGCACAGTGATACTTGACCAACTGAGTGAGTGAACAAACAGAGCGCAAGGGGACCAGCCAGGACCCCAGGAGCCCCAGCACCTCCTGAGCCCTGCCCCCGAAATCTTGTGATGTGGAAGCAAGTTCCTCTCTGCTTCTTGAGGCCACTAGATGGTTTAGGAGGCAGGAGGGCTTTGTGGTCAAGGACTCAGGGTCTGAACAGGTCAGAGGTCAACTCCCAGCTTTCCAGTGTGCTGGACCTGGGAGTGACCTGGGATGGCCTCTCTACTTCCTTGTGCCTCACCTGTGAAATGGGGATGCAGTGCGGTTCCCCTGAGAGGGTTAGGGTGATGCCGATGAGAGAAGGAGGGTGAAGCACTTAGCACAGCACCCGTGCGTCCTAAGCCCTGTACCCAGGGGAGTTACTAGGGTGGACTCTGCCCTTGGGGATATTTAGAAGAGGAAGTTCTGCACAAGTTATAGACTATCTGGGGCTCTTGGGGGGATAGGGATAAGCATCCAAGTCCAGAAGCCACTGGGATTGTGTGCTTGCTGCCGCCACCACGTGGTCCCAGGATGATGATGATGATGACGATGATGATGGAGAAACATATTCCTGCACCTGTGGCTGCAGATAAAGGAGTAAATTGAAAAGGGGGTATTGCATAGCAGAAAAGAGTGTAAGCTGGACTGGGTGTGGTGGCTCATGCCTGTAATCCCAGCACTTTGGGAGGCTGAGGCAGGCAGATCACTGGAGGCCAGGAGTTGGAGAACAGCCTGGCCAACATGATGAAACCCTATCTCTGCTAGAAATACAAAAATTAGCCAGGCATAGTGGTGCGCGCCTGTAATCCCAGCGCTGCTCCGAAGTGGCTGAAGGGGGCGGGGCATGGTATCACACTCTTGGAGGGGCTGTGACTGCTGTGGGCTGGGTCTGCCTGGGAAGGGGTGATGGCAGTCCCTCTGTTTCCACTGTTGCTGCTGGGAATATCCCCACCGCCACCACCTACCACCTTTGTGCCAGCCTCGGAGGGCATTGCCAGCTCCAAGACCAGGGCCCAGATTGAGGATCAGCCCCCTGCCACTGCCTGCCTGGGTGAGGTCTGCCAGCCGTCCAATCTGGATCCCCCTCTCAGGGTCTCGTCTTCAGAATCTCCAGCGGAAGCCTTGGAAAATGCAGCTTCCAGGGCCCCACCCTGGTGAACAGGCTCTGCAGAGCTGCGTTGAGATGACAGGATGAGAATCCCCCCATCCTTCCACCCTGGATGGCACACGGTTTAATGCAGGACACGCAGGCCCCAGATCTGAATGCCAGGCTCAAACCTCGCTTTCCTCTCTCCTACCCAGGAGATCCTGGCCAAGTTTCTGACTCTGTGGAGTCTTGGTTTTCTGGTTTATTAAGTGAGGCCAGTAACTTCCCTCCAAGGGCTGGCTTGAGGGTAAACCAGGGGGCGGGTGTATATGTGCCACACACCTGGTCCTTTCTGATGCCCAGAACCCCATTATACTGGTCCTCTGCCTCCACCCCAGGCCTCCCAGCCACTTTCTCTTGGGAAAGAGGTCTAAATTATAAATAAGGGCTTCAATCATGGATGGAGCCTCTCGCCTTCCGCTGTGCTTGCTGGAAAAGAACTTTGCACAGAGAGTCCAAAAAATGAGTAGACTCAAAACCTCCCATGTGCCTCTTGGCCCTGCCAGCTGTGCCCTAAGAAATTTGCCCCGCTGCCCAGGGGTGCCTCCCATGGGCCCAGCTCCTCAGACTGTTAGGGCGTCTTTCTGAGGAGAGGGCGCAGTTGCAGCAGAGAAGTGAGGGCTAGAAAGTCTGAGACACAGGCAGCCCCTCTGGCCATCATCCTCGCCTCGGTTGGGGCTCTGGGAGCGCCCCAGCTGCCCAGCTTCTCCTCCACCTGGGGAGCAGCTTGGTCCCTGGAGGACCCAGGGAAATCCCACCAGGATTTCCCTCCCCACGTTAGTGCATCAATGCTGGCAGCTGCACCCAGGAGCTACAGGCAGGGGTGTGGGGCGAGGGAACCGAGACATTTCACCCTCTAGGGGTGACCACGTACACCACCACCCTCCTGTCACCCAGATGCCAGTTTTGCTGTGGAAATGGCCCATTTAATGTCCTGTGTAAGGGAGAAAAGCTCCAGGCCTCCAGAGCAGGGGCCCCACCCCGTGTCCGGCAGAAGAAGGAAAGGGTATTCCAGGCCAGCAGTCGGTCCAGCGATGTGGAAACGGAGCCTGCTTCCCCTTCCCCTTAGCCCAGGAAAGCCTCAGGTAAAAACACTGACTCTGGCCCAGCCTCGCTCAAACTTACAGATTTCAGAAAGCTTCCTACATGTAACACATTGGCACTGCCAATGTGAAAGGACATCCTGGCATCTTTGGGCAAGGGACTCAACCTCTCTGGGTCCCACTCACTTCATCAGCGAAACTGGAACCATAATCTCCATTGTGCCCTGTCCCACCACAGGGACCACGGACAGGAAGGGGCCGGGCCACCTTAGTCTCTGCCGCCCACATTGGCTTGGGAGCTCCTCTTGTTCCCAGTTCCTGGCTAGGCCTGGCCCAGAAAATGTACGTGAGCACCAGTGAGTCCCAGAAGCAGGCAGGTACCAGTCCAGGTAGGTTTCAGGGCCTCTGCCAGGACTGCAGGCTGCCTGCCCCTGGGATCCCGGTGGGGTTTCTGGAGGGAGAGATTGACCAGTGGGCAGGATCTTGCTGCCACCACCGCTACTGTGGTCCCGCAGCCACCATAGGTGTCTGCCTGGGCCCTGGTGGGCAGCAGGGAGGGACACTTGGAGGAGGCAGCAAGGGGTCATTACACCCCTGAGCAGTATTTCACCTATGGCAAGAGCTCTCAAATCCAGATCCCCTCTGATCCCCATGGTGACAGTATAAGGTGAGGAGTGGTATCTGCCCCATTTCGCAGGTGAAAAAACTGAGGCTCAGGGGGGTTGGGGTCTGCCAGGGCCTCATGGTAGGTTTGAAATTCCGTTTGGGGTTCCCAGAGCAAGTCGCCCTTCTCACTTGCCATCTTGTGTTGTACTGACAGCAACAGCAGTGGGATTTCTAGCTGGAGCCACTGTGCTTTGCTTTGTTTCTGTAGCTAAACCTCAATTCACTGAAAGGCCACGAGGTGTCCTGGTTAACTCCATTTTCTGGGGAATGGAAGGAGGGCTGGTGGGAGTTTTTCATTTTGAGTCTAGTTGAAGTGTCAGGGCTCGGTGGGCAGGGCCTGTTTTGGACAGGGCAGTATAGATGGATTAGAGGAGGCAGCGTCTAGGGACACAGCTCGGAGCAGCCCAGCTCGTGCAGGCCAGTACCCCCATTTCGTGAGCAGACATTCCCGTGTAACCTTAAATAACGGGTCAGAAGCCAACAAAAGCCCCCAGGGAGCAGAGCCTTTCAAACTTCCATGAGAGCCGGAGATCTCAGCGGAGGGCTTCACACTGAGGGCGCAGCCAGGGAGCTGCCCTCCCTTGTCCCCACCAGAAGAGAGTGCCCTCCCTCTTCCCCTGCCCTCCAGCCACTCAGAGCAGCTGTGCCTCCTCAGACCCTTCGGGCACCTCTAGGGCCTGGCCTTAAGCTACCCTCTCCCTCCTCCCAGCCTTTGCTCACACCAAAGCCCCCCCTCCTGAGTCCCCATTCCCCACACCTGCTGGGTCAGCCCCCCTAAAACTTCGAGGACTTGAGGTAGCACCTTCGAGGGGGTTACATTGTGATGGAGCCTATCTCGTCTTCCCCCACAATGCAGTGAGCAGTTTTTCAAAAGAACGAAAAGAGCTTTGCTGAGTTTTTTCCCCTATGTTTAAAAATGATCCGGATCATTTTGTAAATTCAGTCAGTTACAGATTGTTGGAAGGAGAGGTGCAAGGACTGGCTGTCCCAGCTCCTGAAGTTCACGGTGTCAGCAGCCTCCTGACCAGTGTCCGGCCCTGCTCTGCCTGTGAAAGCCTCCTTTATCCCGAGGCTGCTGTGTGTCAGCCGCCAGGCCGTCTCGATAGGCCATTCCCTTCAGCCCTGACACATGACGCGGTACTGCTGCTCAGGGAGGTTGAGTCATCGCGGCTGGTCACACAGCTCGGAAATGGAGGAGGTGGGATTCCAGCGCAGCCTGGGAGCCCCGCTACGCTGGCCCTGGGCACGTCGCAGTGTTAACGGTCACCTACGCACTTTTATGCTGCTATTCCCCAGGCTATTTTTATTTCTCTCAAAAATAACTCCAGGACATCTGTTCCTTCCCTGGGAGCTTCCTAGGAGCCTCTCTGTCTCCGCACAGGCCAGTCTGGCTGAAGAGCGGTGGAAACATTTGCGGAAGGAACGGACAGATGGACAGATGCATGTGGAGGCCAGCCTGCTTCAGAGACCACCCAGGCTTCTGTCACTTTCACTCCTATTCAGACCCCAAACAAAGCCCTCGTGGGTGGCCTGAGGGATTCTGTCAGCCCAGGCTCAGGCTGTGAATGAGGGGCCTCCTGATGACACTCAGACGGATGGACACGGACATGTTGGTGGTCCCATAAAGGAGGGCGTCTCCAGCTGTGGCTGGTGAGACAGCACTCCCAGGAGGTGGCCTGGGTACCATGTCACGGGGCCATGGTGCTGGCCGGCCCTCTGGATGTCTGGCCACCCTGGCCAGAGGCACTCCAAAGCCACACAGCCCCTTCCACCTTCCCTCCCATCACCACCTTTTTCCCCCCAGGGTGCAGGAACTGGCAGGACCCACTTTGGAAATCCCTCCCTCATCCCTTGTCTCTGGCTGGTGTTGCTGAAGCTCTTGTCTGGCTCCTCTCCCATCCCTGCCTCAGAATTGATGGAGAGGGCCAGTGGCCGCCTTGCCCTTTGTCGCACCAGCAGGCCTGGGGGTGGCGGTTCCAGAGTACAGGGTCCTATTGTGTGCCCTGACATCAGGCAGCTGGACTGCAGGGAGTGAGCCTCAACAAGCAGCTGGAGCATCTCGCCTGAAGCCCCAGGAGAGGCTGGAGCCCAGGAGGAGGGGCCGTCCTGGAGAGGGACCGAGCCAGGGGGAGCTGGATTCCAGCCCTGCCTGCTGTGTGTGGAGGCTGGGACGCATCAGGTCCACTGCTGTGCCAGGGGAATGATGGGCTGTTCGGCCGCTTCACGGAGCTGCTGGGAGTGGTGCACTTGAGTGCTTCGAAGGCTGCCTGACACCAGCCAGCTCCTCCCTGTTCTCACTGTGGCTCATATTCAGGATAAGGCGCATGCAAGCCCTTCGCCTGGCTCGGAAACCCTTGTCTTTCAGGCTTGTTCTCTCTTCGGCCCCATCTCTTGAGGACTTCTCCTCCCCACACTCCCTCCATCTACCCCAGACGCCCTGCCTTTGCCAGCACGGCTCCCTCTCCCTCTCCTGTTCCCTCTTGCTGCCCTTCACGTCCTTCCCCATCGTCCGTCTCACTTGGCCAGCCCCCAGCAGAAAACCCTGCAGCTGGTCCTGGGATTTGTGATGCCTCCGGTACCCCAGGGTCCCCACAGGTGTCCCCTGAATATAAGGCCCTCAGAATAGCCACCCCTGAGCAAGGATCTGGCTTCAGCAGCTGCCTCACCTCCTCCAGAGGGTCCCCTCCCCAGAAGCACTTCCGGTTCAACCTAGGCTCCACTTGGGGCCACGACTTTCAGTGCTGGAAGGCACTTCCCAGCCCAGCGGCTGCAGGGAGTCTCCAGGTACCCAGACGTGCCCTTCTCGCCCTCTGGTCACTGTCCGCTCCCCTCTTTTCCTGTCTGCCTTCTATTGTGGCTGCTTTTTTATGCTGGGGCGCTTCAACTTCACCCCACCCCAAGCCAAGCCCTGAAACACCTTTTGTGGGTATAGGTGACTTCAGGTGCCCAGCCAAGCCCGGGTTACTGCCAAAAGTAGCAGGAATTGCCGCTCTGATGCCCATGGGGGCCAGGAAGGGAAGCAGCCTAGGTAGGAGGTGGAGCTGTGGTGGGGGTGGGGCTGGGGTGGGAAACTACTTGGTATTTGGGTTTCCCATGGTCAGCTGGGGAGCAGAGCGCCTTCCCTTTCTAAACAGTATGCTTGAATTCAGCTGTTGCTCATTGTTGCTGTGGGAGAATATGGGACTTGTGTTGCCAGATCTGATTTTTCAAGAAAAGCCAGGGGCTGGGGATGGCGGCTCACACCTGTAATCCCAACACTTTGGGAAGTCAAGGCAGGAGGATCACTTGAGGCCAGGAATTCAAGACCATTTGGGCAACCATCTCTACAAAAAATAAAAAATTAGCCAGGTGTGGTGGTGTACGTCTGTAGTCCCAGCTGCTTAGGAGGCTGAGTTGGGAGGGTCCCTTGCACCTGGGAGGTCAAAGCTGCAGTGAGCTGTGATCATGCCACTGCACTCCAGCCTGGGTGACAGTGAGACCCTGTCTATAAAAAAGATAGAAATAAAATTTTAAAGCCAGATATCCAAGTTTATATGTGCAGTTCTCCTGATTTTTTTTTTTTTTCAAGATAGTGTCTCACTGTGTGACTCAGGCTGTAGTGCAGTGGCACAATCACAGCGCACCACAGCCTTGACTTCCCAGGCTCAGGTGCTTCTCCCACCTCAACCTCCCAAGTAGCTGGGACTACAGGTGTGCACCACCACACCTGGCGAATATTGTTTATTTTTTTGTAGAGACGGGGTTTCGCCATCTTGCCTGGGCTGGTCTCGAACTCCTGAGCTTCAGTGTTCCTCCTTCCTTGACCCACTCCCAAAGTGCTGAGGTTACAGGTGTGAGCTACTGTGCCCAGCCAGTTCCCTTGATTTTTAAAGAAAAAATCTTAAATACTTTTTTATTGCATTTTAGGTTTTGGGGTACATGTGAAGAACATGCAAGATTGTTGCATAGGTACACACGTGGCAGTGTGATTTGCTGCCTTCCTCCCCATCACCTATATCTGGCATTTCTCCCCTTGCTATCTCTCCCCAACTCACCACCCTCCGTCTGCTGTCCCTCCCCTATTTCTCCCCAACAGACCCCAGTGTGTAGTGCTCCCCTCCATGTGTCCATGTGTTCTCATTGTTCAACACCCGCCTATGAGTCAGAACATGTGGTGTTTGATTTTCTGCTCTTGTGTGAGTTTGCTGAGAATGATGGTTTCCAGGTTCATCCATGTCCCTACAAAGGACACGAACTCATCGTTTTTGATGGCTGCATAGTATTCCATAGTAAAATTTGCTTTTGGGGGCTTAGGGGAAGAAGTGTCACTACTTACATAGATTCCTGTAACTCCCACCGCCATCAGGGATAGAACCGTTCATCCTCAAATTCCCTCTGGCCGTTCCTTTGTCCTCAGTCCCTCCTCCTCACTCTTGGCATCCACTGATCTGTCCTTTGTCACTATGGTTTTGCCTTTTGCACATAAATGGAATCAAATAGTTTGTAACTTTTGGGGATGTGGTTTCTTTCCCGTAGCATAACGCATCCGAGATTCATCTGTGTTTTTGTGTGTCAATCATTTGTTCCTTTTGATTAAAGAATACTTGCTTGTCCATTCAGTTGTTGAAAGACACTGGGGATGTTCCCAGGTTTGGGCGATTATGTGTAATGCTGCTGTGGACATTGTGTGCAGTTTTGTGTATGTGTGTGTGTGAATATAAGTTTTCATTTCTCTAAGATAAGGGAAAAGTAAGGAAGTGCCCTATTTCTACATTGTAGAGAGGTGTTTTTTTTGGGGGGCTTATATCATGAATGGATGTTGAATTTTGCCATTTGATTTCTCTGCATCTTTCAATGGGTTTTTCTTCTTTTTTGAGACGGAGTTTCGCTCTTGTTACCCAGGCTGGAGTGCAATGGCGCGATCTTGGCTCACTGCAACCTCCGCCTCCTGGGTTCAGGCAATTCTCCTGCCTCAGCCTCCTGAGTAGCTGGGATTACAGGCACGCGCCACCATGCCCAGCTAATTTTATTTTTATTTTTAGTAGAGACGGGGTTTCACCATGTTGACCAGGATGGTCTCGATCTCTTGACCTCATGATCTACCCGCCTCGGTCTCCCAAAGTGCTGGGATTACAGGCTTGAGCCACCGTGCCCGGCCGGGTTTTTCTTCTTTAGTCATGTATAGATTACATCAATTAGTTTGCAAATGTTGGGCCAGTTTTGCTGGATAAACCCCATTCGCCTGCTGGTCTTGTTATATTATTCATACATATCTCCTGGATTTGATTTGCTAATATTTTGCTGAAGTTCATTGCATCTGTGTTCATGAGGGATATTGGTTTGTAGTTTTCTTATATAGCTTTTGTTTGATTTGGGTATCAGGGTATATTACTGGCCCCATAAAATGAGTTGGGAAGTGTCTCATGTATTCTCTGGAAGAGGTTGTGTAGAATTCATGTATATTTTCCTTAAGTACTTAGCGGAATTATCTGGGCCTGAGATTTTTCTTTTTGGAAGGGTATAAATTAAGAAATTAATAATAATTATGTTTTAAGACTGAGTTTCACCTTTGTTGCCCAGGCTAGAGTGCAATGATGTGATCTCTGCTCACCACAACCTCCACCTCCCGGCTTCAAGCGATTCTCCTGCCTCAGCCTCCAGAGTACCTGGGATTATAGGCATGCTCCACCATGCCTGGCTAATTATGTGTTTTTAGTAGAGATGAGGTTTCTCCATGTTGATCAGGCTGGTCTCCAACTCCCGACTTCAGGTGATCCACCTGCCTCAGCCTCCCAAAGTGCTAGGATTACAGGTGTGAGCCATGGTACCTGGTGGAAATTAATTTCTTTAATAGCTCAAGGACTGTTCAGATTATCTGTTTCTTCTTGCATGAGCTTTGGTACTTTGTGTTTTTCAAAGAATTGGTCCACTAGTTCATCTAAGTTATAGAAACTATGTGTGTAGAAGTGTTCCTACTGTTTCCTTATTAGCCTTTTAAAGAATGTAAGACTGTAGTGATATCTGTTTTCTTTTTCTTTCTTTCTTTTTTTTTTTCAGACAAGGTCACACTCTATCATCCAGGCTGGAATGTAGTGGTGCAGTCAAAGCTGTCTGTAGCCTTGACCTCCCTAGCTCAAGCAATCCTCTTGCCTCAGCCAACCCCAGTAGCTGGAACCAGAGGCATCTGCCATCATGCTCGGCTAATTTTTTTTTTTTTAATCTTTTGTAGAGATAGGATCTTTCTATGTTGCCCAGGCTGATCTTGAATGCCTGGTGTCAAGTAATCCTCCCATCCTGGCCTCCCAAAGTGCTGGGATTACATGTGTGAGCCACTGTGCCCAGTCTCATTTTTGATATGGGTAATTTTTATCTTCTCTCTCTCTGTCATTCTGGTTAGAAATGCATCATTTTTGTTAATTTCAAAAAAAAAAAAACAGATTTGGGTTTTGTTGATTTTTTTCTACCAGTCTTAATTTTATTAATTTCTGCTCTTTGTTGTTGTTGTTGTTGTTTTTTTGAGATGAAGTCTTGTCTATTGCCCAGGCTGGAGTGCAGTAGCCCAAATCTTAGCTCACCACCACGCCCGGCTAGGTTTTTGTATTTTTCGTAGAGACAGGGTTCCACCATATTGGCCAGCTGGTCTGAAATGCCTGACCTTGTGACCTGCCTTCCTTGGCTTCCCAAAGTGCTAGGCGTACAGGCGTGAGCCACTGTGCCTGTCCTCTGCTCTTATCTTTATTATTTAGTGGCACAGTGTATCAAAATTTATTTTTCCTTTTTTTTTTCTTTTGAGATGGAGTCACGACCTTGGCTCATTGCAACCTCCTATCTCCTGGGTTCAAGTATTTCTTCTGCCTCAGCCTCCCCAGTAGCTGAGACTACAGGCATACACCACCATCCCTGGCTATTTTGTTTTTTTGAGATGGAGTCTTGCTCTATCGCCCAGGCTGGAGTATGGTGGCACAATCTTGGCTCACTATAATCCCTGCCACCCGGGTTCAAGCAATTCTCTGACTCAGCCTCCCAAGTAGCTGGGATTACAGGCATCCGACACCACATTCGGCTAATTTTTGTGTGTTTATTAGAGACAAGTTTTCACCATCGTGTTCAGGCTGGTCTTGAACTCCTGATCTTGTGATCCACCTGGTTCAGCCTCCCAAAGTGTTGGGATTACAGACAAGACCCACTGTGCCTGGACTTTTTTTTTTTTTTTTTTTTTTTGAGATGGAGTGTCACTCTGTCACCCAGCCTGGAGTGCAGTGGTACTATGTCAGCTCACTTCAGCCTCTGCCTCCCAGGTTCAAGCAATTCTTCCACCTCAGCCTCCCGAGTAGCTGGGATTACAGGCTCACACCACCACACCCGGCCTAATTTTTGTATTTTTAGTAGAGATGGGGTTTCACCATGTTGGCCAGGCTGGTCTTGAACTCCTGACCTCAAGTGATCTGCCCACCTTGGCCTACCAGAGTGCTGGGATTACAGGTGTGAGCCACTGTGCCTGGCCTAATTTTTCTTTTGATACTTAAGTTCTTAAGCAAGACTTGTCTATACCAATGCCAGTTTTTCTAGGTGAAAAGAGAGCAGAATACAGATTTATTCTTTCTCTGGTCAGAGCAAGCCCCTAAACCTGTCAGCATAATAATAGTGATTGCAATTTTTTTTTTTTAAGACAGAGTCTTGCTATTTTTTGTATTCTTAGTAGAGATGGGGTTTCACCATGTTGGCTAGGATGGTCTCGATCTCTTGACCTCGTGATCCACCTGCCTTGGCCTCCTAAAGTGCTGGGATTATAGGCATAAGCCACCATGTCCAGCCATAATTGCAATTATTTTAGCAGAAATAATAATTACTGGCTAAGAACATGAACTCTGGAACCAGGCGTCTTGTTTTCAGTCGTCTCCTATGAACAGTGAGACCTTAACTCTGAATGACTTTGCCTTTCTATGTCTCAGTTTCCTCACCTGTAAAATGGGAATAATAATAGTATCTACTTCCCAGGTGGGTGCGAGGATTATACAAATTCATATGGATAGAGTGCCCCTGATGGTGCCTGGTGCAAAGGAAGGCTCACTAAGCATTGGCTTTGATTCCTGTGGGTAATGGCTAATGTTTATTAGACACCTTGCCGTGTAGACAGCTTCACAGTGGCAAGATAAGCCGGCTTATCTCCCTTCCTCAGATGAGGCAGCTGAGATTTCAGAAGGCAAATGGCTTGCTTGAGTCCATCTGGCCTTCAGACCTTGAAATTAGGGAGGCTCGGGTGGCTGGGCCCGGGCTTAGGGAGTATCTGGCTGGTAATCAATCAGACAGCAGCGGCTGCGAAGCTTTTTAACATCATCTGGTCTGAGCTAGAAGAGATGTGACCCAGGGGACTGAGTCAGGGAAAAGAATCAGCCTGAAGAGAAAGGCAACAGAAATAGAAGGGGAAGCCTGGTAATTGGCCCCAAAAAGGAAAGATCAGTGTTTTACTGCCAGTGAACAACCAGTTTCCCTGGCAGCAAGCTGGGGCCCAGCTGTGTGTGCTTCAGCGACCACAGCTGCTCCTGCAGCGCCTGCCAGCCCTGGTGAGCCTGTCTCTCAAGGCCCGGGAGCCAGAGCGGGAAGCCCAGGGCTGCCCAGCCACACATGATGTGTGCCCCTGGGTGGGGCGCGGCCCCCCAGCTCCCTGCCTGGGGCTCAGGCTCCCCACGAAGCTCACATGGGGTGGCTATTTGCTGTACTCCCCGTATGACCTCGAGCAAGTCCCCCTCCCCTCCCTGGAACCTGGCGTCACCAACCGTGAAATGACAGGCTGGGTCAATGCAATGTGTCTGGCAGAAGAACTGTCTGTAGCAAAGGTCACCCGATGTCCAGGAAGCTGGAGATTCTTTGTGATCAAAGGCCAGGGGTCCCCACCATGTGGGTAAAGCTTCTTTGATATCAGGGCGCCCAGGGATGAAAACAGCACTTCTGTGCAGACAGCCTGGTGAGAGCCGCTGGCCCAGGAAGGCAGCAGGGAGCAGTGGCTGACTGTCGGGGGTCAGTAAGACCTGGCCAGGTTCAAGAGTTACCACTACAGCTGGGCAAACATTGTAAATGTTAAAAAAAAAAAAGTGGGGTAAAAAGTGGGGCACAGTGGCCTAAGCCTGTAATCCCAGCACTTTGGGAGGCCAAGGTGGGTGGATCATGTTTTCAGGAGTTCAAGACCAGCCTGGCCAATATAGTGAAACCTGCCTCTACTAAAAATACAAAAGAAACCAAAAAATTAGCTGGGCATGGTGGTGTGCGCCTGTAATCCCAGCTACTTTGGAGGCTGAGGCAGAGAATTGCTTGAACCCAGGAGGCAGAAGTTGCAGTGAGCCAAGATCACACCACTGCACTCCAGCCTGGCAGGAGAGCGAGACTCTGTCTAAAAAAAAATAAAAAATAAAAAAAGCCGGGCACGGTGGCTCATGCCTGTAATCCTAGCACTTTGGGAGGCCGAGGTGGGTGGATCACCTGAAGTCAGGAGTTCAAGACTAGCCTGGCCAACATGGTGAAACCCCGTCTTAAAAAAAAAAAAAAAAAAAAAGAGTTACCACTGCAGTGACTTTATCTAAATGTCTTAAGCTCTCTGAGTCAGGCTCAGAGAGCTTAAGACATTTAGATATTTAAGCCTCAGCCGGGCGCGGTGGCTCAAGCCTGTAATCCCAGCACTTTGGGAGGCCGAGGCGGGTGGATCACGAGGTCAAGAGATCGAGACCATCCTGGTCAACATGGTGAAACCCGGTCTCTACTAAAGATACAAAAAATTATCTGGGCATGGTGGCGCGTGCCTGTAATCCCAGCTACTCAGGAGGCTGAGGCAGGAGAATTGCCTGAACCCAGGAGGCGGAGGTTGCGGTGAGCCGAGATCGCGCCATTGCAGTCCAGCCTGGGTAACAAGAGCGAAACTCCGTCTCAAAAAAAAAAAAAAAAAAAAAAAAGATATTTAAGCCTCAACTTAAAATGGGGGACTATAATAATAGCTACTGTTAAGGTTAAGGTTGCTGTGAGGATTAAATGAGACTCTATGCACCCTCCATGGACTCCAAGAATTCTCATTACCTCTCCACATAAATGATGCTGTTATTTATTTCAAAACTCATTGAGCCTGTGGCAATGGTATGTATTGGTAATAACCAGCATTATTACTATTACTATTATTCTAATAATTTCACACTTGTTTTTCTAAAGGGCAGAACATCAGTGTGCCTGGTCCTTTTTTTTTTTTTTTTGAGATGGAATCTTGCTCTGTTGCCCAGGCTGGAGTGCAGTGGCAAGATCTCGGCTCACTGCAACCTCCACCTCTTTGGTTCAAACAATTTTCCTGCCTTAGCCTCCCTGAGTAGCTGGGATTACAAGCTCCTGCCACTACGTCTGGCTAATTTTTGTATTTTTAGTAGAGATGGGGTTTCGCCCTGTTGGCCAAGCTGGTCTCCAACTCGTGACCTCAGGTGACCGACCTGCCTTGGCCTTCTGAAGTGCTGGAATTACAGGTGTGAGCCACAGCACCCGGCTGGCCTGCCACTTTTGTGACCACTACTCTGGGGCTGCCATTCTTTGAAGAGCCCTGTGGGAGCAGCTGCTGAGAAGTCACAGCCTGTGGCGTGGCCCCGGTTGAAGCCTGGACCATGGCTCGGGGTGCTCTGGGGGCCATGCTATGGCCCTCAGTACCCCATCTGCCCCCCAGTACCCCATCTCTCTGCCTGTCATCAAACGACCCCACCCTCACCTCCATCCTAGGGAGGCTTTTGCTGCAGAGGAATGGACAGCTCGCCCCACCAGAGTCCCCCAGCCTCAGGGAGTGGTGGACGCAAGGATTACAGAATCCAGATCCATGCGCTGCTGCCTCTTAGGTGGACCCGAGGTCAGGGTTCTCCTCAGTCAGTTGGCACTCTGTGGCAGACTCCACCCTTGACTTGCTTCAGAAATGACGAAGGCAGATCCCTGAACTTGGAGAGGACTGTAGGTGTGAACATGGGAGGCTAGGGGGTAGAGGGTACCCCGGCCCATGCCCACATTCACATACCCCCTATAATGCCAGCAATGCAAGGGCAGGAGGAGAGGAGGTGGAATGCCAGCGGGATGGTGGGTGGGCTCCCCTGCAGCCCTGCAGGTGGCATCTGGGCATCGCTATTCTCAGAAGCCACGTCATTGCCTGGCAGTGTCAGAGGCTGGCACGGCTTGGGGGAGGGGCAGCTGCAGTGCTGAGGAGGCTATCAAAGAGCCTCCTTCACTGAAATTTTGCAGGTCTTTCTTGAGAGCCCACTAGGCACCAGGTTCAGGGGGCTTCACAGACAGGATGTTGCATGGCCCTCTGCCCCTCCCTCAGCCCAGATGACACCAGAGTGGAAAAGCAGGGTCAGCTAGAATCAAGAAGTGAACACAGAGCCACCAAGTTCCAGGCAGGGAGAAGGTGGTTAGGGTGGGGGCCCTCTTTGTCCAGTGCCGCCTTCCAAAGCCCACTGGGCACAGCCCCATGGTGCCAGGCCAGCAGCAGTGACCAGGGCTTCAGACCGCTGCTGCAGCTGCCATGCTGTGGGCATGCAAGAAAAACATGGTCCCCATGAATAGATGAATCCCCAGCGTGGTTTGGCTTTGGTGTGGTGTGCTGGCAAGTCTGCCCGTAACAGCGTGAACACTCACAACAGTTGACGGACTGCTTCCTGCACGCTGTGCTCTGCAGGTCCCGGGTGCCCTCAGATCCATCATCTGCAGCCCAGCCTGAGCGGATCCTGGAAAGAACTCATCCTGGCCTGGCTGTGCTATAGATACTAATGGCAGTTATTAGGGGGATCGGCAAGGTGCCTGATGAGGAGTGTAAGCGTGTACGCAAGTGTATGTGCTATTGTGTATGTGTGGCTAGCCAGCGGAACCAGCAGCTACCACCATCAGCCCCTGACAGAGTGCTCGGCATGTAAGAGGTGCTCAGTCATCACTTGTTGAATAAGTGAATGAATGCACGAATGAATATGTGAATACATGAATGAATGCAGGGGTGCTGTGGGAGGGCTGCCACTAAGTTGTAGAAGCAGTTTCAGATTTAGAAGCGGGCTTCTGAGCCAAGCGTGGTGGTGCACCTGTAGTCTCAGGTACTGGGAGGCTGAGGTGGGCGGGTCCCTTGGGTCCGGGCATTTGAGGCTGCAGTGATCTGTGATCATGCACTGCACTCCAGACTGGGCAACAGCGTGGGGACCTGGCTCTAAAATATACATATATTATTATTATTGGAGACGTAGTTTCACTCTTGTCACCCAGGCTGGAGTGCAGTGGCACAATCTCGGATCACTGCAACCTCTGCCTCCCGAGTTCAAGCAATTCTCTTGCCTCAGCCTCCCAAGTAGCTGGGACTACAGGTGCACGCCACCACAGCTGGCTAATTTTTGTATTTTTAGTAGAGACAGAGTTTCATCACGTTGACCAGGCTGGTCTTGAACTCCTGACCTCAGGTGATCCACCCACCTCAGCCTCCCCAAGTGCTGAGATTACAGGTGTGACCCACCATGCCCAGTCAATTATTATTTTTTGAGACAGACCATTGCTCTGTCACCCATGTCGGAGTGCAGTAACGCGATCTCAGCTCACTGCAACCTCTGCCTCCCAGGTACGAGCAATTCTCCTGCCTCAGCCTCCCAAGTAACTGGGATTACAGGCATGCGCCACCATGTCCCACTAATTTTTTGTTTTAGTAGAGATGGGGTTTTGACATGTTGCCCAGGCTGGTCTCAAACTTCTGACCTCAGGTGATCTGCCTGCCTTGACCTTTCAAAGTGCTGGGATCACAGGTGTGAGCCACCACACCCAGCCAAATTATCTTTTTAGAATAATAAATCTCGCTCTCCCTCAATCTCCCTCTGTTGCCCAGGCTGGAGTGCAGTGGTGCCATCTTGGCTTACTGAAACCTCCACCTCCTGGGTTCAAGTGATTTTCTTGCCTCAGCCTACCAAGTAGCTGGGATTCCAGGCGCCTACCACCACACTCAGCTAATTTTTGTATTTTTAGTAGAGATGGGGTTTTTGCCATGTTGGCCAGGCTGGTCTCAACTCCTGACCTCCAGTGATCCACCCGCCTTGGCCTCCCAAAGTCCTGGGCCATGCGCCTGGAAAAAAAAAAAAAAAAGTCTTTTAATAAAAGAAAACAAGCAGCTTCTGGAAGAAATGTCAAGAAGCTGAAATGCATGTGTTGGAAATTTCAAGGGGAAAAAAATGGCTCCAATTAATTACAAAAGATCCTTCTTACAAAATTGACCATTACTAAAAACAAGGGAAAAATAACCAGGGCTGGCAAGTTTGAAGTCTGTCCCTCTGATTGAAGACTAAATTGAGACACCTTTACAGAAGACAATTTGGCAACTGTTATCAAGAGCCTTAAGAAGATAGATAGGGGCTGGGCATGGCGATTCACTCCTATAATCCCAGCACTTTGAGAGGCTGAGGCAGGCAGATCACGAGGTTGAGAGCTCGAGACCATCCTGGCCAACATCGCGAGACTCCGTCTCTACTAAAACTACAAAATTTAGCTGGGCGTGATGGCGTGTGCCTGTAGTAGCAGCTATTTGGGAGGCTGAGGCAGGAGAAGCGCTAGAACCTGGGAGGCGGAGGTTGAAGTGAGCTGTAATCACACTATTGCACTCCAGCCTGGTGACAGAGTAAGACTCTGTCTCAAAAAAAAAAAAAAAAAAAAAGTAGATGTTTTATACAACCATTTATATTCATTTAGTCAGCAAAGATTATGAAGCCTCTACCATGTACCAGTCATGGTGTAAGCAACCAGGTATGTAGTGGTGATCAGAACAGACAGGCCCTTGCCCTTACAGAGCTTCCTTTGTAGAGAGAAGATATAAATTATTCAAATTATCACACAAGCATACAACTATATGAAAGAAAATGGAGTCACTAAGGCTAAGGCTTTCTGCAGTGAGACAGAGAGGTGGCAGGAAGACTGCATTTACGCCGGCTGCAGTTCAAAACACACCCTATCCCAATAGACTTGGATACACAACTGAAGTCACGATCTGCCAGCTCCAACACTTCTCAGCTGGGAGTACCCTAATTAGCTAACCAGGCAGAAAGGCTTTGCAATTTAGGATTTCTTCCCAGCCAGTGAGCTGCCTCTGAAAACAACTTTTTGTGGAAATCCCACGTAAAAAATCCTCTCCTGGCCGGGTGTGATGGCTGGCACCTGTAATCCAAGCACTTTGGAAGGCCGAGGTGGGTGTATCACCTGAGGTCAGGAGTTGGAGACCAGCCTGGTCAACAGAGTGAAACCTCCTGTCTACTAAAAATACAAAAGTTAGCCAGGCCTGGTGGCGCCCACCTGTAATCGAAGCTCGTGGAGATTGCAGTAAGCTGAGATCACGCCACTGTACTCAAAGCCTGGGCAAGAGAGCGAGACTCCATCTCAAAAAAAAAAAAAAAGCATTTTCTCCTGCACTTCCCTCCTGGGATGCTCTTCTGGGCTGTCCTGATCCAGTTACCTGGATTGCAATTTTTTCTTTCCCAAATAAACGCTATTTCCTTTGACCTCCATGTCAATCTCTTTTTAGCTAATGATAGCAAGTTATAACAAATAGTTTGAAGGGAAAGTATAGGATGTTGGCCGGGCGCGGTGGCTCAAGCCTGTAATCCCAGCACTTTGGGAGGCCGAGGCGGGTGGATCACGAGGTCAAGAGATCGAGACCATCCTGGTCAACATGGTGAAACCCTGTCTCTACTAAAAATACAAAAAATTAGCTGGGCATGGTGGCATGTGCCTGTAATTCTAGCTACTCAGGAGACTGAGGCAGGAGAATTGTCTGAACCCGGGAGGCGGAGGTTGCGGTGACCCGAGATCGCGCCATTGCACTCCAGCCTGGGTAACAAGAGCGAAACTCCGTCTCAAAAAAAAAAAAAAAAAAAAGGGGTGCTACAAGACAGGGTAGCAGCAGGGTGGGCCCTGATTGGATGGGGGTGGTCAGGACAGGCCTGTCTGGGGGAGGGACATTTAATAGAGGTACAAAGGGAGAACTGAAGGATGGACAGACATTGCCAGATGATGAATGGGGAGGACAGCTATTCAAGATACCGAGAATAGCATGTGCAAAGGCCCTGTGGCAGAGAAGAATGTGGTGGTTTGCTTGAGGAGCTGGCCAAAAGCTAGTGTGGCTAGAGTACGGTGAGTGATGAAGAGCATGGGAGGAGAGGGAGTGGAGGGGGTCAGATCACACGGGGCCTCGTGGGCCATGTTGTGGAGTTGGGATTTTCATCCTAAGTGTGGTGGAATGATACTGGAAGGTTTTCAGCAGAGGAGTGGATAACTTGATCCAGTTAGACTTGCATGAGGTCCAGGAGATAGAGGATGATGGCTATGACCAGTGGGGTCCCTGGGGTGGTGTGGAAAATGAGGGAGCTGTGGGATGCAGTAGGTGCGTGGACTGGATGTGAGTGACAGGGAGCAGACCCAGTGATGTTGAGCAACGCTGCAGTGGCAGCAAGGGAAGATGGGGTCAGGGAGTAGGACATTCAGGTGGGTGGTATTGGAGGGGTGATGACTGGGTTGAACAAGGGACTTGGCCCCTGAAGTGGGATATGAGGCAACAAGAAAATTAAGGATCTGAGAGGCCGGGGTTGATGGGTCATCCACACAGCTGCCAGAACCCCAAAAGACGAGTTGTAAAAGCAAAAAGCTGGAAATAACCAAAATGCCCAACTATTAGGGATGGTTAGGTAAATCATGATGAATCCACTGGGCAGAATATGTTACAGCCACTAACAATGAGGGTGGTACACACCAAGCAGCATGGAAAACTGTTTCTGTTGTACTTGTTACATGGGAGAGAAACTCCCCAACCTCAGGGATGGCTGACTCTGCCAGGGGGAAACTTACTTCCTTATTCATTTAGCACCGTTTATTGACATGCAAGATACAAATCGAACAGAAAAGTGCAATAGCCACAAGCGTCCAGCTTAGTGAGTTTTCCCCATCTAGCCAGTGCCTAGAACAAGAAATAGAACATGAGAAACGGTGGGGTTTCCAGGTCTTTTGCAATGAGTTTGTGTTCGTTTCGTGTGAAAGAAACCAATTTTAGCTGGGCGCAGTGGCTCACGGCTGCAATCCTAGCACTTTGGGAGGCCCAGGTGGGTGGATCACCTGAGGTCAGGAGTTCAAGACCAGCCTGGCCATCATGGTGAAACCCCATCTTCAAAAAAAGAAAAGAAACCAATTTTAAAACATGGGCAGAGCCTTGGCTTTTGGTGTGCGGCCTCTGTGGGAAGCCGGTTTGGCCCCTGAAGCCGTGTGCTGGGGGAGGAGCCGGTGTTGGCTCTGCTTTTTCTCACCCCAGTTGTCTGTCGCAGTGAGGAGAATAATGTGGCTCCACAGCTGATGCTGACCCCAGGGTGAGGGGGAGAGGACTGGGCGGAGACATGGTGTCCCTCCTCTACTCCCAGCCTCCCCATCCCAGCTCCCTGAGTCCTCAGGGGATCCTTGGGCGCCTCACACCTGTCCCTGCTTCCTTCCCACAGGTGGAAAAACTTGTGAAATATTTGGATCCCAACGACCTGGGGAGAATCAACTTCAAGGACTTTTGCCGGGGGGTGTTCGCCATGAAAGGTGAGGTCTTCTGCGCTCTCCCAGGCGCTCTCAGGTCCTGCCCAGCTGGGGAAGCTGCTGTGACTGGGGTCCCAGCCTGGATTCCTCCCCGGAGGGGTCCCAGAGCCCAGGATGGGCCGGAAGGAGGCTCTGCCCTGGCTCCCTGGGGGACAGAAGGGAAGGATGCAGTTGCCCCAGCCGTGGGGGCTGTGGTGTCACCTGTGGAAGTCACTTCTGCCCTTCCCCTTGTCTGCCTGCCTCTGGAGAAAGCCTCCCTCCCTGCTTTTCTGGCCTCTTCCTGTCTCTTCCGCTCTGGGGTGATCAAACCCAAGGAGTCTCCTGGGATGTGGGAGGGACTCCAGTTTTAATACCAGGGCAGTCCCAGGCAAACCTAGACAGAGTGCTGGTCACCTGACCGCCGCCTCCCTCTGAGCTGCTTTTGTGTCCTCCCGCCTCCCGCCTCCCGCCTCCCTTTTTCTTTTTCCTTTGAGACAGGATCTGGCTCTGTCGCCAAGGCTACTGGAGTGCAGTGGCACTATCATGGCTCCCTGCAGCCTCTACCTCCTGGGCTCAAGCAATCCTCCTGCCTCAGCCTTCTAGTAGCTGGGACTACAGGAGGTACACCACCATGTCTGGCTGTTTTTTGTATTTTAAGTAGAGATGGAATTTTGTCACATTGCCCATGTTAGTCTTGAACTCCTGAGATCAAGTGATCCTCCTGCCTCAGCCTCCCAAAGTACTGGGATTATAGGCATCAGCCTCCGTGCCCTGCCCTCTCTTCTTAATTATTCCTAATTCCTGCCTTTCTTCCCTGCTCCCCCTTCCAGCTTTAAGGGGGACAATATAAATCCCTCTGTCTTGTCCCAAATTAAAAGGCCTATGTGAGAAACTTGCAGGAATTAGAATATGGCCACTCACTTACCACTAAGCTGTTTATCTGAGACAGTGGGGGCTGAGCATGGGGACTCACACTTGTAATCCCAGCAATTTGGGAGGCTGAGGCGAGCGATCGCTTGAGTCCAGGAGTTCAAGACCAGCCTGGCCAACATGGCAAAACTCCATCTCTACAAAAAATACAAAAGATTAGCTGGGCATGCTGGTGTGTACCTGTGGTCCCAGCTACTTGGGAGGCTGAGGCAGGAGGATCACCTGAGCCCAGGAAGTCGAGGTTGCAGTGAGCTGAGTGCACGCCACTTCACTCTAGCCTGGGTGACAGAGTAAGACGCTATCTCAAGAAAGAAAAAAATCTGAGACAGTGGCACAGGTCACCAGCTGGGTGGGCTTGCTAAGGCCTCCCCACTAGCTGCGTAGAGAATGCAGTCACTTCTGGAGTCCCAGCGTGTCTGGTTATCTGTGAAGGAAGCCGTGGCTTCCTGTCTGTGGCTCAGATCAAGGTGGGCCGTTTTCTGTGGGGTGCCTGTGAGTCCAGGGAGGGCGGAAGGATGCAGGGATGTGAGGGGAGAAGGGAAACGGATGCACAGCGCAGGGGGCGCGGAACGCAGAAGGCGCCCGGGAAGGATTCGGTGGACAGTGGGCCACTGCAGGCTGCACCCTCCGTGTGCCTATGCCTGGCGCTTTGCCAGGTCCCCCTCCCGGGTTCAGAACAACCTTGGGGCATTTGCTGGGGCACCCAGGAGCAAGGCCAGACGTGTACAGAGTCAGCAGGAACTGGAGTTGTCCTGCGGGCAGCCCTGTCCTGGACGTCCCAGGGTCTGCAGGACGTGGGGGGCACCCAGCCTCAGAGGGACGGGTGTGTTTGGAGTCCCTGCAAGCCAGGCGGGCAGCACTGCCTTAGGTCTCCTCCCCCAGGAAGGCCTCCTGCCCTCCTGTGGCCCAGCCTGCCCTCTGTGTGTGGGAGTCAATCCCAGAGAGCAAGGGCCTGTCACAGCCCCCTCCACAGTGCCCAGAGCCGCGTTCCACACCGCCTGGGCTCCAGCCCTGCCTTCCAGTGCTCAGCTGGCCTCCTGAAGCCTCAGGCCCGCACCTCAGCCCTTCCCGCCCCATGCCCGTTAGTCAGAAGCAGAACAGCCATGCAAGGCTGAGGTCTGACCCTTCACCGTTCGTGTGCCTGTCTGCGCAGGGTGTGAGGAACTTCTGAAGGATGTGCTGTCGGTGGAGAGTGCGGGGACACTGCCCTGCGCGCCGGAGATCCCGGACTGCGTGGAGCAGGTAAGGCTTGGGCGACCTCGGGGTCCTCCATGGCTCTACTTCCTCCTTCTTGGTCTTGCCTTTGCTCCATTTTCAGTATCTTGGAGGACCCAGAACCTCCCTCTCAGGACCCTTCTTGAGCATCAAAGTCAAGAAATAGTTATTTAAACAGGAGGCCTGGGGCCCCTTGGGAAGCCCCAGCAGAGTGAGTAACAGCTGGGGGTCCTCACCCATCAACTTTATCCCCCATCTGTAGCACAGAGGAGAAATCAGTTACAGACACGAAAAGTGACAAGTCAAGGGCAGGCAGGACTGGAATTGTTTCCTTTTCTCCTGCACCATCGCTCTGTGAGCTGAACAGTTCCTGTTTGTTTATTTCAAACAACAACGATTCCCCAATTCTCTGACACTAACTGTTGTCCAGCAATCAGTTTCACCTGCCACTAACTACCCAGAGTTAGCACAGGCTCCACGAGTCAAGGTCAACCTCATGAGACTGCCCCACCTCCCACGCCAGCTGCAGGTCTTCCTGGCCCACTACAAACACAGGGATCCCAAGACCACCTCCCTCAGGCTGGGTAATTCACTCGAAACACCCAGGAAATGGTTATACTTATGATGATCAGCATATTACAAAGGATACAACTCAGGAATAGCCCCATGGAAGAGATGTACAGGACAGGGTATGGGGAGCAGGGTGCAGAGCACCCACACCTTCACTTAGGGGCACTGCCTCCAGCATATCACTGTGCTGCCAGCACCCAGGCTCTCTGCATCTCATTGTTCAACAATTTGTAAGCCTGGCATGGTGGCTGTATACTGGTAACCCAGCACTTTGGGAGGCTGAGGCAGAAGGACAGCTTGAGCTCAGGAGTTTGAGACCAGCCTGGGCAAGATGGTGAGACCCCATCTATACAAAAAAAATTAAAAATTAGCTGGATGTGGTGGTGCACACCTGTAGTCCCAGCTACTGGGGAGACTGAGGTGGGAGGGGCATTGAGCCCAGCAGTTTGAGATTTCAGTGAGTTGTGCCTGTGCCACTGCACTCCAGCCAGCCTAGGAGACACAGCCACACGCGTCTCCAAAAAAGTTTTTCCGACCCCATCTTCAGCCTCTCTCCTCTCCCTGGAGGCTGGGGGTAGGTGGGATGGTGCCGTGAGGAAGTTCCACCTCATTGTGTGCTCGGTCTTTCTGGTGACCAGCCCCATCCTGAAGCTCTGTACCAGGAAGCGGGACAAAGACCTCTCTTTTACTGTTGTCATTGCCTAGCGGGTGTTTCTTATAAAACTTTGAGCTAGTTTTCCAAACAGTGTCACTTCATCCTGCAGAGAAACAGTTTAAGGTGCACAGTTGACACCCGCCGAGGTCCCTCCTGGTGGCAACACCCAGAACTAGAAGAGGGTGATTTGGACTTCTCATCTAGTCTAACCCCCTAACCTTTTCTCTAGCTCTGATGGGTGCCTCATCCGGACCCCAGAGCGTGAGCATGTTTATAGCTGAGGGAGATCCAGGACCCAGAGGCCGCTTTGGCCGACGGTGGGCCTCTTGGAATCCAGCTGGGTCATGGGGTCAGGGTTGGGTTCCCTGGGCCGGACTGGAGGAAGGACAGTCCATAGAGAGGGACACAGTGCTAAGGACTCCATGGTGGCAGAGACCAAAGCCAGGCACCAACTGAGGGCCGGGGCCCTCAGGCTGGGGGTCAGGTGGCTGGACCTCAGGCTGCTGTGCTCAGAGCAAGAGCCTGCAGGGATGCCTGAAGATACCAGGCTCCAGGCCCGTGCCCATGCCAGCAGTGATGGCTCCAGGCCTGTGCCCACGCCAGCAGTGATGGCTCCAGGTCTGTCTTCATGGGTCCAGCACGCGGGGGTTGAATATGTGTTTGGAGCCAGCTAATGGAACCGGGATTAGGGCAGAGGACCCCCACCATGGGACAAATACTGAGTGCCCCATCTGTGGAGGGGCCTCTTCCTGGATTGCTAAGCAGGAAGCAGGGTGCAGAGGTGTGCAGGACTGGGTCCGTACCCACGTGGGCCACCCAGGACAGGCCACGCAACCCGGGCACGTTCCTCTAAACCCCTCTGAGCCTCCATGTCCTCAGCTGTAAAACAGGGCCTGCCGTTCCAGTCTGGAGGGTCTGCTGTGAAAGTTCAGTGGGAACTAACAGACCCCTGATACGTGCGAATTCCTCACTGCCTGCTGCTGTCTTGGAGATGCATGTTAAGAAAATGGTGCTGAAGTTACCGTGTGCATTTTTCCGTTTACCCTTGGATGCTGGTGTTGCAAAATTATGTCAAAGTAAAGCCCTACCCCGGTAACTGGAGGGTAGAGTGGAGCTCAGGCGTGGGGTGGGGGCTGGGGGGGATGGCCTGTTCCCTGTAGTCTTTGGCTGCTTTTGAGACCTCCCATGTTCTGCCATCCACGCCCCCGGAAAAGATGGCACGTGGAGAAAAGGTGAGCAGGGGATGTGGAAGAGCTGGATTCCACCCAGGTACTCTTTTTTGTAAACTGATACTGTTTTCCTCCAAAGTCTAGAGGTTACAGGAAAGCAGAAAGAAAGACCACGACAGCCTATCTCAGCAAGCCTGGTGCTTCTCCTCATTTCTTCTTGGGACTTTGCGATCCTATAGGTGTTCGTTGCTTTGGATTTTAAGCGTCTCATGGGTGAACTTTTTTCTGCCCTCCATGGAGGTCTGGCCCGGCTTGGTTGGCCAGAGCCTAGTGAGATGGCGGTGGTGGGGGACACAGTGACAGCCTTGTTCGTTACATTCACTGGAGCCACTTGGTTGATCTGGGCTCCGTTCCCTACGATGGGCTCCTGCTTGTTGGGAGGAGGAGGCAGGGGCACCGTCCAAAGGCCAGCCTGCGGGACGGACAGCTTCTGCAGTGACGGGTGGTGAGTGAGTCCCCTTCCTGGCTCAGGCTCCTGTCATAGCAGGGTCAAGACCACAGAGAGTGGGCCGAGCTGTGCAGGTCTGAATGTCTCAGGCCTGCCCTCGGCACCCTGCTGTGTCTTAATTGTCCCCTAGGGGTCAGCCTGAGACAGAGAAGAAGTGGGTGCCTGGCTCACTAAGCAGGTTTCCCAGCGGGAATGCACACCTGAGGCACGATTTGAGGGGCTGTGGGGATGGCACACAGATGGGACGGAGATGAGTGACCCCTGTGCCGTGTGTGTATGTTGGGAGATGAAGCTTGTCGTCACCACCGGATGTGGGTCGTAGTCAAAGCAGCGAATGCTTGATTGCTGTCTGGCAGGCGAGCAGCTGCCACCTGGCCCCTGAGAGCACCCTGTCCTTTTTGTCCCCCTCCCAGGCCCCAAGAACCCCCCTCCCCCCCGCATTAGGCATCAGACAGGAGCCCTGAGGCTGCCTGTGCAAGTCTATCCCGGGCAGTTGATGCCTGGATGCACCAGTTCCTGACCTTACTGCATGTGGCTCCACCTGCATCCCCAGAGCTTGAGGGACCCTGGCATAGGGACACTTTGAGGCTTGGGAACCCCAACTGTTGGGCAGGCTGTTGAGTTTCCTGATCCAGGGAAATTTGCTTCTGGTCAAAGGGAATGCTAGGTGTGTCCTCAAGGACTCCCCAGGGTCCCTGGGTCCCAGCATAGGGTCCCTGGAATAGCCCTGGGAGTCCCTCTGAGACGGTCCTGCTCAGGCTGCCCATCAGCCCTCAGTCTACATGCTGTAGGGGCCCCCATAGGGACGGTGAAGCAGGAGCGGTGGGGAACAAACCTCTCGAACATTGAAGAAGACGGAAGTGGCGTTTTATTCAGCCAGGAGCTGCGGGGGGCTACAGCCTCATTCACCGAGCTCTCTGAGCTGCAGCTTCTCTTCCCTTTTATAGACTTACAACAATAAAGGGGAAACTGAGGCAGAACTATGTCATTGTCCGTTTGTTGGACGTTCGACCTTACAATCTTTTGGCTTCATTGATTTGCTAGTTTACATGCAGTGTGAGCGGGGACCAGCAGGGAAGGGGGCTTACAGAGACACGGCAAAAGCAACAGGCTGTTTGTTGGCAGAGGTGTTTCCAGGAGGGAGCCTGGTCCGTGGAGAAGTGGGGGCGTGACCCAGTGCCGGGCCCCAGCCGGAGGGGATAGCATTCATTTGCAGCTCTTTCAAGGTTAACAGATAGCAGAGACGCTGGGAACTAAAGAGGGAGTCATTTTTCCAGCTCTTTGGTATTTTATTTTATTTTTTTCTTCTTCACCCTCCTTCCCATCTGGAAGTGGGGGAGGGAGGAGATGAAATTGAAGGAAGCTAGGGGGTCTCCCCTCTCAAGGGGACAAGGAAATATGTGGAGAGCCCCACCCTTGGGTGCTGAAGGCAATGGGATGGTTGCTAGGGGCCGGTGGTTGCCCCTCGGCAGGTGGTGATGTGAATCCTAATCCTACAAGTGCTGTAAGGCCCTGGGCCCTGGTCGTCCACCCTATGGTGGATTAACAGGGAACCCCATTAAATGGAGAGGGCGTCTGGCCACCTGCCCCTCCTGTGTGGCCACCACGCCAGCAAGAGATGTCCGTCGCCTCCAACCCAGAGTCATCCTCAGCGCCCCTCGCACAGCTGCCTCGAGTCCTCCGTTCCCCACTCACCCCCGCCTCCCCTGCCCATTGCAGCCACGGCCACCCACTGACTGGGCATCCTCCTGTCCCCGGCCTTCCTCTCTCCACATCCCCATCCCAGTTTGCCAGGCTGTCCCTAAGTTGCTGCTCTGATTTGTCACCCTACTCCTGGGACCCGTCTTTACCTGGATAAAAACCAGCATCGGCTCCTACCCACTGCTCCAGCCTCATCTCTCACCATGGCTCGTCTCACACCTAAAACTGGTGAGGCCAAACTGCTCCCTGTTGTTTTTTTTTTTTTTTTTTTGAGACGGAGTCTTGGGAGTGCTGTGGCATGATCTCGGCTCACTGCAACCTCCGTCTCCCGGGTTCAAGTGATTCTCCTGCCTCAGCCTCCTGAGTAGCTACAGAGTAGCTCCTGAGTAGGGACTACAGGCGCATGCCACCACACCCGGCTAAGTTTTTATATTTTAGTAGAGACAGGGTTTCACTATGGCCAGGATGGTCTCGATCTCCTGACCTCATGATTCACCCGCCTCAGCTTCCCAAAGTGCTGGGATTACAGGTGTGAGCCACCACACCAGGCCACCGCTGCCCGTTTTCTGAGAAGGCCATGTTCTCTCTTGCCTCCCAGCCTTTGCACGAATTTTGCCGTTCTCCTAGGATATCCTTTCCGCTTTCTTGTCAGGAGCTAAGGTCTACTCCTTTTTTTAAGACTCATTTTTTAAGACTGAGATTACAGGCCTGCGGGCTCACGCCCATAATCCCAGCACTTTGGGAGGCTGAGTGGGAGGATTTCTTGAGCCCAGGGGTTTGAGACCAGCCTGGACAATATAATGAGACCCCTTCTCTTAAAACAAAAACAGAAACCATCAGGCGCAGTGGCTCATGCTGTAATCTCAGCAGTTTGGGAGGCCGAGGTGGATCATGAGGTCAGGAGTTCGAGACCAGTCTGACCACCAAGGTGAAACCCCGTCTTTAATAAAAATACAAAAAGAAATTAGCTGGGCATGGTGGCACGCACCTGTAATCCCAGCTACTCAGGAAGCTGAGGTAGGAGAATTGCTTGAACTCGGGAGGCAGAGGTTGTAGTGAGCCAAGATTGCACCACTGCACACCAGCCTGAGCGACAGAGCAAGACTCTGTCTCAAAAAACAAGAAACTAAAAATACAAATTTACTTAGGTGCCACCTCCTCCAGGAAGCTTCCCTGCCTCCCTCTACTCCAGCCCAAAGGAGAAGGACCTGGGCTGAGCTTCCTGGGGGCCCTGTACCCTCTATCATTGCCCAAACCTCACCCTTCATGATGGCCCCATGTTCGCCCAGTGGCTGCAGGGCTCAGGCTGAGCTCTCCTCCCAGGACAGCACCCCCGGCAAGCATCCTTATCCATGTTCCTTGAGTGTGTGTCTAAGTATTTCTAGGAGTAGATATCTGGAAGTGGAATTGCTGTGTCAAAGGGTATGTAGATTTTGTTTTTTGATAGATACAGATAAAATTTTCTTCCACAAAGCCTGTACCGTTCATATCACCCAAGCCATATATGAGAGTGCTCTTTACTCCAGGGCCTTCGCCAGCCCCGGAAGCTGGCCATCCACCTGCTGGTCTCTGGCTGGGCAGCCTGAGGGGAGGAACCCCTTTGCTGCTGTCCTCTGTGTTGCCCTGCTTCCTAGGGAGGCAGGCTGTCTTTTTCATATCTTCCCACACCCTCTGGATTTCTGCTCTTATCTATTCACTGGAATGTGAATTCTCTATTCACATTCTTTGCCCATTTCCATAGGGTTGTTTGTTGTTTCCTTATTGAGTTATAAGAAATCTCTGTATTCTGTTTTTCGATTGTTTGTATGTTTGTTTGTTTGTTTTTGAGACAGTCTCACTCTGTTGCCCGGGCTGGAGTGCAATGCCACAATCTCCGCTCACTGCAACCTCTGCCTCCCAGGCTCAAGCGATCCTTCAGACCCCCAAGTAGCTGGCACCACAGGCACATGCCACCATGTCCAAGTAATTTTGGGGTTTCTTTTTCAGTAGAGACAGGGTTTTGCTATGTTGCCCAGGCTGGCCTTGAACTCCTGAGCTCAGGTGATCTGCCCACCTGGACCTCCCAGAGTGCTGGGATTACAAGCAGGAGCCACTGTACCGGGTTGAAATCTCTGTATATCCTGATTATCAATCTTTATGCATTTTGCTTGTGTTTTAATCTTGTTTTGGGAGTGTTTTATTACACAGAATGTTAATTCTGATGTCATCACTTATCAATCCTTTTATGCCATTTACATTTTGTGTCCTTTTGTGCCTTCTCTACTTCCAGGCGTCCTCCTCCTCTATACAGTTTTCAGATACTTTTGACAAAAAAAGTATTTATGCTTAGCTCTTTGATCCACCTGAAGCCTATTTTTGCTTTCGGTGGGAGTAGATTCTGGCATTCTTCCTTCCTCAATATGGTCAGCGCTTTGAGTTCCTGCTGTTGAATAGTCCTCCTTTCTCAATCGATTTGAAATTTTACCTTTATTGTGAGCTAACTTGCCTTATAAATGCAAGTCTCTTTCTAGACTCTGGTCTGTTATATTGATCTGTTTGTCTACCTAATTTAAGCCAAAACCATAGTTTCAGTTACTCTTGCTTTATAGTTTGATATCTGATAGGGAAAGGCTCCCTCATCCTTCTTCGTTTGTTTTTTTTTTTAACACCTTTTTTTTGGTTGTTATTCTTACATATTTTCACTTCCAGAACAGCCTCTTTGTCAAGCTCTATTACAAATCCTGCTGGAGATCATGTCTGAAGTCAAATTTGTGCATTAAGTGAAGGAAATTGGCTTCTTTACGATATTGCATTCTCTCATCCAGGAATATCTCTTCATTTATTCTGGTCTTTTATGCCCTCTAGGAAAGTCTTTTTTTTTTTTTTTTAGATGAAGTTTCACACTTATTGCGCAGGCTGGAGGGCAGTGCAGTGCAGTGGTGTGATCTCAGCTCACTGCAACCTCCGCTTCCCAGGTTCAAGTGATTCTCCTGCCTCAGCCTCCTGAGTAGCTGGGATTACAGGTGCACATCACCATGCCTGGCTAATTTTTTGTATTTTTAGAAGAGACGGGATTTCACCGCGTTGGCCAGGCTGGCCTCAAACTCCTGATCTGAGGTGATCTGCCTGCTTCGGCTTCCCAAAGTACTAGGATTACAGGCGTGAGCCACCATGCCTGGCCCATTAAACTCTTTTTATATTTTAATAGTATTTATATGCTATTTTCTATCGTGCTAAATTTATCATGCTAAATTCTATACCACTAGCCATGTTATTTTCAGCATAATTTTAAATGGCAATATGACATTTCATCACATGAAGACAACCAAATTTATATACCAGTCCCTTATTGTTGGGCGTGTGTGTGTGTGTGTGTGTGTGTGTGTGTGTGTGTATACTTTTTTTTTTTTTTTTTTTTTCTGAGGCAGAGTCTCGCTCTGTTGCCAGGCCCCAGGCTGGAGTGCAGTGGCACAACCTGAGCTCACTGCAATCTCTGCCTCCTGGGTTCAAGCAATTCTCCTGCCTCAGCCTCCTGAGTAGCTGGGATTACAGGCGCATGCCACCACACCCAGCTGATTTTTGCCTGTTTTAGTAGAGATGGGATTTTACCATGTCTTGATCTCCTGAACTCGTGATCCGCCCACCTTGGTTGGCCTCCCAAAGTGCTGGGATTACAGGCATGAGCCACCGCACCCCTCTGGGCATATGTATATTTTTAATGTAATTTGTGGAATTAACAAAAGCAGTGTAATAATCATTCTTATAGACAAGTCTTTCCCCACAGCAGCAATCATTGCTTTAAAGTAAATGAGAGGTTGGCAAATCATAGTCCCCAGGAGCCAAATCTGGGAGCCTGTTATTGTAAATAAAGTTTTACTGGAACATAGCCATGCCCATTTGTTCACACCTTATCTGTGGCTGTTTTCACACTACAATGGCAGAGCTGAAAACTTGCCATGGAGGCCAAATGGACTGCAAAGCCTAGAATATTTACTGTCTGCCCTTTACAGAAAAAGTTTGCCAACCCATATAGTAAATTCAGGCAATGCAAACTGTTTTATGAAAAGAATGCAAAGGCCAGGCATGGTGGCTCACGCCTGTAATCCCAACACTCTGTGAGGCCGAGGCAGGTGGTAACCTGAGGTCAGGAGTTCGAGACCAGCCTGACCAACATGGTGAAAACACATCTCTATTAAAAATACAAAAATTGCTGGGCGTGGTGGCTCACGCCTGTAATCCAAGCACTTTGGAGGCCAAGGCGGGTGGATCACCTGAGATCGGGAGTTCAAGACCAGCCTGACCAACATGGTGAAACCGCGCCTTTAAAAAAAAATTAAAAATTAAAAAATTAGCTGGGCATGGTAGTGCATGCTTATAATCCCAGCTACTTGGGAGACTGAGGCAGGAAAATCACTTGAATCCAAGAGGCGGAGGTTGCAGTGAGCTGAGATCATGTCATTGCGCTCCAGCCTGCGTGGCAGAGAAAGAGTCTGTCTCAAAAAAAAAAAAAAAACACGAAAAAGGAAAAGCATAAAAAATATTAAAACTTCTAATACGGCCGGGCGCGGTGGCTCAAGCTTGTAATCCCAGCACTTTGGGAGGCCGAGGCGGGTGAATCACGAGGTCGAGAGATCGAGACCATCCTGGTCAACATGGTGAAACCCCGTCCCTACTAAAAATACAAAAAATTAGCTGGGCATGGTGGCACGTGCCTGTAATCCCAGCTACTCAGGAGGCTGAGGCAGGAGGATTGCCTGAACCCAGGAGGCGGAGGTTGCGGTGAGCCGAGATCACGCCATTGCACTCCAGCCTGGGTAACAAGAGCAAAACTCTGTCTCAAAAAAAAAAAAAAAAAAAAAAACTTCTAATACATCTGCCAAATTCTTCTGCGGTAATCCCATCAGGATTGCATCAGATTCCTGCTACCCTTTTGATACTGGTGTTGCTGAGTTTTCAGATCCTTTACATTTGAGAGGCTAAAATTAGAACCCCCTCTTTTGAATTATAATATGGTTTAACTTCTTAAAGTACATTTTTTGATCACTAAGAGGGCTTTCTTCATGAATTGCCTGTCCACATTCTCCACGCTGACTATGTTTACTTATACTGAATTTTTTTTAAGAACTAGAAATAGGCTGGGCGCAGTTGCTCACACCTGTAACCCCAGAACTTTGAGAGGCCGAGGCAGGCATATCATAAGTTCAGGAGTTTGAGACCAGCCTGGCCAATACGGCAAAACCCTGTTTCTACCAAAAATACAAAAATTAGCTGGGCATGGTGGTGAGCACCTGTAATCCCAGCTACTCGGGTAGCTGAGGCAGGAGAATCACTTGAGCCAGGAGGCGGAGGTTGCAGTGAGCCAAGATAGTGCCATTGCACTCCAGCCTGGATGACAAGAGCGAGACTCTGTCTGAGAAAAAAAAAAAAAAAAAAGAACTAGAAATATAACTTTTTTACATACATTTTTTCCAGCTTGTCATTTATAGCCAATTTATCATTCTTTTCCTTTATGGCTTCAGCCTTTGGTGTAATGCTTATAAATGTTTTCCTATCCAAGATTTTGAAACTAACTCAAGATTTTGAAACTGTTGTTTTATTTTTGTGTATTTGATTTTTCTCTTTAAAGCTATGATACTTAGAGTTGACTGTGATGTGAAGAGTGAGGTAGGGATCCAGTTTTCCTTTTTCCCGCCCGTTCCTCTTGCCATCCCTGACTGGGCTGGAACCAGCAGCTTCTTGCAAGGCTATGCTTATGAACGCAGTCCTCTGATGGCAAAGGAAATGAGGTTGGGGCAGGTGTGGTTGCTCACGCCTGGAATCCCAGCACTTTAGGAGGCTGAGGCGGGCAGATCACTTGAGGTCAGCGGTTCGAGACCAGCTTGGCCAACACGGTGAAACTCCATCTTTACTGAAAAAAAAAAAAAAATTAGCCTGGCATGGTGGCCCATACCTGTAATGCCAGCTACTTGGGAGGCTGAAGCACAAGAATTGCTTGAACCCGGGAGGTGGAGGTTGAAGGGAACCGAGATCATGCCACTGCACTCCAGCCCAGGCAACGGAGCGAGACCTGGCCAAAAAAACAGAATGGAGTTTGCTGGGAACCCAGACCTGAGCCTGATCCCAAAATGGCTCTCCCTCTCCCATTCAGAAGGGGCTTTGCCAAACCCTCCTCTTCCTGGAAGTTTTAAAAATGATGATACCCTGTGCCTCTCTCTAGAACTTGCTGGGAAGGGAGCCTGCCACCAGAACATCTAAGCCCACCTTGCTTCATTTCATCCATCCTGAAACAAGCATTTCTAAAACCACTCATGACAATGGCACTTATAGGTTCTAAAAATACTTTTTCTGACAAGCAGCGCTGTGATTCACTCTGCTGGTGGAGGTGTGGGTGGGGCGCCATGGTGTGGTGGCAGGAGGGGGTTTCACAGCTCAGGAAAGGAACCTTTCTACTTATATCTGGCCCCAGTATATTTTTCTGTGTTTCAACACCACCCCCTGCCACCTTCCAAAGAGAAAAAAATAATCTACCTATCCCAAGCCTCAGAGCTTCTGCAAGATCCTCAATTTGTATCTTTGGGAAATAACTCAACTTCGATTAAGCCAAAGGTGGCTGGGACAGAGGCAGTGCAGATATGGAAGCCCCTGTTGTCTGTCGCCTCGGCCTGGTCTGCCCTGGACCACCTGTCCCCTACCTCCTGCCCCTGACCATTGCTACCCTTGAGAGGCTAAGCTGAGCTTATGCCACTTCCCACATTCTACCTCCTGGCTAACCCAACCCCGACGCCCAAGTCCACATGTATCTTTAGAACCTACTCAACAAGGCCGGGCGCGGTGGCTCATGCCTGTAATCCCAGCACTTTGGGAAACTGAGGCTGGTGAATCACAAGGTCAAGAGCGAGATCCTGGCCAACAAGGTGAAACCCCGTCTCTCCTAAAAATATAAAATTTAGCTGGGCATGGTGGCGCGTGCCTGTATTCCAGCTACATGGGAGACTGAGGCAGGAGAATTGGTTGAACCCAGGAGGCAGAGGTTGCAGTGAGCCAAGATCATGCCACTGCACTCCAGCCTGGTGACAGAGCAGGACTCCATAAAAAAAAAAACAAAAAACACCAAAAAAAAAACCTACTAACCAAGTTAGAGCTTGACAAAACATTGGAGTGGCTCCTATATCCCTTTTTTTTTTTTTTTTTTTTTTTTTGAGACAGAGTTTCGCTCTTGTTACCCAGGCCGGAGTGCAATGGTGCGATCTCGGCTCACTGCAACCTCCGCCTCCTGGGTTCAGGCAATTCCCCTGCCTCAGCCTCCTGAGTAGCTGGGATTACAGGCATGTGCCACCATGCCCAGCTAATTTTTTGTATTTTTAGTAGAGATGGGGTTTCACCATGTTGACCAGGATGGTCTTGATCTCTTTTTTTTTTTTTTGAGATGGAGTTTTGCTCTTGTTGCCCAGGCTGGAGTGCAATGGCGTGATCTCGGCTCACCGCAACCTCCGCCTCCTGGGTTCTGGCAATTCTCCTGCCTCAGCCTCCTGAGTAGCTGGGATTACAGGCACACGCCACCATGCCCAGCTAATTTTTAGTATTTTTAGTAGAGACGGGGTTTCACCATGTTGACCAGGATGATCTCGATCTCTTGACCTCATGATCCACCCGCCTCAGCCTCCCAAAGTGCTGGGATTACAGGCTTGAGCCACCGCGCCCGGCCTATCCCGTCTTTTTAAAGCTGAGCAGGAGGGAGAAGTTTGGGTTTTATAACCCATAGGACATTAACCACTTCTGTATGTACCTTTCTAGTCTCATCTCAGCATCTTTTCTTTCCCTGATTACACATACTTTAATCCTTCCCCTTCTCCTTTGGACCAGCTATCCCTACCTGCTGCTTCCCTCATTAATGAGTCTAGTGCATTTTTGAAACCATAACCATGGGAAACCATGGGAATCACATGAGGGCAGATGTGCTCCGCGATAGTGTGGCCAAAACCAGTGGTTCTCACCCCTGGCTGCACATTGGAATCATGGAAGGAGCTTTCCAAAAATACTGATGCTGATGCCTGAGTCCATCTCCCAGAGAGTCTAGTTTAGGCTGGGGAGGGTTCCAATGATCTTGTTGTTGTCACTGTTTGAGACAGAGTTTTGCTGTCACCCAGGCTGGAGTGCAGTGGTGCTATCTCGGTTCACTGCAACCTCTGCCTCCCGGTTCAAGTGATTCTCCTGCCTCGGCGCGCGCCACCACGCCCAGCTAATTTTTGTATTTTTGGTAGAGACGGGGTTTCACTGTGTTGTCCAAGCTGGTCTGGAATTCCTACCTCAAATGATCCACTCACTTCAGCTTCCCAAAGTGCTAGGATTGCAGGCATGAGCCTTTGTGCCTGGCCCAGTGGTCTATTTTTAAAAGCTCCCCAGGTAATTCTAATGCACGTCTAAATTTGAAAAGTAGATTCTAAACCAGGAATTCTGAAACCTTGCTGCATATGAGAATTAACTGCAGGCTTATAGGATTGGACATCCCTCAGCTGGGAACCCCTAGGGGTGGGCCCTGGGCATCAGCATTTTTTAAGCCCCCTAGGTGATCCCATACACACTGCTGCACTCCGGCCAGTTTACATCGACACCTCTTCCCCTAAGCATAGAATGCAGAGGCTGGGGTTGAGGCAGGGGCATCTTCTACCTTGAAGATTGCCAATGCCTGGGAGAGCATGTGTGTCAGCTGCCCTTCTTAAGTGGTCTTGGAGGATGTCCTCTGGGGAGAGTGGTTTGGGATTTCAGGGCCCTGACCCAAAGTGTCCTTCATCCCCCACGGAACACGCTGCCTGGGTGCTCGGTCACAGGAGTCCAGTGAGCTGTGGCTTTGCTTTTCCAGGCAGAGGCCCCACAAGAGCCCCTGGGGACTCCAGGTCATCGGGTCATCGGGGCCTAGGGCGCTTCATGTGTCAGAGGCTGAACTGGAATTCTCAGTGGAGATTCTTTTTTTTTTTTTTTTTTTTGAGACGGAGTTTCGCTCTTGTTGCCCAGGCTGGAGTGCAATGGCGCGATCTCGGCTCACCGCAACCTCCGCCTCCTGGGTTCAGGCAATTCTCCTGCCTCAGCCTCCTGAGTAGCTGGGATTACAGGCACGTGCCACCATGCCCAGCTAATTTTTTTGTATTTTTTTAGTAGAGACGGGGTTTCACCATGTTGACCGGGATGGTCTCAATATCTTGACCTCGTGATCCACCCACCTCGGCCTCCCAAAGTGCTGGAATTACAGGCTTGAGCCACCGCGCCCGGCCCCCAATAATTTTTTGGGTTTTTTTTTTATATTGATTCTTGCTCTGTCCCCCAGGCTGGAGTGTAATGGTGTCATCTCTGCTCACCGAAACCTCCGCTTCCCAAGTAGCTGAGATTACAGGTATGCGCCACCACATCCGACTAATTTGGTATTTTTAGTCGATGGGGTTTTACCATGTTGGCCAGGCTGGTCTTGAACTCCTGACCTTGTAATCTGCCCACCTCAGCCTCCCAAAGTGCTGGGATTACACACGTGAGCCATCAAGCCTGGCCCCTCCCAATAATATTTTTATAGTTTTTGTTTTTATCTCAAATCTAATCCAGGATCACATAGTTGTGTTTAGTTGCCATGTTTCTTTAATTTCCTTTAATCTGGAAGAGTTCCTTCCTCTTTTTTACTTTTCTTTCTTTCTATTTTTTTTTTTTCACTCCTAATGACATTGACCTTTTTAAAAACTTCAGGCCACTGGCTTCGAAGAATGCCCCTCAATTTAGACTTGCCTTTATTGATTTTCCAGTCCTTTGGGGTAGAGCAACTTAACCTTAAATCCAAAAATAAAATGGGGTGGCAAGGAGGGGTCGGGAGGGGAGTTCTCCTGTGTTTGTTTTTCAGGTCTAAAACACACTTAAAGTGTGTATTGCTGGCACCACTCAGTGGGCCTCAGTTTTCCCAGCTGAAACATGATCGAAATACCCCTTCCAGCTTGGGTCCATTCTAGCATTTGGGGAAAAATAAATGCCTACGTGTGTACGTACGGCCAAGCATCCACCCCTTGGCATCTCTTGAAGTGGGAGGAGGCAGCAGCCTTGGTACTTTGTGGCTCCAGGAGCATGCCACGGGTGTCGAACCTCTGTGTGGTACACACCAAACCCCGGCAGCTGGGTACAGTGTGAGGAGGTGTGGACTCTCACACGTGACCAGGCCACATCTCCATCCTCTTTGGGCTGAGATTAGGACAGGAGTACGTTCTTTCTCTCCTGAGAGGGCCAAGCTCAAGAGGAAACTAAAAGAAAACCCCCCCAGTCTTTGGGAGGATTCTCTGAGATAATGTGGGGAAGGGCCAGGCATGGTGGCTCACGCCTGTAATCCCAGCAGTTTGGGAAGCCAAGGAGGGTGGATCACGAGGTCAGGAGTTCAAAAACAGCCTGGCCAACATGGTGAAACCCCGTCTCTCTAAAAATAGGAAAAATTAGCAGGGCGTGGTGGCAGGCACCTATAATTCCAACTACTTGGGAGGCTGAGGCAGGAGAATAGCTTGAACCCAGGAGGCAGAGGTTGCAGTGAGCTGAGACCATGCCACTGCACTGCAGCCTGGGCAACAGAGCAAGACTCCATCTTTAAAAAAATAAAAAATTAAATTAAATTAAAATGTGGGGAAGAAGTCTAAGCCCCTAAGATACGCTGGATGGTGCTTCTCCGGGTACCCATGCCCGAGGGAGATCCCAGCTGCTTGCTGGGACACCAGGGACCATCTTTCTGAAGCAGCAGATTACCTGAAAGAATTGGGGAAAAGGAAACATTGTCTAACATTAAAACAAACATGGAACATAATAAACATACTTTAAGATAAGAAGGAAGCCTGTATCCCAGCACTTTGAGAGGCCTGGGCAGCAATGTGAGACCCCATATCTATTAATACAGAAAAGACAAAAATTAGCTGGGCGTGGTAGAAAGCACCTATGTGTCCCAGCTACATGGGAGGCTGAGGCAGGAGGATTGTTTGAGTCCAGGAGGTTGAGACTGCTTTGAGCCATTTGTGCCACAGCACTCCAGCCTGGGCAATAGAGCAAGATCTCATTTCAAAAAATAAAGCAAAATAAAGATAATCAGAAAGATCAAAATCTACTTTATTTTATTATTTTTTTTTGAGACGGAGTTTTGCTCTTGCCGCTCAGGCAAGATGTACAATCTCGGCTCACTGCAACCTCCGCATCCTGGGTTCAAGTGATTCTCCTGCCTCAGCCTCCCAAGTAGCTGAGATTACAGATGTGCCCCACCACACCCAGCACTTTTTTTTTTTTTTTTTTTTTGAGACGGAGTTTCACTCTTGTTATCCAGGCTGGAGTGCAATGGCGTGATCTCGGCTCACCACAACCTCCGCCTCCTGGGTTCAAGCAACTCTCCTGCCTCAGCCTCCTGAGTTGCTGGGATTACAGGCACTCTCCACCATGCCCAGCTAATTTTTTGTATTTTTAGTAGAGACAGGGTTTCACCGTGTTGACCAGGATGGTCTCGATCTCTTGACCTCGTGATCCACCCGCCTCCCTCGGCCTCCCAAAGTGCTGGGATTACAGGCGTGAGCCACCGCGCCTGGCCTACATTTTTGTATTTTTGATAGAGATGGGGTTTCACCATGTTGGCCAGGCTAGTCTCAAACTCCTGACCTCAGGTGATCCAAACGCCTCAGCCTCCAAAAGTGCTGGGACCACAGGCGCACACCACCACATCTAGCTAATTTTTTTTTTTTTTTTTTTTTTGCAGAGACAGGGTCTAATTATGTTGCCCAGGCTGGTCTCAAACTCCTGGCCTCAAGCAAGTCTCCCAGTTGGGCCTCCCAAGGCACTGGGATTACAGTCATGAGCCACCTCTCCTAGCCCTGTTTTCTTGTAATAAAATAAATGCAATGTTCATTTTAGCAACAAAACAAGTCTTGGCTGGGGAGGGAGGAAAATGAGGAAATTTGACCCCAGGTGGCCGAGGCTTGGGATAGGCTTCATGGGCAGGCTCCGGGGGTGATGTAATTTTGCCTCCTCTCAAGGCTGGCTCAAGAAGGCCTGATTCCAGCCTTCTTTGTCCGGGGCTGCCCTGAACCTGTAGGAATCCTTCCAACCTGATCCTCACCAGGCACAGCAAATCCTCACCCAGGTCACTCAGAATCCTGGAAAGAGCTCAGGTTCGAGTCAAATGTGCTGAGTGTGGGTTCTGCTTGACCACTTCCTGTGTGTCATTTGGCAAGTCGCTTCACCTCTCTGAGCCTTCTTCATGTCTGCCTGTGTAAAATCGGAGTCGTCAGCCTGATTTTCAGTGTTGTGGTGAGGATGCAGTGGATTCATGTTTCTACAGGTTCCCGAGGAGACAGGTCCCCGGTCAGTAGTAGCTACGACTGCATTCTCAGTACCACTCAGAAGCCTCAGGGGAATCATTTGGACACAGGGGGCAGAATTCCCTCCCCTTCCCATTCCCAAAGTCACCAGCCTGCCTCGGGCTGCACCCTCACTCTCAGCTTGCTGCTGGGATGGTGGGTGTCATGACCCCACTCTGACAGAGGCCATCCCTCCAACCCACCTCCTCACCCGCACCCCGCCCCAGCCCTGGATCCCAGACCCTCTTGCCAACCCCAGCACTCGCCTCCATAAACAACCCCACACCCGCACCACCCCGCTGCTGAGTCCTTTCCACTCCCTTTTGGAACTGACATGATAATGCCCATGGAAGGCCGGGAGCGGTGGCTCACACCTATAACCCAGCAGATTGCCTGAGCTCAGGAGTTTGAAACCAGCCTGGCCAGTATGGTGAAATCCCGTCTCCACTAAAAATACAAAAATTAGCCAGGTGTGGTGGTGCATGTCTGTAATCCCAGCTACTCTGGAGGCTGAGGCAGGAGAATTGCTTGAACCCAGCAGGTGGAGGTCGTAATGAGCTGAGATTGCGCCATTGCACTCCAGCCTGGGCAACAGAGTGAGACTCCAGCTCAAAATAAATAAATAAAGACCACGAGGCAGGGAAGAACCCGTTCAACCCCATACCCTGGCTTTCTTTCCTTTGGCATCTATTTCCTCCAAAGCCTGGTCTGAACACCCTTTCTTGCCTCCCTTTCTCTCTGCTGCCACTCCCAATCACGTCTTGGCCCCTCTGTTCTGCTGAAACACTCCTCATGGTCACCAGGAACTTCTTTTTGAGACACGGGTCTCACTGTGTCACCCAGGCTGGAGTTCAGTGGTGCAATCCTAACTCACTGCCGCCTCACACACCTGAGTTCAAGCAATCCTCCCACCTCAGTCTCCCAAGTAGCTGGGACCTCAGGCATGTGCCACCATCCCCAGCTATTTTTAGTTTTGTAGAGATGGGAGTCTTGTTCTGTCCCTGAGGCTGGGGTGCAGTCATGCAGTCCTAGCTTGCTGCAGCCTGAAACTCCTGGCCTTACTCAATCCTCCAATCTCGGCCCCCCAAAGTGTGGGGATTACAGGCGCGAGCCACCTCCCCTGGCCACCAGGAACTTCTCATCTGCCAAATCCAAGCATCGGTTCTCTAGTCACGTTTTGACATAGTGATGGTGTGTGGTGAACAGATCAGGGTCATTAGCATATCCATCATCATGGGCATTTATCATTTCTTTGTTTGGGGAACACTCAGGAGTCTTCTAGCTACTGAAAACTCTGTACGATTGTTAACAATCGTCATCTCACGGTGATATGGAACAATGGAACTTATCTCTCCTCTCAAACTGTAATTCTGTACCTTTAACAAATGTCTCCCTACTCAGCCAGGTGTGGCGGCTCATGCCTGTAATCCCAGCACTTTGGGAGGCCGAGGCGGGATGAATCACCAGGTCAGGAGTTTGAGACCAGCCTGGCCAACATGGTGAAACCCTGTCTCTACTAAAAATACAAAAAATTAGCTGGACGTAGCAGTGGGCGCCTGTAATCCCAGCTACTTGGGAGGCTGAGGCAGGAGAATCATTTGTACTCGGGAGGAGGAGGTCGCAGTGAGCCAAAATCATGCCACTGCACTCCAGCCCTGGTGACAGAGGGAAACTCCGTCTCAAAAAAAAAAAAAAGAAAAAACCCCAAATGTCTCCCTGCTCTGCCATTCTCAGCCTCTGGTATCCTCTGCTCCATTCACATTTTACTGGGACCCTGGGCAGGGCCTGGCACAGCCAACCTCTCCCTTCTCAGACAGTCCTTTTAGCTCTAGGCTTCCTCCTACCTCTCAGGCTGCTTTTCTCTCCCCTGCCTTTTTTTTTTTTTTTTTGAGATGGAGTCTCGCTCTGTCACCCAGGCTGGCTGGAGTGCAGTGATATGATCTCAGCTCACTGCAACCTCCACCTCCGGGGTTCAAGTGATTCTCCTGCCTCAGCCTCCCAAATAGCTGGGATTATAGGACCACACCATCATGCCCAGCTAATTTTCGTATTTTTGGTAGAGACGAGGTTTCACCATCTTGCCCAGGCTGGTCTCAAACTCCTGGCCTCGAGTGACCTGTCCACCTCAGCCTTGCCCGCCCTCCTCCTGGGTCCCTTTAAATGGCGCTGGGTCTCAGGCCTCGTCCTCAGCCCTCTGCATTCTGTCTGCCCACTCCACAGGGGAGCTGGTTGGTCCCAGGACTCTAAATGCATCATTACCCTGACAGCTCCCAAGATAGTATTTTCCCCTCTGACACTGCCTTTGGCGCTGCCAAAGATTTGACTTTCTATCAAACCAGTTTCACCCCCTCTGTGTTTCCGACATATTCCAGGCTAAACCCTTTGATCCAACTCCATTCCCTCAGCCCCAAGAATGCTTCCGCAGGCTCCCCATCTCGGTAAATGACACCACCTCCCCCACCTGGTCGCTCTGACCAAGGATCAAGTTATCCTTAATTTCTTTCCTTCTTCCACATCCAACCCATCACCACGGCCTGATGGTTTAACCTCCAAAATATGTCCTGAGCCGTCCACTTCTCTCTACCCTTGGAGGTTACACTCCAGTCCCGGCAGAGCCTTCCGTGTGTGCCAATGGCCTGGATTCTCTCTCGTCTTTTGTGGTCCGTTCTCCGTATGACAGCAGAGTGTTCTTTAAACCTTGTCAGTCCTAGTGGCCAGGCGCGGTGGCACATACCTGTAGTCCCAGCACTTTGGGAGGCCAAGGCAGGTGGATAACCTGAGGGCAGGAGTTCGAGACCAGCCTGGCCAACATAGTGAAACTCCGTCTGTAATAAAAATACAAAAATTAGCTGTTTATGGTGGTGCACACCTGTAATCCCAGCTACTCGGGAGGCTGAGTCAGAAGAATCGATTGAACCTGGGAGGTGGAGGTTGCAGTGAGCCAAGATGGCGCCAATCTCCTCCAGCTTGGGGGACAGAGAGAGACTCCATCTCAAAAAATAAGAAGAAAAACTTGTTAAGTCCCATCCTCCTCTTCCTTGCATAAGAGCCTCCAGTTACAAAATCTGAAACCCTAACTTCCCACTGTGGCCCCGCAGGTTTCACTTTTGCCTGAATCTTTGACCTTGCCCCTCCCAGATTCCCGGTGAGTCTCCATGTTCAGCCACACTAGCCTGTTTTCTGTTCCTCAAACTGCCCAAGCGAGTTCCACGCAGGTCCTTTGCCTGGCTTCCCCTCCACCTAGAACCCCTGTCCCCCAAATCTTTGCACAGCTGCCCTTGTGCCCTTCAGGTTTCAGCACAAATGTCACCTCCTCGAGAAACCTTCCCTGACCACCCTCTCAAGGAACCCCCTCCCCACCCTCCCCTCCACGCCCCCCATCACTGTTGGAGCACCCTGCTTACTTCCTCGAGTGTTTCACTGTTTGCTGCATGCTTTTTTAACGGCTGTGTAATAGTGATACATGTTTTTGGGGTACATGTGCTATTTTGATAACTGCGTACAATGTGTCGTGATCAAATCGGGGTAATTGGGATATCCATTACCTCAAACCTTTGTCTTTGTATTGGGAACATTACAGTTCTTCTAGCTATTTTGGAAGATACAACAAATTATTAACCGTAATTTCCCTGCTGTGCTATCCAATACTAGATCTCCCTCCTTCTCGCCAGCTGTATCTTGTTAGTCACAGTCTTGATCATCTACGTGTCTTCCCCTACTGGTCTGTCAGCTTCGTGGGTCCAGGGCTTCGCCTGTGTCATTCACTGCCCCAAAGTGCCTGGCACAGAGAAGCCGTCGGCACATATTTATTGCACAAGCAGATGGCTTAATCTCAGATGCAGAATGCTGACTCTTTGTCAGGGAGGGATGGGCTCCCACCTAGAATCTGGGAGCATCCTGGGAGGAGCAGCTCAAAGGCTGTAAAAATTACACCCTGCCTCAGTGCCCTGGGGGATTAGAAAGGAGGTGCCTGGATCCTCAGAGACTCTGCAGCTGGGCTCTCATACTTTGCTGTGCGTGTGAATCACTTGGGGTCTTAAGAAAACGCAGATTCTGGGCTGGGCGCAGTGACTCACGCCTATAATCCCAGCACTGTGGGAGGCCAAGGTGGGTGGATCACCTGAAGTTAGGAGTTCGAGACCAGCCTGACCAATATGGTGAAATCCCATCTCTACCAAAATTACCAAAATTAGTTGTGGTGGCGGACACCTGTAGTCCCACCTACTTGGGAGACTGAGGCAGGAGAATTGCTGGAACCTGGGAGGCAGAGGTTGCAGTGAGCCAAGGTCACACCACTGCACTTCAGGCTGGGTGACTGAGTGAGACTCCATTTAAAAAGAAAATACAGATTCTGGTCCACAGGGCTGGGTCGGCCTGAGAGTCTGCGTTCCTAGTCCCTCCTCAGCACTGGCGGAGCTGCCGGCCTCGGTCACCCTAGCAGTGCTTTGGTAACTTGCGGGCCCTGTCCCATCTTCCCCCAAAATGTGGAAAGAGCTGGAGGGGTCCCTTCATTGGCTGCTCTGCCCCTCCTCCCTCCATCCAGCAGCAGGTGTTATTTGTAGCAGTCACTGTCACCTCCGTATGTGGTGAGGCTCGCAAGGTTTCTGTCTCCACATTTCTGCTACTGTGACAGACAAGACACATTCTCTGCCAGGAACTGCGCTCAGCCACTTGCTTCTGGCATCGCTGTTTTCTCTCTGTGCACCTTTTGCTCGGGCAGACTCCAGGGGCATTTGGCCCCTGCTGGAATCAGGCTCAGTTCACTGCCCTAGTGCAGGACGGGACAGCTGACCCCGCTGGGAACTGGGTAACCAAGAGGTTTCCAAGCTCTGGTTTCCAGAGTACAGGTATAAGCCTACCTGACTGGCCCTGGGGGCAAAGGGTTCCTTTAAACTTGGGAAGAGGCAGCCAGGCGCAAGTGGCTCACGCCTGTAATCCCAGTACTTTGGGAGGCTGAGGCACGTGGATCGCCTGAGGTTAGGAGTTCGAGACCAGTCTGGCCAACATATTGAAACTCTGTCTCTACTAAAAATACAAAAAAATTAGCTAGGTGTGGTGGCGGGCGCCTGTAATCCCAGCTACTAAGGAGCTGAAGCAGGAGAATGGCTACAACCTGGGAGATGGAGGTTGCAGTGAGCCGAGATCGCGCCATTGCACTCCGGTCTGGGCAACAAGAGAGAAACTCTGTTTAAAAAAAAAAAAAATACTTGAGGAGAAGCTGGGTGCAGGGGCTCATGCCTGTAATTCCAACACTTTGGGAACCCAAGACAGAAGGATTGTTTGAGCCCAGGAGTTCAATAGCCTAAGCAACATAGAGAGACCCCCATATCTACAAAAAATTTAAAAAGTAGCCAGGCATGGTGGCGTGTACCTCTGGTCTTAGCTACTCAGTAGGCTGAGGTGGATCACTTGAGCCTAGGAGGTTGAGACTGCAGTGAGCTATTACATTATCACACCACTGCACTCCAGCCTGTGTGACAGAGAGAGAGACCCTGTCTCAAAAAAAAAAAAAAAAAAAAAACTTGCGGAGAGTTGGGGACCTTTGGGGTCTAAGTGTTCTGAGTTTGAATCCTGATGCTGTCACATACTACTTGGGCCACATCGAGCAAGGAACTTAATCTCCCTGAACCTCACTTTTTTCACTTGCTAGATGGAAGTTGTAACTGGTATCTTCCTCGCAGGGTCATTGTCAAAATGAAACACCAAAGTGCGTGGAAGTGGGAGGCCAAGGCAGTTGGATTACATGAGGTTAGAAGTTCGAGACCAGCCTGGCTAACATGATGAAACACTGTCTCCACTAAAAATAAACATGATAGGCCGGGTGCGGTGGCTCAAGCCTGTAATCCCAGCACTTTGGGAGGCCGAGGCGGGTGGATCACGAGGTCAAGAGATCGAGACCGTCCTGGTCAACATAGTGAAACCCCGTCTCTACTAAAAATACAAAAAATTAGCTGGGCATGGTGGCACGTGCCTGTAATCCCAGCTACTCAGGAGGCTGAGGCAGGAGAATTGCCTGAACCCAGGAGGCGGAGGTTGCGGTGAGCCGAGATCGCGCCATTGCACTCCAGCCTGGGTAACAAGAGCGAAACTCTGTCTCATAAAAAATAAATAAATAAATAAAAATAAACATGATAAAACACTGTCTCCACTACAGGCATGGTGGCACACGCCTGTAGTCCCAGCTACTCGGGAGGCTGAGGCAGGAGAATCAATCGAACCCAGGAGGGGGAGGTTGCAGCAAGCTGAGATCACATCACTAAGACTCCATCTCAAAAAAAAAAAAAAAAAAGGAAAGCGCCTGGAAGGCACTCAGCACAGTGTGTGGAAAATGCGGGCATTTCTCAACTCTCAGTGTATAGATTGTGAGGCAGATCTTTTGACCCGGGTGGTGAGCAGGTACCAATAGCAAGGCCTGGATCCCAGGCCTCCTCCCACAGCTGCGTTCCCCTGCCCTGGCACCCAGCCCAACCACAGTCACTTGCTGTTCCAGCACTAGCTAGAAAATTCAGCCCCTGGGCATTCTCAAGAATTGAGCCCACCCCTTTGTCAGACCATTCTCCCAGGGCAGAGACTGGCCTAATCAGATGAAGACCACACCCACCAAGCCCGAGGACAAATGCTCCAACATTGTATTAGAGAGATAAGCAGCTGTTCATCCACCCACCTCGGCCTCCCAAAGTGCTGGGATTGCAGGCATGAGCCACCGCACCCGGCCTAAATCTTATTCTTAAGATGGAAACTCGGCCAGGCAGCAGTGGCTCACGTCTCATTTCAGCAGTTTCGGAGGCTGAGGTGGGTGGATCACTTGAGGTCAGGAGTTCGAGACCAGCCTGGCCAACATGGTGAAATGCTGTCTCTACTAAAAGTACAAAAATTAGCCGGGTGTGGTGGTGCCCACCTGTAATCCCAGTTACTTGGGAGGCTGAGGCAGGAGAATCGCTTGAACCTGGGAGTCAGAGGTTGCAGTGAGGAGAGATTGCACCACTGCACTCCAGCCTGGGCAACTGAGCGAGACTCCTTTTCAAAAAAAAAAAAAAAGATAGAAACTGTGTGTAGTCTCTAGGAAGGCAGTGGAGGTCCCAGTGAGTTGACGATTAGCACCACAGTGGGAACAGACAGGAGGAGGACTGGGCTCTGGTCTCTGATCTCCTGTCTGAACAAGTCTGTCAGAAAAAACTTTTCCTCCATTCTTTTATGTTATATACCTGGGGTCTGCAAATAAAACTGAGCAAAGACAGATTTTTTTTTTTTTTTTTTTTTTTTTGAGACGGAGTTTCGCTCTTGTTACCCAGGCTGGAGTGCAATGGCACGATCTCGGCTCACCGCAACCTCCGCCTCCTGGGTTCAGGCAATTCTCCTGCCTCAGCCTCCTGAGTAGCTGGGATTACAGGCATGTGCCGCCATGCCCAGCTAATTTTTAGTATTTTTAGTAGAGACGGGGTTTCACCAGGTTGACCAGGATGGTCTCGATCTCTCAACCTCGTGATCCACTCGCCTCGGCCTCCCAAAGTGCTGGGATTACAGGCTTGAGCCACCGCGCCCGGCCTGCAAAGACAGATTAACAGAAAAAAGGCATATGACTTGTATTGTTTTTGATTTTCCATGCATGAGGACTTCACAAAAAAAGAAGTTAAAAGCCAAAGAAATGGTTAGACCCGGGGCTTATATACAATTTTGACAAAGGAGGATAAGTTTGGGCAAGTAACTAAACAAGGAGGAGGGGGACTGGGCTCCTAAGGGCAGGGTATTCTGGGAAGGTAGCTAGGAAATGTGTGTTAGATGGTGGGGCTTAGATGTGTTATGCAGACATGTATCCTTCCCGTTGGATTCATTCTCCTTTTCCTGGGACGGGAGAGGGGGGGACACCTTTACAAATGGAAATTTGTGCCCTACTCTCAGTCACCTAAGTGGAGGGCAGAGAGCTCATCCTGTGTCTGCTGTTTCTCATTTGCCTTCAGCTCAAAAGAACCCTTATGCCAAAGTGGCATATTGTAGGGTGGCATGTTCTGATCCCCTTCCAGTTCCGGCATCAGTCCCTTTCCTGGTCCTCTGCCTTGTACCCATGGGCACCTCACTGTACCTATGCAAACTACGTCTCCTTTGACCACAGGGAGTGGGAAGCTGAGCATCCTCTGCTCTGATCATGTGACTTTACCACCAAGATTTCAAAACAACTGCCTCATGAGGCCCAGCCTGGGGCTTCTGCCTTGTGCTGTGACTTGCATTGTTCTTGTTCAGACACCTTCTCCTCAAGGGAAACTTGAATCTAGGCTGAAGGGACCTCTGAGATGGGTACCAGGCAGGAGGCATGTCAGGACCCTTACCTGCTGCAGTGAATGTCAGCCTTGCTGCCTTCAGGCTGGTGCTCCGGAGGCAGCTGCGCTCACCTCCCCTGAGAGCGCTGTCCTGGGCTTACAGGCCGAGGCTCAGCTCTGACATGTGATATCGGAGAAAGTCACTCATCTGCAGGTCATGTTAACCCCCATTCCTTTAGATTTTCCATTCTCCATCCTAATATCAATTTCCATGTCAGAAAGCACTGTTTACTCTTACCTCCTTGCAAATACCTCTTCACTGTTGGACATTTTGTTTTTATTCCCATGGCTCAGTGTAAGGTAACCCTAAGTAGGATATTGCTTCAATTTCGTTGGCATTGCTACAGGAAACTATAACCGATTTGTCATCCTGTGTACTCTCTGATCCAATACGTTCTTTTTTGGAGACTGGGTCTCATTGTCACCCAGGCTGGAGTGCAGTGACGTAACCTTGGCTCAGCCTTCTGGGCTAAAGCAGTCCTCCCACTTCAGCTTCCCAGGTAGCAGGGACTACAGGCATGCGGCACCACGCTCGGTTAACAGGGCTTCACCACGTTGCCCAGGCTGGCCTCGAACTCCTGAGCTTAAGTGGTCTGCCCCCTTTGGCCTCCCAAAGTGCTGGGATTACAGGCGTGAGCCACGCTGCTGGCCCCCAATAATTCTTTTTAGAATTTTGCACCAGAAAAGAAGTCTTTCCTGAGGAAATGATAGCTTTTTACATCAGATGACAAGAATTATAGCATAGCTAATCCCTTGCTGTCTCTTTGGTTTCGGTAGTCAGAAAACTTCAAGCTAATGAGACTGGTGAATCAGTAAAATCTGCCTTTCCATTTAATTATTTACCTCCTTTTTCTCTATGGTTTATTTTTATTTTACTAGTCTAGCTATGAATATGTCTTTTATTGTAAATAATGTCATCACTGTCAGGAAGAGAAAAAAACGAGGAATCCTGATTTACTAAGGAGAGACCTATTAAGGGATGATTGCCAGGGGGTGGTGGGGAGGGGCCTATTCCAGCGCGGGCGGGGCACTGCGGTAGGAGAGAGCACTGGCCCTAAGATCCTCCAGCACCTCCAGAGTTAAGCAGAAAGCCTTGTTCTTTTCTAGGCAAGAGTAAACCAGGCTGGAAAGAACTGGTGCCAGGAGGTGGGATAAGAGGGTGGCATGGTCCTGGGGGCCTGTCCTCTGGAGGCCTGTCAGGAAGGATAGTGAGTCGCTCAGGTGAGGGTTGCCAAAGTTCTCAGAACTAGGGGAAAGAGAAACTTCGAGTTTGCCTAAGAAGCATCGTGTTCTAGGTGGAAGATGGGCATTTGGAGGACCTTCCTTGCAGGATCTCGGCTGTGTTCTCTGGCGGGGTGGAGACCAGCCTTATGACCTGCTCTGCCCTGCGCTGGACCTGACCAAGTTACTCAGTCCCTGTTTGTTGACTGACTGCTGACTGAGGGCTTTTCTAGAGTCAGGAGCTGACCCAGAGATTCCGAGAACTAGCAGGTCACACTCTCACCTCTCACCTCTCCCCGGGGTCCCCAGCTCCTGGCCATGCCCTGTGCCTTCTCCGGCTCCTTGAAGGGGTCCCCAAGCCTAACTTGGAAAAGCACCGTCCATTCCTTCCACCCCCACCCCCACCCCAGAACCGGCTTCCCCACCTGCTTCTTCCCCTTTCCCCAGGGCAGGACAGGGTGGAGGGAGGGTGGGAAACAGAGAAGTCACCCAGCTGCCCCCTAGCACTGATAAGAGACCCAGAGGGAGCTTTGAAGGCTGCTACGGCCTGGGGGTGGGAGCAGGCCTGAACCACACCACGGTCCCCCAGGCCACCCCCTCCTGCTGCCCCACCCCACCCTCTGTCTCTCAACTTGCTCTTTCTAGTTCTGCTCTCTTCCTGTGTCTGTGTGTCTCTGTCGGCCTCTGTGCCTCCATCCCCGGGCCTGCCTATCCTCCCTTCCTCTCTCTCCCTCTTTCCCCTCCCAACTCTGTCTCTTCTCTCTCTGCACCCCATCTCTCTCTGTCCTGACGTCTGCAGTCTCAAGACAAGGGGACCTTCCAGTGTGACCCAGGTCTCAGCAGGAGCCAGACAAAAGACCTCGAGGGAAGGGACAGATAGAGTGTCCTCACGCTAACCTCCTTTAACCACCCCCAGGCCCCTCTTGTTTACTGAGACCAACCCTGCCAAGTAGGTACTGTAGTACTCATTTCGCTGATGCGGAAGTTGAGGCTCAAGCCGCAGTTGAGTCGCGTGTGGTCTCGGGGCCACGGTGTGCAGGGCCAGGATTTTGAGCTGCATCTGACCCAGATGCCTCAGATTTTGGGCTCTGAGTCCAGCTTTCCTTAGGCTCCTCAGGTGTCCCAAGCCTCTCATCACTCCCTCTACCTCATCCCGGGAGGCAGGACCCGAGGGCTCCTTTGAGGAGTTGCAGAGCTCGGGGGCTGCTCATCCGGAGCCTCTGCTCTGCTGCAGGACCTCCTTTTACCCAGAGGCATGAAGCCAAGTGTCACAGGAGCCCCGCAGGGCATTGCAGGAGGCCAGTTCCCCAAGCCCGGCCCTGCTGCATTTGAAGGCCTGACAGTGGCTCTGACCTGGAGATAGGGGGTCCTAAAATGAAAGCCCTTTGGTTCGGTGGAAGAGGCAGGTGGCACGGAGCCTGCCAGCATGGGGCTGGGCTGTGCCAGGGGTGTTCGGAGGGGCTCCTCAGAAAGGGCCTTCTCTGCACGGGAGCTGGGGAGCTGCATCGAGGAAAGAGGTGCTGGCTCCCTGGCTGCGGGACTTCTGGGTCTTCCAAACGCTCGTGTGCACCTCTGGGTCTCCCAGCAGAGAGGTGAAGGCAGTTCTTTCTTCTTGGAACCCTTCATGCACCAGCCCCTTTGTCACATTAGTGAAGGATGGACCGGCCCGGAGGGTCACCCGGAGTGTGAAACACATTTGGGGCGAAGCTGCCACTTCCTCCCCAGGAGGAAGCAGAATGTGGCCCTTGATAGCAGTGTGGGGGTGAGCTGGCAGCTGTTAGCCCAGGAATTAAAGGCTTGAGGCTACATGCACAGTCATGTGTGTGGGTCTGGTCCCTCTATTAGCCAGGGTCACTGTTACACGGCTCCAAGGGGCACTATTATCATTGTAGTCTATGGGAATTGTGCAGTACCCAACCTGTGCAGCTGAACATGGTAGTCCTGGTCCCAACCCTTACTCATGTCTGACAAGTTGCAATGACCTCTCTGCTGACTTTCTGCCTCTAGTCTGTTCCCTCTAGTGTTGCCTACACCCACTGCCCCATGTCACTTCCCCAGTCCTACCCACCTCCAAGTCCCTTCTCTCCTCAGCCACGTGTCAGACAGGTATGAGTACCTTCAGCTGTTCAGGGACCCCAGGAGTAGACTCCTCCCTCTGAGATGAATGCGCTGTGTGGTCTTGGGCAAAGCACTTAACCTCTCTGAGTAACCCCACACTGGTATCACTTATTCTCATTTATAAAGTGGGGGTAGGCCGTTTCTGGTTACTCACGCCTGTCATCCCAGCACTTTGGGAGGCCGAGGCAGGCAGATCACGAAGTCAGGAGTTCGAGACCAGTCTGGCCAACATAGTGAAAACCCATCTCTACTAAAAATACAACAACAACAGCAACAAATTAGCCTGGTGTGGTGGTGTGTGCCTATAATCCTAGCTACTCAGGAGACTGAGGCAGGAGAATCATGTGAACCTGGGAGGCAGGGTTGCCGTGAGCCAAGATCATGCCATTTACTCTAGCCCCGGCGACAATGTGAGACTCCGTCTCAATAATAATAATAATGGGGGCTAAAATACCCAACAGGTTGTAGTTTTCTTGGTCACTAGATTCTTAACCTCAGGAGGCCAGATACCCTCATTCCTCTCTGTACCTGCATCTGACACATCCTCAGTCCAGGTGAGCATTTATTATGATTATTATTACTATTATTATTAACACGAATGGTACCATGAAACATTTGTTGAATGAATGAGTGCATGGCACTTTGACCAAGACCTTTCTGCAGCTTCACTTCCCATGCCTGATGGGTTCATTCAGGACTTCCCAGGCACTGCCGTCTTTTCTACTCCTGGGCCTTTGCCCACACTGCTTCCTCTCCTAGAATTTGTTTCTGCAGCATCTTTGACACAGCTCCGCTGCCACCCAGAAGCTTTTCCAGCCCCTCCCCCAACCCGAAGCAGCCTCCTTCTCCCGCACCTGCCCCTCCTCACGGCCCCAGACAGTGGGTTGTGCCCTAGAGGGGCTCCTCTGTTGATCTGGACACAGCAGTGGCTGAGACTTGACCCTCCTGGGGTTCCAGGGCTTCAGTGGAGCCTCAGATTGGCTCAGGACAGAAGTACACAGAGTGCTTTGGAAATTGGTGGCGGCCACAGTGCTCCTGCCTGCCTTGCGGTCTCTCCCGGTCCTCTCAGGTACCCCTTGAGGAAAAAGTCCTGCTGCCTCCCCAGACACCAGCCCACTCTGGGCTGGGACAGGCCAGACTGCTAAAAGCCTGGCTGGGGCTGGGTGCAGTGGCTCACGCCTGTAATCTCAGCACTTTGGGAGGCCAAGGCAGGCAGATCACCTGAGGTCAGGAGTTCGAGACCAGCCTGGCCAACATGGCAAAACCCCGTCTCTACTAAAAATACAAAAATTAGCCAGGCACAGTGGTGGACACGTGTAATCCCAGCTACTCGGGAGGCTGAGGCAGGAGAATCGCTTGAACCCAGGAGGTAGAGGCAGCAGTGAGCCAAGATTTTGCCCGTGCACTCCAGCCTGGGCAACAGAGCAAGACTCCATTTCAAAACAAAAACAAACAAACAAAAACCTGGCTGGAATGGAGTGGGGTGGCACTTCATAGCCAGGTTTTGGGGTCCACTGAAAAATGTGTCTTTGGGTCTGGTGGAGGAGCGAGCACGTCGGAGACCCAAGCTTGATGCCTTGGCTTACTAGGCTGTTGTTTAAAAAATAAAGTGCTTTTCAAATGCCTAACTCACCACCTAACCCAAAGTAAGTACTGGATCAGTGTCTGCTGTCCTGGGAGCAGGTGGTGTAGACTCACCTCAGAGCCTGGATGGCGGAATCAGAAGGACCCACGTCTGAATCACAGCTGGGCCCTTCCTCAGGAGACTTTGTGCAGGTTGTGTCGTCTCTGAACCTCGGTTTCTTTGCCTATGAAATGGGCATGGTTGTTGAGAGGATTCGGGAGGTCAAGTAGAAGCTGCTGGCATCAGTTAGGATGTGTTAGGGCCTGGCAGCAAGACAGTGGCTATAAATATTACTTCTTTGCTTCTATTTCTGGCAAAGAACCATTACTTTCTTGGACCTCCTCATTTTCTCTCTCCCTCCAAGACTGTTGGTAGCAGGTGGCTTTCTCTCTGGGACCATTTTTTCACAGACACAAAGTTGAGTGGGTGTATAGAGAGAGACATATATACATTTCTTCAAGACTCTATCGCCCAGGCTGGCATGCAATGGTGGTATCCTAGCTGACTGCATCCTCCAACTCCTGGGCTTAAGCTGTCCTCCCACCTTGGCCTCCTGAGTAGCCAGGACTACAGGTGTGCACCACCACTCCCGCTCTCTCGCTCTCTCTCTCTCTCTCTCTCTCTCCCTTTTTTGTAGAGATGGGGTTTCACCATGTTGGTCAGGCTGGTCTCGAACTCCTGACCTCGTGATCTGACCTGGTGATCCGCCCTCCTCAGCCTCCCAGTGTTGGGATTACGGGTGTGAGCCACTGTGCCCAGCCAGCGTGTACTTCTCATCACTTCACAGGAGTTACCACACACAGCTAGTGAGGAGCAGCCCTGTGCTATAAACACTGGCTGGGTCACGTGCCAAGCCCCTTACCACTCACAGCCTCTCTTATCCAGCGACTCTCACCACCCATAAACCTCCACAGCCCCCGCATACAATGCCATGATGCCCCCTGTAACCATGGACCACTACTCATAGCCCCTGCTGCCAACAACCCCCTTGACTCCACCCATAGCTTTCCTGCCACCCTCACAGCCCCACCTGTCTGATAAACACTTCGAGGCCATCTGCAGTAGAGGTGCAGGTGTGCAGATAAGGCAGAAAAACCCCTCTGCACACACAAGCCTGGGGCTGGCCTTGGTCTCAGACATCATCTACTGTCCACACCTCCATCCACCCGACAAAGCCCTCACTGGTCCCTGAAGTGCACAACTAAGAACCATCACCACGATGCCAGGCACTTTCTGAGCACTTAGCTTGGCACTGAGCACTGGAAGCCCTGGAGCTCACATAAAAATGCGTGGATTTCCTCGATGCAGGACTTCTCAGTGCTTTAATGTGCCAGCGCCCCTCTGGACTGCCAAAGAGGGAGATGAGCAGATGCAGCGTTTGCAGACTTGGCCAGGACAACCTTTCCTCAGCTCTGGAGCACACCTTAGGAACATTCTGGGTTCTTGCCATTGCTAGTGTGGTCCATGGACTCATGTGTGTATCACCTGCAAATCACCTGGGGGCTGGTTAGAGATGCAGAATTGAAACCCATTTCTACTGAATCGGAATGTGCATTATTCATATGCTCGTTAAAGTTTGAGACACACTTTTGTTGGTCATAGGTCTGGACTTCGGCCACATATTGGAATCACCTGGGGAGCTTTAAAAAATAATGGGGCGGCCGGGCGCGGTGGCTCAAGCCTGTAATCCCAGCACTTTGGGAGGCCGAGGCGGGTGGATCACGAGGTCGAGAGTTCGAGACCATCCTGGTTGACATGGTGAAACCCCGTCTCTACTAAAAATACAAAAAATCAGCTGGGCATGGTGGCGTGTGCCTGTAATCCCAGCTACTCAGGAAGCTGAGGCAGGAGAATTGCCTGAACCCAGGAGGCGGAGGTTGCGGTGAGCCGAGATCGCGCCATTGCACTCCAGCCTGGGTAACAAGAGCGAAACTCCGTCTCAAAATAATAATAATAATAATAATAATAATAATAATAATAATAATGGGGCTAGCTGGGTACTGGTGGCTCATGCCTGTAATCCCAGTGCTTTGGGAGGCCCAGGTGGGTGGATCACCTGAGGTCAGGAGTTCGAGACCAGCCTGACAAATATGGTGAAACTCTGTCTCTACTAAAAATACAAAAATTAGCTGGGTGTGGTAGGTGGTGGCAGGTCCCTGTAGTCCCAGCTACTCGGGATGCTGAGACAGGAGGGTCACTTGAACCTTGGAGGTGGAGGTTGCAGTGAGCTGAGAATGCCCCACTGCCCTCTAGCGTGGGCGACAAAGGAAGACTCTATCTCAAAAAAAAAAAAAATACTGGGGCCTAGGTTCTACCTCCAGATTCTGATTTAATTGGTCTGAGTTTGGCTTGGTCATTGGGAGTTTGAAAATCTCCCCAGGTGATTCTGATGTGTGGCCAGCTGCACGGATGAGTGAACATTAGAAAGCGTCTGGAATATCCATCTGGAAATTTGCAGGGAAGCATTTAAAGTCTTGGAACAGCCCCAGCAAGGCATAGGGAGAACAAGGGACTGTCCCAAGGTCTCGTAGCTGTCTGGTTGCGAAGCCTCAACCAGCACTCTGTTTCCCAGCACCAGCCCGGGTCTGGGGTCTTAGCGTCACTACCTCCACACTATCCTCTTTTATTTTTTATTTTATTTTTTTATTTTTTGAGGAGTCTTGCTCTGTCACCCGGGCTGGAGTGCAATGGCGCAATCTTGGCTCATTGCAATCTCTGCCCTCCAGGTTCAAGTGATTCTCCTGCCTCAGCCTTCCAAGTAGCTGGGATTACAGGTGCCCGCCAGCACACCCAGCTAATTTTTGTGTTTTAGTAGAGACAGGGTTTCACCGTATTGGTCAGACTGGTCTCAAACTCCTGATCTCAAACAATCCACCTGCCTCAGCCTCCCAAACTGCTAGGATTATAGGCATGAGCCACCACGCCTAGCCTCACACCATCTTCTTGAAAATTCTCCTTCCTGATCCTGAGCCTCAGCTTCAGTCCTCAAACAAAAGCCTTGGTTGGGTTCTGATCAAGGGGCCACCTCTGCACTTACTTTGCTGGCTGCTGGCCCAGGGCTCCAGCAAACAGTCCCAAAGCCAGTCAAGCTTAAGCCACCAGCGTGGGGAGGCGTTTACAGATTGTAACCACCAGAGCATAGTCCCATTATGTAAGGAGCTCTGCTTCGAGGCCGCTCAGCTTAACAGAGAACACGAGGCTCCAGGCAGGCATGGGTTTGAGCCCCAGACCTGGCACTTGGCAGCTGTGCTGCCACCATGGCCCCTTTAGTCCCTCTGAGCCTCGTTTTCCCCACCTGTAAACTGGGCACAGTGGCAATCCCCTGCTACAGGTGGTGTGCAGAACACATAAGACACAGAAGATGATGAGTCCCGCAGTGCCCTGGCATGTGATGGGCACAGATCAGCATTAACTGGGGTCGTTGAGAGCTCTCACTTTTGGCACTGATACAGGAGGCCTGGGGTTCTCCACTGGCCCCAACACCTCAAATTTCCACATAGCAAGAGCACCTGGAACCTCCCTCCACTAGGCCAGAGGCAGCCAGTGCGTGACTTTCTCTTCTCCTCGGCTCATTGCAAACTTTGCCTCCCGGGTTCAAGTGATTCTCCTGCCTCAGCCTCCAGAGTAGCTGTGACTACATATGTCTGCCACCACACCCAGCTATTTTTTTTTTGTATTTTTAGTAGAGACAGGGTTTCACCATGTTGGCCAGGCTGGTCTCAAACTCCTGACCTCAGGTAATCTGCCCACCTCAGCCTAACGAGTAGCTGGGGCTACGGGTGTGTATAAATACACGACACTACAGTGCATAAAAATTCACTACAGATGTATTTTTAGTAGAGATGGGATTTCGCCGTGTTGGCCAGGCTGATCTCGAACTCCTGACCTCAGGTGATCTGCCCGTCTCAGCCTCCCAAAGTCCTGGGATTACAAGGGTGAGTCACTGCACCTGGCCTCTTCCCCATTTGTTTCTTCTGCGCCAGACCCGCAGGTTCAAGGACCGTACGTGCCTGTGTTTGAACATGGCTCCAGGACACCTGTGCTGTCAGTGTGGGGGACCCCCCAGCTTTCTCAGGCTGATCAACCAGAAGTTGGCCATGCCGGCCAACAGTTGGTGGCACTCTTCCCATCGCATGGGCCCACTCATGACAGAGCAGCTGTTACTGTCATGGTTATTTTATTTTTATTCCTCCCTCTGGGAGCCCAGAATCAAAGGGAAACATCAGCACTGCTGTCTCATTATACAGAGCAAAGAAAATTGGGGTATGGATATTCTCTTTTTTCTTTTTTTTGAGACAGAGTTTCCCTCTTATTGCCCAGGCTGGAGTGCAATGGTGCAATCTCAGCTCACCGCAACCTCCACCCCCCAGGTTCAAGCAATTCTTCTGCCTCAGCCTCCCGAGTAGCTGGGACTACAGGCGCGCACCACCATACCTGGCTAATTTTTGTATTTTTAGTAGCGATGGGATTTCTCCATAGGCTGCTCTCAAACTCCCACCTTAGGTGATCCGCCTGCCTTGGCCTCCCAAAGTCCTGGGATTACAAGCATGAACCACAGCGCCTGGCCTGGATATTCTCATCCAGGGCATGAGGGCAGTCAGTGGAGACCGTTTGGGGTGACATATTCATCTTACAGATGGGGAAACAGGTTGCAGAGAGCCAGGGACTTCCCAAGGCTGTATTGAGGCCAGACTAGAACCTGGTTCTCCTGGCTCCAGGTCTGAGGTCTTTGCCCTGTAGTCAGGAAGAAATCGGGGTTAGGACTCCAGAGTCCTCACTCCTCAACCAGTGTGTCCATATTAGATGCAGATTCCTAGGCCCCACTGACTGGCTCAGGATGGAGGTGGACCTGGGAATCTGCATCTTTACCATCCCGTAACGAAAGTTCTAGAATCACTGTTGTGGACTCTTGCCATTGGCCCCAAAATTCCACACCTATGCTCCGAGACTCTGCTTCAATCCCTCATCAAAACTCACCATTCAAGAATTGCAGCCCCTTATAGGGATAGCACTCCATTAGTTTTTTTAAAAAAAAAAATCCCAGCCCCTGCTGCATGCAGTGTTGTGCCTGTAGTCCCAGCTAATGGGGAGGCTGAGGCAGGAGGATCGCTTGAGCCCAGGAGTTCTAGGCTGTGATGCTCTATGTTGATTGGGTGTCTGCACTGAGTTTGGCATCAATATGGTGACCTCCTGTGAGCAGGGGCCTACAGCATTACCTGAGGAGGGGTGAACAAGCCCAGGTCAGAAACAGAGCACGTGAAATCTCCCACGCCAACGAGCGGCCACTGCACTCTAGCCTGGGCAGCATCATGGCAAGACCCTGTCTCTAAAAAATCGGAAAAGAATCCCAGCCCCTGACTAATCTACTCCATTTACAGCATTGCTTATCTGCTGCACTTGAGGACAGTGGGTCCCAGGGGAAGGAGGCAGAGACAGTGTCGTGTTGTGGTTAAGGACATGCACCCTGGACCCAGGCAGCCTGGGATCCATTCCCGAATCCGCCACTTCTAGTCCTGTGGCCTCAATGTGTTTCTCCCCCGTCCGTGCCTTTGTTTCCTCGCCCGTAGCTGGTGATGCCTTCCTCTGAGGATGTTGTGAGGATTAAATGAATTCATACAAAGTACTTAGGTTAGTGTCTATCGCATAGTTAAGTGCTAAGTGTTAGCCGCTGTTCCACTGTTTTACAGGCTGAGAATGTTATGCAGAGAGATGGTGAGACTTTGCCAAGGTTATGCAGACTCTGAGTAGCGAAGTTGGTTGGCGCTTCTACCCTCGTCTCATATAGTTCCTGCCTGGGTGCCTGCTGATGCCAGCGCCAGCCGTGGCTCCGCTGGTAGAGTATAGCTTGGCATGAAAAGACCCTCCTCACTCCTCCATTCACTCATGTACCTTCCTTCACACTCTGGGGTTGGGGGGATTTCCCCAGTCCCACTAGCCAAGAAGGCAGAGTCTGTGCAAACCAGTGGCCATACAGAGTGCAGCTGAGCTTCCCTTGGCCCTCGAAGTCCCTAATGGGGACCCAGGGCCGCTGGGGATGCTACCACCTTGAATCTCAAAAGCTCAAGCTTTATGATGTCAATGCTCATTTATACTTAAAGCTTATTTCCATTTTTCTGGAAAAATTTACACTTCGAATCAGTGCATTTTGGTTGAGGGGAATGCCCTCAAACACCCATCGCTCCTCCTGGCTCGTGGTGGCAACAAGACCACTTCCTTTCCTGTCTGGAGAAGACAATGGAGTTAAGGCCTAGTGTCCATACCTCCTGCATCTAGCTTCTTAGTATTTCTCTCTTTTTTTTTTTTTTTTTTTTTTTTTCAGACCGAGTCCTGCTTTGTCATCCAGGCTGGAGTGCAGTGGTGTGATCTCGGCTCACTGCAGCCTCTGCCTCCTGGGTTCAAGCAGCTCTCCTGCTTCAGCCTCCTGAGTAGCTGGGACTACCATGCCCAGATAATTTTTGTATTTTTAGTAGAGACTAAAATGGAGGTGTCACCATGTTGGCCAGGCTGGTCTCGAACGCCTGACCTCGGGTGATCCACTTGCCTCGGCCTCCCAAAGTGCCTGGCCACTTCCTAGTATTTCCAGAAGCAGCAGTAAGTGCTATCTTCTTGGTTCTCCCCTTCTTCATCCCTGCCCCCAGTCTTTCTCTCTGACTTAATTCCCTTCTCTGAGTGGTGCTAAGTTGGGTCCAGGGACGTGACTGAAATCTACGTCCCCACTGATCTCAGCCTCAGAACGGGCTTTGTGGGACCTCTCTCCCCAGGGCGCTCTGAGGACGAAAGGGCTGAGTGAGCCCGTTCAGGCGTGTGGAGGACCCAGGCACACACTGCCCTGCTCTGTCACCACCCACTGCTCTCTATCTCAGTGCCGGCCGGGAGGAGGGCAGCTCCATTACTGCTCTTTTTCTCTTCTCCCATCCCTGCTGTGATAGAATCTGCCCCAAGCTCAGGGCCTATTCTAATGAAGGTAACTGAATGCCCAGGCGGCTGAAACCGGCCCCTTGCAAAACAGCAAGGGGAGGGCCTGCCCGCGAGGCCCAGCCTGCCCGCTCCTGTTCTGCCTTGCCTGGAGATGACTGGGCCCTGCAGCCCCAGCGAAGGAGGGGCCCGGGAAGGGGAAGGGGACAGAGAGCAGGTTTATTCGGGGTGAGCTGCGCTGGTCCATTGCAGTTTGCACTGGGTGCTTCCAGGAGCTGGAAAGGCAAACAATAGATTTGGGTCACGAGGCAGTTGGGGGAGGAGACGGTCAGATTTAGCAGGATTCTGGTGCCAAGTAGCTGGTGTACAGGGCTCTGGGCTGTGAACTTGGGACCTTTCTGATCGGAGCCTCTCTCTCCCTTCCTCCCTTCCTCTGCTCAGACTCCCCCACACACGTGCAAAGCTGGCCTTGGGCAGACACATGCCACCACTGTCCTGGGCTCCTTTCCCTAGATTTGAGAGGCCTGGGGCAGAGTGGAGAGGGCTTTGGTCCTGCATCCAAATCCTGGCTCTGAATGTCCTTGTGCAGGTTATTTCTGAGCCTCAGCCTTACCTGCGAAATGGGAAGAGCAACGCATACGCTGGCGGATCCGGGTTTTGTGGGGCCTGAAGCTCTTACATGTGTGGATCCCTTTTTAAGGTAAAGAATCTCTGACCAGGCGCGGTGGCTCACGCCTGTAATCCCAGCACTTTGGGATGTCGAGTCGGGCGGATCACGAGGTCAAAAGACCGAGACCAGCCTGGCCAACATGGTGAAACCCCATCTCTACTAAAAATACAAAAAATTAGCTGGGCATGGTGGCGCACGCCTGTACTCAGGAGGCTGAAGCAGGAGAATTGCTTGAATCCGGGAGGCAGAGGTTGCAGTGAGCCGAGATCATGCCACTGCACTCCAGCCTGGTGACAGTGCAAGACTCTGCCTCAAAAAAAAAAAAAAAAAAAAAAAAAGGAATCTCAACATCTTGTACAAAGTTTACAAAACACTTAACCATGTGAACGCACACTCACGGGGTGACTCCAGAGCACATGAGGATCCTAGAAGCTTAAGCTCTGTTAGCTTCACAATAAATCCAGATGTGTGCAGGCCTACCTGGTAGGACTGTGAAGGATGAAATGAGCTCACATTTGAGCTCCTAGAACAGTGCCTGGCACAGAGTAAGCCCCTTGTAAGTGTTGACGCTCATTCTTATTGCCTCTCAGGGTTGCTGTGAGCATTAGACATTTGCAGATTGCCCAGGTAACATCAAACATGGTGTGGGCAGATGCTGTGTGCCTGACACATGTGCATTCCTTAGCTCATCTGATGTGTAGCGTTCACGAAGGGTCAGGTGCCGTTCCGAGCACTGGGGAACCAATAAATGGCCCCTCTTAAAGCTTTTGGTCTGGGAGGGGTAATCGGGCAATCAGTTCACCACACACATAGGCAAGTCCAAATGGAATGAGGACAGGTGCTATGAGAATGCAAGGCAAGGCAAGGCAAGGCATGGTGGCCCATGCCTACCACCCCAGAGCTTTGGGAGGAGGATTGCTTGAGCCCAGGAGTTTGAGACTAGCCTGTGCAATACAGTGAGACCTTGTCTCCACACACAAAAAATTAAAAATTAGCTAGGCATGGTGGTGTGTGCCTGTAGTCCCAGCTACTCAGGAGGCTAAGGCAGGAGGATCACTTGAGCTCAGGAGGTTGACGCTGCGGTGATCCATGGTCATGTCATTGCGCTCCAGCCTCGGCAACAGAGTGAGACCCTATCTCAAGAAAAAAAAAAAGCGACAGAATATCTAAGAGAAAGAAAAGTGAGGAAATGATTTTGATTTGGGGTATAACGAAAGGCCTCTTTGAGAATTACAAAAGAGCAGGGAAGAATTCTTATTCTCATTTCTGCTTTGCTTGCGGTTTCTGCATGTCTATCCGTAAGGCAATCTGACATGGTGGTGACATTCATTAAAGCAACTAAACCGTTTCGAGGTCCAACTAAAATCTAAGCAGATATTATCTTGTCTGAGCCCGTCACCAACTCTGAGATGGGTAAGCGGAGACCCAGGCAGGAGTGGCTCTACCTGAGCCGACACAGGCACTAAACGGAGGAGCTGGGATTGAAATCTCCATCTGATTGCCTCACGGGGCCTTCTGTCACACCATGTGGCTGACACAGAGCAGGGGTGCCCCTGCAGACTCATGTGACCTCATGACCTTCTCAGGCCACACGGTCTAATGTCCTTCCCCTCTTTTTTTTTTTTTTTTGAGACGGAGTTTCGCTCTTGTTACCCAGGCTGGAGTGCAATGGCACGATCTCGGCTCACCGCAACCTCCGCCTCCTGGGTTCAGGCAATTCTCCTGCCTCAGCCTCCCGAGTAGCTGGGATTACAGGCACGTGCCACCATGCCCAGCCTATTTTTTGTATCTTTAGTAAAGACGGGGTTTCACCATGTTGACCAGGATGGTCTCGATCTCTCGACCTCGTGATCCACCCGCCTCAGCTCAGCCTCCCAAACTGCTGGGATTACAGGCTTGAGCCACCGCGCCCGGCTTTTTTTTTTTTTTTTTTGAGATAGAGTCTCGCTCTGTCACCCAGGCTGGAGGGCAGTGGCTCTATCTCCCCTCACTGCAACCTCTGCCTCCCGGGTTCAAGCGATTCTCCTGCCTCAGTCTCCCAAATAACCGGGATTACAGGTGCCCACCATCACGCCCGGCTAATTTTTTGTATTTTTAGTAGAGACAGGGTTTCACCATGTTGGTCAGGCTGGTCTCAAACGTCTGACCTCGTGATCTGCCTGCCTTATCCTCCCAAAGTGCTGGGATTACAGGCGTGAGCCACCGTGCACAGCTGAGGCAAATGTTTTAAAATCATATGTGATAGGCCGGGCGCGGTGGCTCAAGCCTGTAATCCCAGCACTTTGGGAGGCCGAGGCGGGTGGATCACGAGGTCGAAAGATCGAGACCATCCTGGCCAACATGGTGAAACCCCGTCTCTACTAAAAATACAAAAAACTAGCTGGGCATGGTGGTGCATGCCTGTAATCCCAGCTACTTAGGAGGCTGAGGCAGGAGAATTGCCTGAGCCCAGGAGGCGGAGGTTGCGGTGAGCCGAGATCGTGCCATTGCACTCCAGCCTGGGTAACAAGAGCGAAACTCCGTCTCAAAAAAAAAAAAAAAAAAAAAAAAAAAAAAAATCATATGTGATAAAGGTATGTCTGGGAAATGGGAGGTTGTGTTTTTTTTGAGATGTGGTTTCACTGTCACCTTGGCTGGAGTGCAGTGGTACAGTCGTGGCTCACTGCAGATTTGGCCTCCTGACCTCAAACAATCCTCCACCTCAGCCTCCTGAGTATGTGGGAGCACAGGCACACATCACCATGCCCAGCTATTTTTTTTTTTTTTTTAGAGATAAGGCCTTACTCTGTTGTCAAGGCTGGTCTCAAACTCATGGCCTTAAGCGATCCTCCTGCCTCAGCCTTCTAAAGTGCTGGGATTACAGACGTGAGTCACTGCACCCAGCTGGAAATGGGAGTTTTTTAAGTGTCCAGGTTTATAATATTTGGTCAGTACTGGAGTACTCATAGACGTATAAACATACTGAGGTCAGTACCGGAGTACTCATAGACGTATAAACATACTGAGGTCACAGGAGCTGAGTGCTTTAGAGATGTTACCCCAGTCAAGCCCCCAGCAACCTCATGAGAGATGCTGTTCTTATCCCCATTTCACAGATAACAGGCTCAGCTGTCAAGCAGGTTGCCCAGGGTCACCCAGCTGGGAAATGGCAGAGCCCAGCTGCAAAGTCAGGCTGCTGAAGGGGAGAGGGATGGCTGTGTGTCCAGCCGTGCACAGCCTAGAGGTGCTGGGGATGGTCTGGTTGCACAGAAGCAGCTCCTGAGCTCTCGGTGCCAGTGTGAGTATGAAAGGCCCCCCCTCTGCTGCTGCCCAGGGGAGAGCCTGATGCTCAAGTTGGCAGTGAGCCTTGCAGGCTGGGCCGGGCCCTGTGTCTAAAAACAGGGAGCCTTGTTAGGTGGGGAGGCCCCTTGACTGAAGCCCTCAAATGCAGGAAAGGGGCTGCTCTCCTGAGGTCAGGCTCCTAGACCTCAGCTGAGCGCCGCCCTGGGCTCATAAAGAACCACTGTGCAGTGCTGCATGATGAGTGTGATGAGAGCTCCTGCCGTACCCAGCTCGGGGAACCTGGCGAGAAAGCGGCTGGTTCTGCCCTGGGGGTCGGGGCCAGCTGCCGGGAGCTGACAGCCAAACTGGGCCTTAAGCGCCGAGTCATGGCATTCATCATAAAGGCTTCATTCAGAGACGTGGCCAGGCGTCCCCAGCGCTCACCGTCCCAGGTCCTCACAACCGGCCCAGATGAGCCCCAGCCGTGCACCAGGGACATACCTGCGCACAGGAAGACACGGTTCCTTCCCTCAAAGAACTGCGGTCCACAGGGAGAAGGCAAGACCATAAACAGGGAAATAAGTCAGTAGCGCCCATGCTGCTGGAGAAAGTGCGTGAAGAAGCTGAAGCAGGAGGGAAGAGTGTGATGGCCATGGTGGAGGTGTTTCTCTATAGGAAGAGGGCCCCAGGCGGGAGGTGACACCTAACAGAAGTGAGGGACGGAGGCCAGGCGCTGTGGCTCATGCCTATGATCCCAGTACTTTGGGAGGCTGAGGAGGACGGACCACAAGGTCAGGAGTTCCAGACCAGCCTGGCCAATGTGGTGAAACCCCGTCTCTATGAAAAGTACAAAAATTAGACAGGTGTGGTGGTGGGCAGGCACCTGTAGTCCCAGCTACTCGGGAGGCTGAGGCAGGAGAATCACTTGAACCCGGGAGGCGGAGGTTTCAGTGAGCCCAGACTGTACCACTGCACTCCAGCCTGGGGGACAGAGCTAGACTCCAACTCAAAAAAAGGAAAAAAAAAAAAAAAAAAAGGCGGGGGCCGGCCATGGTGGCTCACACCTGTAATCCCAGCACTTTGGGAGGCCGAGGTGGGTGGATCACTTGAGGTCAGGAGTTCAAAACCAGCCTGTCCAACATGGTGAAACCCCGTCTCTACTAAAAATACAAAATTAGCCGGGCATTGTGGTGCATACCTGTAATCCCACCTATTTGGGAGGCTAAGGCAGGAGAATCGCTTGAACCTGGGTGGTGGAGGTTGCAGTGAGCCAAGATCGTGCCACTGCACTCTAGCCTGGGCATGACAGAGCAAGACTCTGTCTCAAAACAGAACAAAGCAAAAAGGAGCGATCCACCTCGCCAGGTGCTGCAAGCAGGTAGGGTGAAGGCCCATACCACTCTAGTTAGTTCATTTCAACTGCTGTGGTGTTCAGGGAGGAACCTGGAGGAACTTTGAAAGCCAGGGGCATAATGCGGTGAGGAGAGAAACTCATAGAAAAGAAGAAATGGATGATTCAGAAGGGCGACGGCAGGAGCAGAAACCTGGGAGGGGATAGGGCTCAGGGCCCACATGGAAGGGTCCATCTGTGAATAACGCTTTGTACCAGGAGGAAGGCAGAGTCGAGGCACCTGTGCCAGTTGGTTGCCTGCACCTGGTGGGGAGGTCGTTAGGTACAGCCACTGGCTGTGAGTGAGTGGTGGGAAGCAGTGCTGGAGGTGAGAAGACAAGAAGAAAGGCCAGCCAGCTTAACCTGCAAGTCTCCCAGCTGCAAAGGGCACAGGTGTGCTGCAAACCTGACTGGGCTTCATTCGCTGGAAGAAGCACAAAGAAAGAGGTTCTAACCTGTCAAGACGCGATAGGCTCAGCAAGTAATACTAGTTAACAGTAAAACGATTTGAGCTATTGCTACGCTAAGCATTTGTCGTGCATTATGTCATTTAACAGCCCGTCCCTCGAAACCCCTGTGACACAGATACAGTTGGTCCTTATTAGTTATACATTCTGTATTCGCAAATTTGCCTGCTTGCTGACATTCATTTGTAACACCAAAATCAATACTCGTGGGGCCTTTGTGGTTATTTGCAAACATTCTTAGGCTGGTGAAGATGTGAGATGCCCAATGCGCGTGTTCCCAGCTGAGGTCAAACAAGGCGACAAGCAGCCTTCTTGTTTCAGCTCTCACACTGTAAACAAGTGTCCTCTTCACGGTCTAGTTAGTGCCACGTTTTCTGCATTGTTGTGTTTTTTTATTGGCGATTTTGCTATCTGAAATGGCCCCCAAAGGCTGTCTAGTGTTCCTAAATGCAAGAAGGCTGGGACGTGCCTTGCAGAGAAAATAACGAGCGAGTGTTAGATGAGCTTTGCCCAGGCGTGAGCCACAGTGAATTCAATGTTAATGAATCAACAATATGTATTAAATACAGTATCTTTAAACAGGGACGTGCTTAAAACAAGGTTGTGCATTGATCGTTTGATGAAAATGCTGTGATCAGAGACTCGCAGAAATTGAACCAGTATTTCCTCTAGGGGCAGTGGTTCAGTATTCACGATTCAGTGTTCGTGGTGGTTTCATAGAGCATAACTACTGCAAATAATGAGAATTGACTACTATTTTTTTTTTTTTTTTTTTTTTTTTTGGTACGGAGTCTTGCTCTGTTGCCCAGGCTGGAGTGCAGTGGTGTGATTTCGGCTTGCTGCAACCTCTGCTTGCCGGGTTCAAGCGATTCTCCTGCCTCAGCCTCCCAAGTAACTGGGACTACAGGCGCATGCCATCACTCCTGGCTAATTTTTGTACTTTTAGTAGAAACAGGGTTTCGCCTTGTTGACCAGTCTGGTCTCGAACTCCTGACCTCAAGTGATCCATCCACCTCAGGCTCCGAAATTGCTGGGATTACAGGCGTGAGCCAACACACCTCGCCTTGACTGTATTATTAACTCTGTTGTTCACATGAGAAACCAAATCTACGGCTGTGCGTGGTGTCTCACGCCTGTAATCCCAGCACTTTGGGAGGCTGAGGCAGGTGGATCACGAGGTCAGGAGTTCAAGACCAGCCTGGCCAAGATGGTGAAACCCTGTCTTTACTAAAACATAAAAATTATCCAGGCGTGGTAACAGGCGCCTGTAATTCTAGCTACTCAGGAAGCTGAGGCAGAAAATGGCTTGAACCTTGGAGGCAGAGTTTGCAGTGAGCTGAAATCGCGCCACTGCACTCCAGCCTGGGGGAAGCGAGACTCCGTCTCAACAACGACAACAAAGAAACCAAGGCTAAGAAACTAGACAACCTGCAGGTAGTAATAGCAGAGCTGGGGCTGAAACCTGGGCTGGTGGGGCACTAGGGGGGCTTCACTCCATGAATGTGGCCTTGTGATCTAGTGGGGACCACAGGGGACCTGGCCTGGGAGAAAGGTTTTTTAGGGCACCCCGGGAGCAGCCTGTGTCCCCGCTGCGCTGGCCTCTCCAGTTTCTCCCTGAACACAGCAGCTCCTTCAGCCGCCTGGGCTGCAGCCACAGAGCTATTGCCGGGCTGTGGTTTTCCCCTAAGCCGGTGGAACAGTGGCTCGGTGTCCCGAGGCCGGGCGCCCTTGGCTTTCCTTTGCCCAACCCAGCCCCGGCCAGGGGAGGCACAAAGGAGGCATCTGTGCTGAGCGCAACGGCCAGCCAGTCTCCGGACACCAGCCCATCCCGTCGGCTGCGGCCTCCTGTTTATTTAGCGGATAAACTTGGGCAGGCCCCAGGGAGCCGCCTCTCCCCAGCCCTGCTGCCTCCTCCACAGGGCGCAGCCTGCCGCCCTACTTCTGTCTCTTGTGGGGCGGCTTGCTTGGTGCGGTTTGGGATGTTTTTTCATCTCAGCATCACTGAGATAATTTAGGAGACAATTGTGGGGGGGCTGTGTTTGCTTTTGAAGTGGAATTACAAGCCCTTCAGTGCGTGTCCTTCCAACCCCAGAACACGCTAGAGTCACCGTCCACTGTCATCCTGGCCTAACAGTTATTCTTCTCTTGGAGGCAGCTAAATCGGAGACTCACGGCTGCCACCTAGGGTGGTCCTCGAGGCTCCCGGTGGCTGAGAACAGGGAGGCAGGGAGCACCCGCACGACTGTGGGGAGGGCCACTAAACTGGTGGGGGGCCCAGGGCTCCCCAGTGGGGCCGAGGAAGGAGCCTGGGCTTGGAGAGGAGCTGGGTACCCCCAACCCACCCTCCTTGACCCATCAGTTACAGACGAGAAGCCATGGTTGGGAGGGCAGAAAGCTGACAGCAGAGCCCCAGGGCCCCAGGCAAGCTGCGGGGAGAAGAGCAGTGCCGGCGTCGGACGGGCCCTCACAGGCGGCCAGCAAGTCCGCAGCAAGGCTACACCTTGGCCCTCCTTGAGCACTAGGCCTGGCCTGTGGTTTCTGCTCAGTGGTTCTCATTTGAGTAAATGAACGACTTGGTGAATGAATGAATGGCCTTGGTTCTATGATGATTACTTTGGGGAAGTTATTTTATTATGCAAACCTGAGTCTCTCTGTTTTCATAGGATAATGGCTAGGTGCACAGTCTCTGGAGCCAGGCTGCCTGGGTTGGAATCCTGGCTCTCAACTTACTAGCTGTATGTCCTTGAGTAATCGCTCTGAGCCTCAGTTTCCCCAGCTGTAAAATGGGGATAATACCTGCCTCGCAGGGTGGTCAGGAGGATTAAATGAGCTCCTGTCATGTGAAGCACTAGAATGGAGCTTGTACATATGAAGTGCTATGTAGATGAAGTGTAGATGAAGTGTGTATATGAAGTGCTGTGTAGATGAACACCTTTTAGATGAAGATAAGATCTGCCTTCTCTGTGTGTTGGGAGCCTGGTGCATTGTTTTCCCAAGTGTGCTCTTCTCAGAACACTGATCCCTTGTGTTGTTAAATGTCGAGAAGGGTCCTGTCCAAGCCCAGTTGCCTGAAGGAAGCCCAGGGTTAAAAGCTAGAGAGGCTTCTCTCCTGCAGAGGAGCCCTGTGACATCTCCAAGAGAGAGTGAAGAATTTCACTGGCTGATTTGACCACAGATCACTTTCCCGCTTTCAGAGCGGGATGGGGTTTCCGCAAAACACATCTTTGAAAACAACAAATACTGCTTCCTTCTCGCCCTCTCTGGAGCCGTGTCCTCATCCTGCTTAGCTTATCTGGTGGCAGCCGGGGAAATGGCAGGATGCGCCTCCCTGGGCTTACAGCTGGGGCAGGAGGCAGCAGCCAAGTCAACATCAGGTAGTGGCCAGTCCTCTGCTCTAAGCCAGCAGGTAGGATTGCAGAGGGGCCGTGTGGGCGAATCATAGATGCCTGGTGTGGGCTACAGCTGATTGAGACATTGCTGAACTGGACAGCGGACACCTGCACCCGAGGATGATGAAGGGGAACTTGAGGCCTTACTGCTCACAGTCGTCAATCATCCTTATTAATTAGTTTCTGCTGCTTCCCGGGGAATTCCAGTTGCTGTAAGTAAGCCAGTGATGCCACAAGAGAGGCAGAAGGGAGTCCTGAACAGGGGCCAGATCTGGGTGCAAATCTTGGCTCTGCCAGCCTGGCCATGTCACTTAATCCTCATGAGCCTCAGTTTCCTTATCTGTATCATTGGTACAGTAACATCTACTCTACAAGATTGTTGGATTAAAATGAGAAATGAAGTGGCTGGCACATATTTCATAGTTGTTATTAATTACAGGCTGCAGGGAGCCGGGTGCAGTGTTTCCTGCCTGTAATCCCAGCACTTTGGGAGGCTGAGGCGGGTGGATCACCTGAGGTCAGGAGTTCGAAACCAGCCTGGCCAACATGATGAAACCCCATCTCTACTAAGAATACAAAAAATTAGCTGGGCATGGTGGCAGGTACCTGTAATCCCAGCTACCCAGGAGGCTGAAGCAGGAGAATCGCTTGAACCCAGTGATTGTGGTGAGCTGAGATTGTGCCATTGCGCTCCAGCCTGGGCAATAAGAGCAAAACTCTGTCTCGAGGGGGGAAGAAAAGTTCTCTGGCCAGGTGCAGTGGCTTACACCTGTAATCCCAGCACTATGGGAGGCCGAGGTGGGTGGATCACGAGATCAGCAGATTGAGACCATCCTGGCTAGCATGGTGAAACCCCATCTCTACTAAAAATACACAAAATTAGCCAGGTGTGGTGGCACACACCTGTGATCCCAGCTACTCGGGAGGCTGAGGCAGGAGAATCACTTGAACCAGGTAGTCAGAGGTTGCAGTGAGCTGAGATTGCACCACTGCACTCCAGCCTCCTGGCGACAGAGCAAGACTGCATCTAAAAAAGAAAAAAAGAAAGAAAAAAAAGCCAACACCTGGCTTCCACCATGACATTCAGATTAGGTTGATGTGGGGTATGATGTTGACATTTTTTTTAGATTCAAGTGATTCCAGTTGTTTTTTAAATTCTTCAAATGATCCTAATGTGCGGCGCAGTTGAGGCACCACTGCTTTAAAGGGTTGTCCCCACCTAAAAAAGGGCAGTTCACTCCTACAAAGCTTTCAGCTGAGTTAATGGCCAATCAGAGACATGGGTGTGACACCTGGGTGCGACCCCTGGGCTGTCCCAGTCTGGGAGCAGGTGGAGGGTGGGGTGAGGTGTTTGGAAGAGGAGAATTGCTTTTGCTGTCTGGGTTTGCAGTCATCTGAGGTTACCGAGAGTAAAGGAAAAGGAAGTTTTTCTCCTTGTCCTCACCCAGTCCAAGTCAAAAGAAGACCTTGCTGGGCTTCCCCCTCCCCCGCCACCTCCTCTTCTTGGATGATTGAATGAGTCAGAGGGGACGTCTGTTAGGGAGGAAACACTGGTTTTTTCACCATTTTCCCCCTTTCGCTGGGCTTGAATGAGTAAGAAAACCCACTGTTTATACATGCACATGTTGACAAAAATAGAGCTTGGAGCTTCTGAAGACTCAACCTGGGCTCCAGAGTCAATAAGATCAGGTCCCACCCCGTCTGCACAGCGTCCAGCCAGATGTTACAGGGAAGCCAGCCCAGGGGCAGCCTGGTGAAATCATCCCAGCCAGTGGACAGTCACCAACACCGGGGTGTCTGCCAAGGGAAACACCTTGTTTCCACAGTCCAAGATCCTCTCCTGGGCTGGCAGAGAGGTGCAGAGTTGGAAAGTACCTAAAGATGTGCTGTCCAGCTGACAGCTTTTCCAGGGAAGAGTCTGAGGCCCGAAAAGTTAGGGAGAGCCCAGAACCCAGGTCTCCTGCATCTTCTTGGGGTTTGGTGGGAAGAGGAAGAGGAAGGAGTGGACATGAGAAGATGTCAGCTTAGTGCAGGCCCCTAGACACACCCTCCCTGGAGAGAGAGGGTCTGGATCCAGGAGTCACTCTCACTTCTTTCTAAATAAAAAATTGGGGGCTAGGTGTGGTGGCTCATGCCTGTAATTCCAGCACTTTGGGAGGCCAAGGCAGGAAGATCACTTGAGGCCAGGAGTTCAAGACTAGTCTGGCCAACATAGCGAAACCCCATCTCTACTAAAAATACAAAAAATTAGCTGGGTGTGGTGGCACATGCCTGTAATCCCAGCTACTCGGGAGGTTGAGGCCCAAGAATCACTTAAACACAGGAGGCAGAGGTTGCAGTGAGCCAAGATTGCACCACTGCACTCCAGCCTGAGTGACAGAGGGAGGCTCTGTCTCAAAAATATATATATATTGGGAACGTCTTTCCTTTGGGGTCAAGAGGCCTCTGCAGTCTCGGAGTCCTGCCTATTTGCTGGGTAGTCCCTTCCCTAAGCCACTGCTTAACTCATCAGATACTGAATTTATCACCTGGGATGAAAGCTGAGGTTTGAGAGTTGCAGCTGAACTTCCTGAGTGTGGAGTCAAGGGACCTCTGAGAGAAAGCTGAGAGAAGACAAGTGCTTGTGGTCAAGTCCTAGCCAGCTGCGGGGAGGCTTTCCCACACATAGAGCAGTAGCTAGGGGCTGTGCTTGGGCAGAAATGACATCCTCTGGCCGGGCGTGGTGGCTCACTCCTGTAATCCCAACACTTTGGGAGGCTGAGGTGGGTGGATCACGAGGTCAGGAGTTCAAGACGAGCCTGACCAACATGGTGAAACCCGGTCTCTACTAAAAATACAAAAATTAGCTGGGCGTGGTGGCACGTGCCTGTAATCCCAGCTATTCAGGAGGCTGAGGCAGGAGAATCGCTTGTACCTAGGAGGGGGAGGTTGCAGTGAGCCGAGATTGCACCTCTGCCCTCTAGCCTGGCGACAGACTCCGCCTCAAAAAAAAAAAAAAAAAAAACCAGGCCGGGTGTAGTGGCTCACACCTGCAATCCTACCACTTTGGGAGGCCAAGGTGGGTGGATCACCTGAGGTCAGGAGTTCAAGACCAGCCTGGCCATCATGGTGAAACCCCATCTTAAAAAAAAAAAAAAAAAAAATATATATATATATATATAAAAGAAAAAAAAAAAGGGAAAGAATGTCCTCTGTATGTGTTGACAGAATCAAACCCTGCTAAGATTGACCAGCTTTGACCGATACTCACGGTCCTGATTAATGACTGGTGTCCACCTTGGAGAGCACTAGACTGAGAGTCATGAGACCTGGCTCTAATCCTGGCTCTGCCACTAACTGACTGTGCTGCTAGTGAAGGGAGACGCCATTTCCCACCGAAATGGTTATACTATGCCAGAGATTTTAAACGTTTTTAAAGCCATAGAACCCTTTGTTCACATGAAGTCTTCTGCAGAAGACGACATGAACAGCAGACAGAAGTGGAGGTATTTTTGCTGTTCTCCTGGAGCACACCTTCCCTTTTGCAAGGTCTCCACAGAACCCTGAGGGTTCCAAGGGACTCAGTTTGAGAACGACTTGCCAGACTTTTATTTTACCTCCAATATTATTTGTGTCAGCTGTAGTTTGTTCACTTGGCTAGTACTGGTTGGCATCAGTTGCTTGGCTAATGTTAACATTAGGTAATGTTCAGAAGGGTTCTTTTCTCAAAATAATGATCATGAAATCACATATATATTTAGCCAGTCCTTCCACGTGGCACCAACCATGTGCCGAATGTGGCTTCTTTACACCATCTAATGTTGAGCTAACTCTTGCATGGTGGCAGCAGAAAGAAAACAGACATTCTGTGATGGTATCACAAAAAAGAAAAAAAGACAACAGACATAGAGAGGCTAGGCATGGTGGCTCACGCCTGTAATTCCAGCATTTTGGGAGGCTGAGGTGGGAGAAGTGATTAAGCCCAGGAGTTCGAGGCTGCAGTGAGAATGACTCCTCATCTAGAGGATGATTGTGCCACTGCACCTCAGCCTAGGCAACAGAGCAACACTCTGTCTTATTATTGCTTTTTTTGAGACAGTTTCCCTCTGTCACCCAGGCTGGAGTAAAGTGGTGCGATCTCAGCTCACTGCAACCTCTGCCTTCTGGGTTCAAGTGATTCTCCTGCCTCAGCTTCCTGAGTAGCTGAGATTACAGGCACCCACCACCATGCCTGGCTAATTTTTGTATTTTTAGTAGAGACCAGGGTTTCACCATGTTGGCCAGGCTGCTCTCGAACTTCTGACCTCAGCTGATCTGCCCACCTCAGATTCCCAAAGTGCTGGGATTACAGGCGTGAGCCACCTTGCCCAGCCTGACCCTATCTCTAAAAAAAAAAAAAAAAGAAAAAAAAAAGAACTCACACAGCTATGCTAAGAGACCAGGATGCCTAACTCAAAACCCTCCTTCCCCACATCCTCCTAGGTGGTGCTGTGCTCAGAAGGCAGGACTGTATTTCCCACTAACTCACTCCTAGCCCCCATTTGACTGAGACCTAGCCTGTGCTGGAGCCCTCAGATGCCATATTCATCCTGTGTCTGATCTTACCCATCAGATACAGCCACCATTCCCCCCCACCCCACTGGACTATCACTGCTTCTTTGAAACCAGTTGGAAAGTGTTAGCTCCTCTCTTGAACTTCAGGATCCTAAATTTTCCCACGTGCGGCTTCTAATCCTCACCTCTATTCCCCTTAGCTTCTTGCCATAATGATCGTTAGGAATAGCTATTGTTTATTGGCTGCCTGCTCTGTGCCAGGCTCTATTCTATGTATTTTACTGATCCTGATTATTTTGATCCTCACAATAGTCCTGAAATACATAATATTATTATCTCCAATTTAAAGATGAGGACATTGAGACACTGGGACTTAAACTTGCCTACCGTCATTTAACATGAAGGTGGTAAAGCCAAGATATGGCCCTTGATCCCGGCACCCATGCACAGAACCAGTGAGTCAGACTGCAGCTCACTCCTGCTGCTGGGCGTTAACTAGGAGCCGCCATTCATTGAACTCCTGCAGCACCTTAGGTGTGACCCTACGCACTTATTTTATCACTTCATTGAAACTTCACAACTGCAAGAGGAAATGTCTTATTTCCATTTTCTAGAGATGGAGACAGGCTCCAAAACATTATCTTCCCTTGGTAAGTGGAACCGGGCAGGCTTCGAACCCAGGAGCGTTCAGTGCGTCTGTGGCCTTCCTCTGTCACTCTGCTTTTAAGGACAAATACCCGGAGACATTCCTCACTCCATTACCTTTGAGAAAAATAAGGAGGGACCCACTGACACCACCTGTTCCATAGAGCTCTTGAGAATGTCGCTCAGGCTGCCGATGGTGAGTGTGGGGAGGGGGCTTGACGGGCCTGACTTTCTCCATTGACCTTCACTGGGAGAGAGCCAGGACCCAGAGAAGGGATGATCACCCTTTGTTTCTGCTTCTCTTTCCCGGTTCTGGGCGATCCTGTCACGTGACCTGCTTTCTGGCGCTCAGTAATCCTGAGGGGCAGCATAGGCCTTGGAAAGGAAGAAGGGAAGCCAAGATAGAACCCCTACTCAGCCACATCCCAAAGCCTCACGGGAGACTGCTGAGCTAAGGTCTCAGGGTGGAGCTGGGAAGGCAGGTAGCATGGGCCCAGGGTGCATGGGCTCAATCATGTACCACACCTTTGAGGAGTGCCTAGAATTAAGAGTACCCACTGTGCCAGGGTGCACAACATCCCATGAGGAACCATTCCCATTTTACAGATGAAGACACTGAGTCTCAGAGAAGTAACAGAGCTTGTCCCAGGACATCTAGGAAAAAGACTCAATTCAAACTCATGTCTGTTTGACTTCAAAGCCAGTGGTATGATACACCACATATGTACTCTTATTTGTATTTATTTATTTATTTATTTATTTATTTTTGAGACGGAGTTTCACTCTTGTTACCCAGGCTGGAGTGCAATGGCGTGATCTCGGCTCACTGCAACCTCCACCTCCTGGGTTCAGGCAATTCTCCTGCCTCAGTCTCCTGAGTAGCTGGGATTACAGGCACATGCCACCATGCCCAGCTAATTTTTGTATTTTTAATAGAGACAGGGTTTCACTATGTTGACCAGGATGGTCTCGATCTCTTGACCTGGTGATCCACCCGCCTCGGCCTCCCAAAGTGCTGGGATTACAGGCGTGAGCCACTGTGCCCGGCTTCTTATTTATTTTTTAAAATAGAGACAGAGTTTTGCTCTGTTACCCAGGCTGGAGTACAGTGATGCCATCATGGCTCACTGCAGCATCAAACTCCTGGATTCAAATGATCCTCCCTCCTCAGCCTCCCAAGTAGCTGGGACTACAGGCACATGCCACCACCCCTGGCTAATTTTTTTATTTTTAATTTTTTGGTAGAGATGGGGTCTTGCTATGTTGTCCAAGTTGGCCTCAAATACCTAGCCCCAGGTAATGCTCCTGCTTCGGCCTCCCATAGGCATGGGGATTACAGGCATGAGCCACTGCATCCAGCCAATATGTGTTCTTTATGATACACCACAGTGCTCCTGTGTGTTAGAGACTATGGAAGCCGACACAAGAGAAACAGTCTGGCTTGTGCACACAGATTTCTGAGCAGCAAGGCATACCTTCTGAGGACAGGGCTACGGCAGAGGAGTTTCCACCTTGGGCCACAGCTTTAGCTCCTCTCTCAGGCGGCTCTGTCCAGGAGGCCCTTCTCTAGCTAATGCTGTCCCGTTTGGAAAGTCCCCAGCAGTTCTGGGAGCTCCAGTGGCTGCTTTGCCTCAGAGACAAGCCCTGGTCAACAGAGGGGCCGCTGAGAATTTGCTGGCAGGAGAGACTGAGGATAAGGAAGTTGAGAGCAAAGAGGCAGAGAAGGGGGCAAAGAAGCTGCGTGTGTGCATGTGAGTGCGTACGTGTGTGTCTGCACGTGTGTGTACATGTGTGGGTGGGTGTATAGGGTGGTGCAGGACCAAAGCACCCAGATGCCCCACTGGTCCTGCCCGTACCTAAGTGACGGTGCCAATTTGTTGGCCCGAAGAGACTCAGGGAAGGCAAAGGTGTGGCCTTGAGCCAGGCAGGAAGATAAATCCTTCCCCTTACTCAAGTGATACAATGGAACATCAAGTCGAAGGGCAACCACATTTGCAGTATTTGTCGCTTTACATTCATCTCCTCATTTTTGCCTTTTTAAAGTGCAGAGCATGGTTAAGAGTGATGGGGGAATGGGGAGTACATTTTTAAACTTTTGTTTTGTTTTGTTTTGTTTTGTTTTTGAGACGGAGTTTCACTCTTTTTTTTTTTTTTTTTTTTTTTTTTTTTTTGAGGAGGAGTTTCACTCTTGTTACCCAGGCTGGAGTGCAATGGCGCGATCTCGGCTCACTGCAACCTCCGCCTCCTGGGTTCAGGCAATTCTCCTGCCTCAGCCTCCTGAGTAGCTGGGATTACAGGCACACGCCACCATGCCCAGCTAATTTTTGTATTTTTAGTAGAGACGGGGTTTCACCATGTTGACCAGGATGGTCTCGATCTCTTGACCTCGTGATCCACCCGCCTTGACCTCCCAAAGTGCTGGGATTACAGGCTTGAGCCACCGCGCCCGGCCGGAGTTTCACTCTTGTTACCCAGGCTGGAGTGCAATGGCGCGATCTCGGCTCACCACAACCTCCGCCTCCTGGGTTCAGGCAATTCTCCTGTCTCAGCCTCCTGAGTAGCTGGGATTACAGGCATGCGCCACCATGCCCAGCTAATTTTTTTTTTTTTTTTTTTTTTTTTTTTTTTTTTGAGACGGAGTTTTGCTATTGTTACCCAGGCTGGAGTGCAATGGCGGGATCTCGGCTCATCGCAACCCCCGCCTCCTGGGTTCAGGCAATTCTCCTGCCTCAGCCTCCCGAGTAGCTGGGATTACAGGCACGCCCCACCATGCCCAGCTATTTTTTTGTATTTTTAGTGGAGACGGGGTTTCACCATGTTGACCAGGATGCTCTCGATCTCTTGACCTTGTGATCCGCCCGCCTCGGCCTTCCAAAGTGCTGGGATTATAGGCTTGAGCCACCGCGCCCAGCCCGTAATTTTTTGTATTTTTAGTAGAGACGGGGTTTCACCATGTTGACCAGGATGCTCTCGATCTCTTGACCTCGTGATCCACCCGCCTCGGCCTCCCAAAGTGCTGGGATTACAGGCTTGAGCCACCGCGCCCGGCCCATTTTTAAACATTTTATTCATTTGTTTGTAGAGACGAGGTGTCGCTATGTTTCCCAGGCTGGTCTCAAACTGCTGTCCTCAAAGATCCTCCCGCCTAGCCACTTTGTCCGAGCCACTGTGCCCGGCCTGAGGGCACGTGTTTGACATAAATAATAATATTTACTAGGATTTAACAGCAAGGGGCCTTTTTTGGTTCTTTAGTTCGCGTTACTGCCTGGGCCTTTGTGTTCCTGGGCTGGTTATGGAGATGTTCCGACTTCACATGAAAAGGCGGGGAAAGTTGTGGGTAGGACTCAGGATGGAAGTCAGCCTGGGCGCCCCCGGACTCGTTACGGGGTGGAGACGGCGGCGGGCCGTGCGGGGCCGGAACGCCGGCCGGAATCTCGCAGTGCGGTGACCACAAACCGTGAGGGTGGCGCGGAAAGGGCAGGCGACCACCGCGCCCACCTGGCCGGGGAGCGAGCTCACGCCACCTCCTGGAGTCCGGCCGGGCGGCACGGGGCCGGGCGGGCGCGGGCAAGCTCCACCTCCGAGGCGGGGCCGGCCGCGCGGCCATTGGTCGGAGCCCCGGAGCCACCTGCCCCTACCTTGGGGGCGGGGTTACCTGGGCCCCGCCCCGTGGTTCGGGTTCCAGGACCCCGCCCCCGTCCTACGCCCCGCCCCGGCCCGGCGCGAGGCCCCGCCCCCGAGTCCTGGGGCCCTGGCGCCTCGTGATGTCAGCGCCGCTTTGATACAAAGAGCCCTTCGGCCCACGCAGGTCTCCCGGCAACGGGCGGGGGCGGGGCCGCGCCTTCCACTGGTGCCCAGGCGTGCGAGCGGCGGCGGCGGCGCGGCCGGGATTGTTCCTGCGCCTCGAGGCTGCCCGCCACGTCCCCGTGCCCGCCGGCTTCCGCGCCTTTGGCGGAGGCGGAGACCGGCCCGCGGATGCGCACCCCGCCGGCTGCCGGGAGCCAGGTAAGCGGCGGCGGGGCTGCTGGGGCTCGCGGGGCTCCGGCGGAGCGCACCTGGCCCGGCCCGGCCCGCGGCCCCGGGGCCCAGGAAGTTGGCGGAGCGCGGACTTGGCCTGGGAGGTCGGGTTACCTGCGCCGGCTCTCTCGGCCGCGGGGAGAAGCCGGTGCCAGGTGCGCGGGCCGCAGCTCCTTCCCCAGCGCAGTTCCAGAAAGTGCTTCTGGTGGGCTGGGAAGGGGGCTCGTTTGCGGGCGTGCCTCCATTGGGGACCCGGCTGCGCGCCCCGCCTCCGCCCGCAGCGCCCCTGTTCTCCTGCCCTTGCGGGACCGTCGTGGTCCCCAGCGCCGAACCCTTGGCCGGGTCCCCGAGGGGGCTGAGCGCCGCGAAGTTTTTCTTTAGCTCTTGGCAGCGGCACAGAGCCTGTTTTCCGGCTTCCCTCGTCCCTCTGGGCGGGTGGAGGGGGGAGTCCTCGAGGCCAGCCCAGGTCGTGATGTGGGGACAGGGCCTGCCCCTCCCCAGCCGAGAAGCTGGGGGGAGGTGTGTCTGCGGCCCCGCGAGTCGACTGGTTCCCCTGGCTCGGGAGGTAGGAGCTGTTAGCACAGCCGCTCCGAGGTCCTGGCGGCGCAGTCTGGAGAGCGTGTCTGTGCTGTGGGGAACCGGGTTCCGACACAGCCGCGGATCCCCACTCCTCGCCCATCCATGCAAACTCTCCAGTGCCTCTTTTCCTTTCCCCTCACCCTGCTCTCCCAGGAGGGCTGGAAATGACACCTCACTCGCCATGAGGGCCATGCCAGTTTTCCTTGACTAATAGCTTCCTTCTCAAAGCAGTGTGAGGGGTCTGGGTCCTGTCGCCTGCACTTAGCCTGCAGGTCTTGGAGTGGCGGCACCCTGGGTTGGCTCCTGCTGATCCACCAAACCTCTGCTCTGCCCTCCCAGAGCAGGCAGCAGGTGGCAGTGGCTTGGGCTCCTGGGGCGCTGAAAAGTAATGGGGCGGACAGATCTCTTGGAACATCCCCAGGCCCTGCCCCAGCTGAAAGGTGGTAACCGCGGTTGCTGGGATGGGGAAAAGGAGACTCCTGGGGTCGGAGGCAGTACTAGACCTCTGCAGTAGGAGCTCTCACTCCCCCTCTTTCTCCTACCCCCACCAACTAGCCCTGCCTTGGTGGAGTGCCTGAGTCGCTGCCTTTGACTGGGATCTCCCCAAGTGCTGGCACCCTGGCACTGGCCCAAACCTTACCCTGCTTTCTGGCTTTCGTGGACTGTTGATTATGTGCCCAGGGAACATTACACACGGTACCCTTCCCTGCCCTCAAGGTGTTTGCAAGCTCGGGGAGTCTGAATAGTGGGGTCTGCTCTGGCCCTGCCCGGCTCTTCTAAGTTGATTGCAAGTTGCCTGCTGTCTTTGAGGTCCCTGTGATTCACAGGGGAGAGTGTGGCCTGGCCTGGTGAGGAAGCCGGTTGGGTTTCTCACTGTCAGAGGAAGCACAGCTTGGGCAAATACCTCTTGGAGAACAGCTTCGGAATTTCGCGGGGTGGGGGTGGGGGGCGCTGGATTAGGTGAAGGGGGTGGAGTAAATGACTAAGGCCCGTAGGAGAGATAAGACTGAGCGCCCGAGGCGAGGGGCGGGACTAACCAGGCCAGGTGAGCCAGCTGGAAGGCATGACCTTTGCCCTAAGGGAGGTCTGTAGGATCGACTGCCTGGAGCCTGCCCTTGGAAGGGACTTTTAGCCAAGTGAGGGAGGAAAAGCAGAAGAAATTAGAGGGCTCGTTGGATTCTAAGCCACCTTCTTCGGGGCTGTTCCAGGGGCAGCCTGCACTGGGAAGGCTCTGGACTGCAGCTTGAGCTATTCCACCGGCCCCCTCTCTCCCTCCCTCCCATCTGTGCCCACCCTAAAGCATGCGGTGCCTCCCTAGCCCCTTCCCTTCCTGGCCGGACAGGCTGCTCAGACGTGAGGTTTCCTCTTTGACCGTTCACCGGGACCCTCTCTACTTCCTCCTTCACCCCCACCCTCAGGTGGCTGGCAGTTCCCACTCTGGGCAGCCTGTTAGTCTGAGATTTTTCACAACTGATTCTGTTGTGAGGCGAGTTCTCAATTTCACTTTGTATGTTTTAGGTATGGGCAAGGAGAGAGTGAAGGGGGTAGGAGAAGCTCCCATTGAAATAGCAGGTGAGCAGTTCCGGAAGGCAGGCATCTCCGAACGCGAAAGGGTGTGCTGTCTCCTGGAACAGGGCTCATTGTATTTGAAAAGGAAGAAAGGAAGTGTCCTTTTTTTTTTTTTTTTTAAATTTGAGACAGGGCCTTGCTCTATGGCCCAGGCTGGAGTGAAGTGGTGTGATCAGGGCTCACTGCAGCCTCCCAGCCTTAAGCAGTCTTCCCACCTCAGCCTCAGCTGGGACGACAGGTGTGTGCCACCCTGCACCTGGCTAATTTGTTTTTGTAGAGATGGGGTTTTGCCATGTTGTCTAGGCTGGTATCACACTCCTGGGCTCAAGGGATCCACCTGCCTTGGTCTCCCAAAGTGCTGGGACTACAGGCATGAGCCACCATGCCCCGCTGAAGCATCTTCATCTGCTGGTGCCTGCTGCCTGGTGTTAGCAGTGGGGCATGATGCCCTGGCCTTGCCAGGCATGCAGAATCCCCCAGGTTGGGCTCAGTTTTCCTCTGGGTTATTAGCTCTGCTGGCTCTTGACTCAGGAACTGGGCATTTATGGCATCAAACACTGGCCTTGAAAATGAATGGCCAGTTACTTTGCCTCAGATCTCATGATTGGATTATTGGGTGGTCTCGTTCATACCAGTTAGGTGCCACAAGATGGGCACAACGATTTGGTGGCCCTGCCAGCTGCCTTACTGGACCTTGTACAATCTTTGCCCCTGGTACCACAATCTCCTTCACCAGGAGGTGTTTCAGGACATAGAGCTTTCCCCATCTCTTGTTTGCTCAGCCCCCAAGATGTTGCCCAGTACAGGGCAAGTGGTACTGAATTCATTCATTCACCAGATACTTGGGTGTCTACTTTGTGCTAGATTCTGTGCTGGTCACTGGAGATACAGCAGTGAACAAAGCAGATGAGACCCCCTGCCTTCAAGGAGCTAACAGGATGGTCATGAGGCAGTAGACTAGTAAAACAGGGAGCATGGAAGTTGGCAGGAGGGGGAGCAGGGAAGGGGAGGGAGTGCTGGGTTTCGGAGTCAGACAGGGAAGTCCTCACTGAGAAGGTGACAGCTGGACAAAAGAGGCACAGGCAGAGCCGGGCGCAGTGGCTCAAGCCTGTAATCCCAGCACTTTGGGAGGCCGAGGCGGGTGGATCACGAGGTCAAGAGATCGAGACCGTCCTGGTCAACATGGTGAAACCCCATCTCTACTAAAAATACAAAACATTAGCTGGGCATGGTGGCGTGTGCCTGTAATCCCAGCTACTCAGGAGGCTGAGGCAGGAGAATTGCCTGAACCCGGGAGGCGGAGGTTGCGGTGAGCCGAGATCGCGCCATTGCACTCCAGCCTGGGTAACAAGAGCGAAACTCCGTCTCAAAAAAAAAAAAAAAGAAAAGAAAAGAAAAAAAAAGAGGCACAGGAAGAGAAAAGAGCAACCACAAGGGCACTGAAGTGGGACTAAGGCTGGCGGGCTGTATCTGTCTACAGAACTGCAGTAACTGGAGAGCAAGCCAGGAATGGATGGGCAGCCGGGTGGGGGACAAGCTCAGACAGGGGAGTGCCCGATCCTGTGACAACCCAGATCCCAGGAGGAGGAGGAGGAGGGAGGAGGAGGAGGGAGGACTGGCAGTACAAGTGAGACTGGAAATCCACAGGCACACACTGCCTTCCATTGCTCTGCCCTCCTCAGCCTGCGTGTCGAGGGGATTTGGGCATTGAGGCATTTCTGGTTGACAGGCATCTGTGGCCGCTGCTGCCATGGACTTGCCTGCCCTCACCTTGAGTTGGGTGAGACGAGCCTGTCCACATGAACATGGAAACATTTCTTTCCAGACTATGCTGTTGCCACCACATGAATCAAACCCGGCAAAGAGCATGCTGGCGATGTGCATACAGCTGTGTCCCACAGCTGTCTGGGCCTGTCTGCCTCTTTCCACGGCTCAGCTCCTGTAGGGTAGGGACAGGTCCTGCTCTCAAGGCCCATAAAGTGGCCAGCACTTTTTCCCACACTCTGGTCCAGGCCACCCAGGGCTGTCTCATCTCTTTTCCGATTTTTAAGGGCTCCCTGGCCTCCCTCTTCGCTCCCTCTGCCTGTGCAGGCAGCAGCATGGTTCTGTGGGGCCATAAGGACCCCAGGGAGTGACTCCCACACTTGGGTAGCGGCTTTGGTTTAGTCTGTCCAGTTTAGGGCCCCAGATGATACATGTATGTGCACACACATGTGTATTTGCATGTCAGGCAGCATCCAGGTGGGGCATCCCAACTCTCCACCCCCTGCTATGGGGTGGCTGAGGGTTGGGGTGCCCTCTCAGTTTCTGCTGGGCGGGACTTCACCAGGGTGTCTTGGCTACCTCTCCTGGCCAGCACTTGTCCTCTTGGGAGGATTTGCCAGCTTTGGGCCTGACCACGGTTCCAAGCAGCATGGTCTGGAGCCCACACTGAGTGGCAGGCTACAGAGAATGTGCCCCCGGAAGCCTGGACAGCACCTTTACCTGTTTTCATATGGAGCTGTCATTTTCTCATGCCGGGTGTCTGAGTACACACGGCAGTCCTTCACTGAGTGTTTGCAGCCTCCACATAATACTGTCAATTGAATGGAATTTGGCATTGGCCAGTTTCCGCGGACCCCAGTCAAGGCTGAGTGGATGCTGGGGGCGCCCAGCTGGCATTGCTCAGAGGGGTCCCGAGTGGCTTGGTGCTTCAGGAGCTGAGCCCCTGCCCCCCTCAGCAAGAGCATTGATGACCAAGAGCTCACATTCTCAGAACCTTCCTGAGCACCCAGAGAGCCTGGGTGTTTACTTCTCCACTTTTTCCGTGACCTGAGCAGGAGATGACATGAACACAGGCAGCCAGCAAGCTGTGCAGCTCCCAAGGGTCTCATGAAGGTCAGAGGGGGCAGCTGTGGTGGTCTAGAGCTGCTGGGTGACCTCCAGCCGCAGATCTGCCTGGCAGGCCAGTGCTAGTCATGCCAGCATTTCCAAACCCACTTCTTGACTTCCTTTAAGAAATGGGAAGTTTTCCAACTGTTGGACATATTTTTAATTGATTTAACCTGCTTCATCTTCCTAGACAAGTGGGTTCTTTCCCAACAACGTAAACATTAATTCAGATGAAAACAAAGCTCTGTAGAAGTTATTAATAGCTGTGGCTCTGCTTTCTCTTTTGAGGGACCAGAAAGAGGAAGGCCTAAACAGAACTGCAGTGCGAGAGAGTGGGCGGGCACTCTCCTTGAATCATCTGTGGCCACCCCCACCCTCCTCTGCTCTCTGCAAGCCTGATACCATCAAAAGGGAACCCGCATTTCAAATAGCCGTGCGGTGGCCAGCGAACCTGGGGTAAGGGAGCTGAGGGGCATCGGTGCTCTGTGCCACACGCCGGTCTCTCCTACAAGAGCAGCGAGAATAGGAGCAAGTCCCTGCTCCCTGGTTTTCCTGGGAGAAATGCCTACCTAAGACACAGGCACCTTCATCTCACGCTCGGTCACCCAGTGCCTGTTTCCTTAAGGAGAAAAAAATGGGTGCCAGCAGACATCTGGGTCTAGATCCTGGCTCTGCGGCTCGCTAGTTGTGGAACTTCGGGCAAGCGACCTCGCCTTTCTCGTTTCACTTTCCCCACCTGTAGAACGGGGTTGATAATAGCACCTGGCTGGCAGGGTGATGGTGAAAATAAAATGAGCCATGGTGATTTAAAATGCCCCGTCTCGTTTCTGGCTCTTACTTAGGTGGCACTCATGGGCGGTCAGATGGTTAGAGAGGCAGGCAGTTTAGTTCCAAAGTGCCGTGACTTCAGAGTCAGGCTGTCTCTTGTCTCCAATGCTGGCTCTGCCCCTTGCTATTTGTGGACGCTTAGACAAGTTATTTAACTTCTCTGTGCCGCAACTTCTCCACCTGTAAAATGAGGATGAGGCTTGTACCTCCCCCACAGGATTCATTGTAAGGCTCAAATATGTGAATGTATGCCGAGCACTTGGAGTGGTGCCTTGGAGTGAGCTGTTGTTCTTACTTCCTGCAGGCTTCTGCTGGCTTGCTCGTGGTGACTGATAACCGTAGCACCTAACCCAGTGTCTTGCAGGGAGGTGTCAGGCTGCAACAGGAAGGTAGCAGGGGAAAGTTCCACTACTCTAGGTAGGGCCTTTGCAAAAGGAGCAGCTCTACTTCCTCAGCTTCTGTGGGGTTTTAAATCTTTGTTTTAAATTTAAATTTTAATTAAAAAAAAAAGTAGAAACGAGGTGTTACTTGTTACTATGTTACCCAGGCTGATCTCAAATTCCTGACCTCAGGCGATGCTCCCACCTCGGCCTCCCAAAGTGCTGGGATTACAGGCGTGAGCCACTGCGCCCAGCCAGCTTCTGTGTTTTTTTTTTTTTTTTTTTTTGAGACGGAGTTTCGCTCTTGTTACCCAGGCTGGAGTGCAATGGCGCGATCTCGGCTCACCGCAACCTCCGCCTCCTGGGTTCAGGCAATTCTCCCGCCTCAGCCTCCCGAGTAGCTGGGATTACAGGCATGCGCCACCATGCCCAGCTAATTTTTTGTATTTTTAGTAGAGACGGGGTTTCACTATGTTGACCAGGATGGTCTCGATCTCTTGACCTCGTGATCCACCCGCCTCGACCTCCCAAAGTGCTGGGATTACAGGCTTGAGCCACCGCGCCCGGCGCTTCTGTGTTTTTAACAGACCTGCTCGGGCTCTGCAGATGCAGATTCTGAAGCTGGGGTGAAGTGCCCAGCATCTGCGTGGCAACCTGTGAGTGAGATGCACAGCAGCTTCCGAGGTGACAGCCTCCTCCCCAGGTTCGGTGCGAGGTTGGGGGGCGGGCGCTGTATCTAGCCCGTCCTCCCAGAGGCTGCTCACTGCCAGGCTGTGGCTGGCCTGCCAAGGGGAGGATGACTCTCCACACCTCTGCCCACTTGCCCTTCACCTCCAGCCAGGGCCTGCCTGTCCATCCACCTGTGCCCAATTGGAAAAGCTGGCTTGGAGCAGTGCTGCCGTCTGCCACTGCCAGCCCACTGCATCTGCCTTATTAAAATGCTGAGGCTCTGGCTGGCCACACGCCCCGGGAGATTTGGAGTAAGGCCAGACAGAAAGGTACAGGCTGTGCAGCCGCACGGCCATACTGGGTGACTGCCCTTGGTAGTTAACCAAGGAACAAACCTACCCGCTCATCCAGCTTGGCCGCCCACAGGTCTGCAGCTCCATACAGGTGAAGCTGGCTGGCCTGGCCTAGCCTGGCCTGGCTGGTTGGGTGGGCAAGACAGCCTCTGCTTGACTGATTTTTTTTTTTTTTCCCCCCTGAGACAGTGTCTCGCATTTCTGCCCAGGAAAGAGTACAGTGGTGTGACCTTGGCTCACTGCAGCCGTGAACTCCTGGGCTCAGGTAATCCTGAGTAGCTGCCTGAGTAGCTGGGTGCACCACCACTGTCACCTGTGTATTTATTCATTTGGTAGAGATGAGGTCTCACTGTGTCATCCATGCTGGTCTCAAACATCTAGGTACAAGTGATCCTCCCACCTTGGCCTCTCAAAGTGCTGGAGTTACAGGCATGAGCCACCACGCCTGACCCGTCGGACTGATGTTGGGCAACCTTGAATTGATGGCCTCCTGGCGAAATGCGGGTTCTTGTTGACAAGGCAGGTACGGCCAACACATGTTTGTGTGATTATCTGCGCGATTGCATCAGTCGTTAGCAAAGAAGGATTTTACAGCAGCAGGTGTATGTACTCGTGTGCTTGCGTGGAGTTGTTGCCAGCCCTTCGCTGCACACACAGTCCACGGAACTGTGACTGCGCCCCCGTTCCCCACTCACACTCACATGCTATTTTCTGGGATTCTAAGGCACGTTTTTTTTTTTTTCTTTCCTTTTTTTTCCTATTTAACGTCTTACACTGGAATGTGTTGCACATTTGCAGATGTGTTATAATTTGACAGAGCCTTTTTCTCAGCATACTTGAAATAACAGTGCATTGTAAAATCAGGTGTCTCAGACTTAAACAGAAACTAGGTAACCTCTGGGGAGCTTACATAACATGCCCAGTTCCTTCAAGGAAGCAGGTGGAGCCACCGTAAAGTGGTGGCAGATTATGTGAGGGGACGCTGTGGTTCAAGGGGACAAGCTTCGATTAGGCTTAGATTCCAACTTTATGGCTCACCAGCTGTGTGGCCTTGGCAAAGTAGAGCGACCTCTCTGAGCCTTAGATTTTTCTCCCACCACCTATGAATTGTGGTTCCACAGTTGTTGCGATTGTGTGCAAGGCAACTTTTCCCGCCTCTCTTGATGGGTATCATCGGAAGGTCACACTGCCCCATTCTATCTGGGTTAAGAGGGAAAATGAGAGAAGGGAGTGGGTCACTGACCTTCCCATGGGAACAGAGGGAAACGTGTTCCAAGGGCTTCTTGACTCAGTTTATAATCCTTGAACATCACTCTTCCTCCCTCGTCCTTCTCCTACTTTGCCTGAGTTTTCGTTTTCACATGTGTTTCTTTTTAGCAATTTTCTTTCAAATCTCTCCTCTCCCTTTCTATGAAGTCTTCCCACATGTAGCCTGTTTGAAGCTCCCTGTGGTGGGTAAGGGGAGGAAGGCTCTGCCCGATGGCCCGGATGGCATAGACCTCAGAAGCCCAGTGTGCTGTGGTCCCTGCAAGCTTCAGCTCAAATCCAAGTTCTGGTGCCATCAGCATTGCTAACTTCTCTTCCCGTGGCTGCAGCGTCAGACTGAGTCCACTCCAGCACTCAGTGTTAACCGTGGGGTGCTGGATGTCGCATCGCTGGGAATACCTTCTGGTATTCTCTGTGCCCTCCTTGCTGCATTAAAATCAGACCTGGTTCACATCCCAGCCCTGCGACCTTTCACTAATTACTTAACCTCCTTGAGCCTGTGTATTCTCATCTAAACAGTGGCTGATGCACAAAAATACCTGACACATGATAGGGGCTTAACAGATGCATGCATCTTTCCCTGTTCTCAAATGTATAAGACCACTTTATGGCCAGGCACGATGCTTCACGCCTGTAATCCTAGCACTTTGGGAGGCCAGGGTGGGTAGAGATCACCTGAGGTCAGGAGTTCGAGACCAGCCTGACCAACATGGTGAAACCCCATCTCTACCCTATCTCTACTAAAAATACAAAAATTAGCCGGGCGTGGTAGCAGGAGCCTGTAATCTCAGCTACCCAGAAGGCTGAGGCAGGAGAATCGCTGGAACCCGGAAGGCAGAGACTACAGTGAGTCAAGATTGCATCACTGCACTATAGCCTGGGTGACAGAGCAATACTCCATCTCAAAAAAAAAAAAAAAAAAAGACCACTTTGTGCTTCTTTAGGTGCCAAAGATCTCAGGGAGTGCTGCCAATGGCACTCCTTCATCTGAGACAGACAGGAGTTCTGGGCAGGGGGCAGTGGCAAAGGCACAGGGACCTGTGTGAGCAGGATGTGTCGGCCCCGTTCTTCAGGATGGCTGGGCTGCAGTGGGGTGGAGCAGGACGGAGAGAGAGGAGGAAGAGCGGTGGGGTGGGTGCCCGGTCGGCACCTGCAGGGGTGCAGCTGACGAGGCTGCACAGGGTCTGGCTGGAGCAGTGCAGAGGGTCAGGCGTGGGTGCTCAGGGAGGTTGGAGCTGAGTTGGGGAGGCACCAGGAGACAGCTGCATCGGGATGCCTAGGTGATGTGGCCACACAGGGGCTGCGTGTGAGCTGCTGGCTGGAGGGAGGCTTTAAGAGCAGGTGATGGTTTTAAACCTTGTTTTCCTCATTTTCCTCAGAGATCTTCTCTCTGCCCCTCTCCCCAGTGAAAGCCAGTAGCCCGACTGCCTCAATTTTGTATGAGGTGTCAGAGATTCGAAGGCCTCTCTTTGATGAAGTGGTGCTCGTAACACCCCCCCACCACCACCACCCCGTTGTAAGAAGCAGCATGTGCTGAGGCATGGGGGTGGGTAAAGGTGCCCAGGAACCTGGGGTGCCAGGGAAGGGGAGGGCAGAGCATGTCCTGAGGCCGAGACCTGCTGGAAGGGGCTGTGCAACTGCTCTCTGGAGCCAGGCCTGGTTCTGTGGGAAGTGGGGAGCTCACAAGCTCTTATAGGGGGTTGCCAGTGGACTCCCTGGGAGGGAGGGTCTCTACCCTGTGAGCCCCAGACATAATGCCATCTTACCTGTCCCCACTGCGGGAGAGCCTGCCCTGGCCCGAGGCCCCTAAGCTGAGCTCTGGCCAGCTATGCTTGAGTGACACCCCCTAAACCCCCACACAAGACCGGACCTTCTGGAACACGAAGCTTGAGTGGGTCTAGCAAAGCCCACAGGACAAAGAGGGACCCTAACCGAGCTTGCTGGGAAGACCAGGGGGCTCTGTGCTGATGGGAGGTACCAGAAGATGGGGCAGGGAGGAGGCGAGGGTTAAAAAACCAAGGGCTCTGCCAGGAGGCGGTGCAGGGTGGGGAGGAGGAGAGTCACTTGCTGATCCTGACGCGCCTGCCTGCTCCAGAAGGGCAGGTCACTTGGAGCATTGGCCATTGGCTCTGGGTAGACATCGGCGCTCTGCTGGCTGTCTAAGGCCTGAGGGTTCTGTGGCGGAAGAAGAGTTGGGGGGAGCCCGCCCTGGTTTTGGACTGTGGGTCGGCTCCATCCAAGTATGCTCTCCTGGAGTTGGATAGTGGCCTCTCTTCTGGAGAAAGTTTCATGTCACCTCTTTGGAGGGCGCTCCCCTGAAAATGTCGCCTGAGCTACCTGGTGGACTCTCCCAGGGGAAAGAGCTGGCCTGGGCCACCGCTTTCTCTCTCAAACCTTCATGTTGAATGAAGTGTTTTTATCATCACTCCTCTTATCACGATGATAAAGTATGGAGCCCCAAAGAAAGCCCCACAGACTCTTGGCTGTGTGAGTAATTAAGTCCTCTCTTCAAACAGCCACATCTTTAAAAGCTGTAATTTGTAGCAAAAAATAGCTGCCTGTTCCAAGAACCAGGAGAGCCCTTGATACGTGCCCCATTCACGAAATGCGTGTTCTTTTGCTCTTGACACTCGAGTTGCTGGGACACCTGGTCCATGCTTTCCTCAGGGGTACCGGAGACGCAGCGGCTGCCTGGGAACTGGAGCTTCCAGTAGGCACTTGGGAAATCTTTTGTGAGAATTCGAGGGAGCGATCGAAATTAGGGGCTCCTGACTCAGGTTTGCACAGCCCCAACTTTTTTTGTGACTCCAAAAGGGGAGTTAAGAGAAAAATTGCAGAGTAACTTCAGGGGAAAGTGGTTGAGACTCTCTGGACACCATTTCCCCATCTCTAAGGAGGAAGATGATAATCACTTGCAGGGATTTTACCACCTCTGTAAAGCACAGAGCAGACTGGCCACGTGGTAGGTGCCCTAGTATGTCAATTTCATTTTCTTAGCTGTGGCTTCACCAACCATTTGTAGACAGGAGATCTTTGTGGCTTCAGGTAGGTGATGGGAGACTGAGAGCTAACAGGAAACACCGCCCCTGACCTGCAGCTTCTCTCTGAGCTGGCATGCCTGGAATTCTTGGGGCTGGCTGCTGGGTTTGTTTTCCAGATGTGGAAGCAATTTAAGTTGTATTTTCATAATCCCCAACAGTTTGCCTCCAAAGTCCACATTCTCATTTGAAAATCAAGGCCGTTGGCTCTGTTTGCAGGGCAGAGGGTAGGCTGGATCGCCTCTTCAAATCCTTTTTGTTTAGGAAATGGGCTTACTCGGGCACTCAGATCTGGGACCCAGGGCTTTGTTGGGACAGTCACACCCCATCCAGGACTTGGTCAAAAGGTGAGTTCACTTTCTCTGTCGGTTTTCCTTGGAGATGATTCACTGAGCTAAATTCAGCTGCACCTTGGTTACAAACCAGCTCTAGACTGCCGTGGAGTGACGGGGCTGGGGCTTGGGTTTGGGCCATGTCACAGGCCAGCTGGCATCCCTCTGAGCAGGGTGCCCACGTGTCCCGGGCGCAGTAGCGGCGCTCCTTCCCACACTGACCACAACAGAGGGAGGAAAATGCTCCAGATTTCAAGTAGCCAGAAATAATGTCTGGCACGGCGAAACTGGTCATATCTTGCTCAGTTACTGAGCGCTGCTGGTCACAGAGGCGACCTGACCCAGGATTAAAGGCTTGGTGTTCGAGGGCCTGTGGCTCCAGGGCTAACTGCTGATTTCTTTTCTTGTAAACCAATCGCTGTGTAGGTAAAATACCTTTTACATTTGTCTTATTACTATACTAAATAGTTTTGGGCAAACAAATTGCCTTTGCAATTCTCTTGTCTCTGAACTATGCATGTACTTCTTTAAAATTAAAATATAATACTTATACTACTGAGAGAACACACAAGAAAATGGAAAGAACTTCCTTAGATTGGCATATAAATAGTGTTTACAGAATGTTATCCTGATCATCATAGATGCACCAAGTTTTGGTTTCAATAAAATATCATCTCTTAAGAAGCAGCAGTATTTCAAACTAATCATGAAAGAGAGTAAGAGAATACAGCCTTTTCTTTTTCTTTTCTTTTTTTAAAGACTGGGTTTCACCATGTTGGTCAGGCTGGTCTTGAACTCCTGACCTCAGGTGATCCACCCGCCTTGGCCTCCAAAGTGCTTGGATTAGAGGCTTGAGCCACCATGCCCAGCCAGCCTTTTCATTTTCTTTTTCTTTTCTTTTTCTTTCTTTCTTTTTTTTTTTTAGGACAGACCAAAAATAAATAAATCCCTAAGTCTCTTGAGGAGGTTCTGGAGATCCAGTTACGGATGCTTCTTGATGGAGTTACATACCGATAAACCCATTGTATATTGAAAGTTTCATGAGTTTTTAAAAAATGTGTTTGATACACCTCACCTACCAAACACCATAGCTTAGCCTAGGCTACCTGAAATGTGCCCAGAATGCTTGCTTTAGCCCACTGTTGAGCAAAATCATCTAACACAGAGCCTGCTTTACAATGAAGTGTTTTATGTCCTATGCAGTTTGTTAAGTACTGTGCTGAAAGTGAAAAGCTCCGTCCTTTATGGATACTTGAAGTGTGGTTTCCACTGACTGTGGATCACTTTGTACCATCACACAGTTGAAAAATTGTAGTCAGCCCAGACATGGTGGCTCATGCCTGTAGTCCCAGCACGTTGGGAGACCAAGGCGGGTGGATCTCTGCGGCCACCACCTTTCCATGACGAGAGCAGTCAAGCCACTATAGGGTATGGAGGACCCCAGCCCCAGCAATCACATCCCTTCCCTGTGGATCTGGGGGCATTGGCACCTGTGAGTTAGCTCAGTAAGCTGAACTTCCTGCTGCCGGTGGGAAGGACCCATGAGACCTTGATCTGACCCGTCTCGTTCTGGGGCTGTTGGCTGGCTGAGAGTGAGGTGAGAGATTCTTCACAGGCCTAGCTCGGGCAGCTTGGGGCTCCCCCACATTCGGCTTGCCGTGTGTCCACCCCCACCACACACATGCACACCTTCCCAGTGGCAGCACTGCACATGTGCCTGCCAGCGCCTTGCTGCCAGGGAAGGGGGCATGTGCCCGCCCAGGCTATTTTTATCCTGCCTGGTCCCCACAGAGCTGTTCTTTGGCTTGAGTTAGTGCCTGGGGAGTGCAGCTGTTGCCAGGGCTGGGGGTGGATGAGCTGGAACCTCGAGCTTCTTAGACTCCCTTTCCCAGGCAGCATCTCATCTTACCACTTATTAAAGGGTGTGACTAGTGTGCAGTCGCAGAAGAGTGGGCAGGAGAGGACCCTGGTGGGGAGAAAGGGGCACCGATGTTTGGAGGGTAGGCTCTGAACCCTGCAGGTCTGGCTTCCTGAAGCCAAACCCAACTGAGCTGCAGCCCGGAGTGCCGCCGGGAGGAGGAGAAGAGGGTGCCAGGGAATGTATGGGAGCCAGGAGGCACCCCAGATTGTTTTCCTTCAACGTGATGATGACAATAGTAGTTCAGCTTTGGGGTGTGGTGGTGTGCACCTGTAGTCCTAGCTGCTTGGGAGGCTGAGGTGGGAGGGTCACTTGAGCCCTGGGAGTTTGAAGCTACAGTGAGCTGTGATCGCGCCACTGCATTCCAAGGTGGTTTTTTGTTTGTTTGTTGAGTGCTTTTTATGTATGCTAAGACCATAAAGTGCTTAGGACGTGTGCCCGCTCATATAATCCTAAGCACAGTTAACTCCATTTTATAGATGGGGAAACTGAGGCACTGAGCAGTTCAGTAAACTGAGGCTGCAGAGCTCATGAATGGTGGAGCAGGGCTCAGGCCTAGCCGTCTACTCCAGAGCGTGTCGCCCCGCACGTGTGTTCCACACCCTCAGTTCCCTGCGGCTGTCCTGCCAGGAAGGTGGTTCCCACTGTGTTTAGATGAGGCCCAGAAATTAAACAGCTGATCCAGCATCACACAGCCAGGCAGTGACCACGCCAGCGTCAGCAGCCAGGCCGACTGGCTGGTGGTGTGGCTGGGCTGTTCCCAGCTCATCATAACCGCAGTACAGTGCGGTTCAACCAGCGCTCGTTAACCACCTACAATGCTAACCACTGGAGTTCAGATGTGTAAATCCCCATAGTTACCCACTTAGGATGCCCCCCTCACAGGGAAGGGGGACATGGCCTCTGTGCGTCGGCTCAGGGAAACGCAGAGTGCTGGCGAGTGTGCCTGTGAGGTGGTTCGCTGTGGGGGAGGTGGGGAGGGAGGGGTCCAGATGCTGCAGCCCCTCTGAGAGTGTGGACAGCGTGGCGTTGGCCACTCTGAGGCTGGCGCGGCCCCCACGTGTGTTGATACTTGGCCTTTTCAGCTGCCCTGAATTCAGTCCTTGCCAACTTCCTACAAAGGAAGGGGGGTGACTTGGGGCCCGCTGGCAGGCGAGTGTGACTCTGAAGGTGGAGAGGGTCCCACAGCAGGCTATGTGCCTCCAGCTTCCCACTCCCAGCTGGGGACAGGGTGGGACAGCGAGGGCCGCAGGGGCACAGACCTGCCCTGCCAGAGTGGCTGGCAGGATCCTGTTCTCCAGCTCTCTCCAGAACGCCCTGGCCTCAGGTGATTCCCCAGCTTGGCTTCTCTATTTTTGTTTTTCTTTTTTTCTTTTTTCTTTTTTTTTCTTTATTCTTTTTTTTCTTTTCTACATATAAAGCATGGACTACTACCGGCTTGGCTTCTCTGAGAAGGGAGGGCGTCTCTCCTGGCTGCCCGTCTGTCCAGTATTTTACTGGCTGGCCAGCCAGGGACACGTGGCTGTAGGAGCAGCTCAGCCTCTGTTGCTTGTAGCACCTCATGAGCCCAGGTCGGAATTTAAGGCCCCCACCACGGCTGACTCTCCATTGTAAATTGTTACTTGTGGCCTCTCAAGCTGCTGCTGAGGTGGAGTTGACTGGCCCCATTCTGTAGGTGAGGAACCAGGGGCTCACAAACGCGCTCACTTGTCCAAGGTCACAGGGCTTGTAAGTGGCTGGGCCAGCAGGGACTGAAACCCAGTTCACCAGACCCCAGAGCTGAGCCTTCACCCAGGCCCACCCCCAGGGACCTTCTGGGGCTTGTGAAGGAACATGCTGTGCCTGCTGCCCCCCTTCACCTCAGGGCCCCCAGCAGGTGGAAGAAAGTGAGCCTGGGTGGTATGGCTATGTACCAACCAAGCCTGTGGGCCTGCCTGCGGTGGCTGGCCCTGTGCCCCAGGGGACAGGGAGCTGTGAGCTCAGGGCTAGCACTGGGTCCTGAGGGACGGAGCCCTGGGGAGTCAGACTATGCTACAGAGGATGCCAGCTGCTGCTCCTGAGGACATCACACTGTCCCTTCTGCAAAGGCTCCCAAAGAGCAGACACAGCCTTTCTGTGCAAACCCTGGGAACACCATGCCACGCTCCAGGCTGGGACGTGTTGCCGATGCTAGGGTCCCTGGGTGGTGACTGGACGGCCGTGTGTGGACGCCTTTTTCACACAGCAGGGAATGGGCAGGAAACGGGGGCTCTGAGAGGCAGAGTCTTGGAAGCTGCCCTGGGCACAGACCTTACTTGCTGACCCCCTGGCCATCTAGTGGCAGCGCTGCACATGTGCCCGCCGAGCTCTGGGGAGGCCCCGTCCCTGCCCCACCACTTCTGCCAGCCCTGCAGAGCTGGCCTTGTGTGGGCGCCACTGTAGTGAGACAGCAGACAGTGCAGCCAGGGCGAGCGGGCAGCTCTCCGGGAGTCCTGAGCAGCATAGTGCGGTGAGGTGGGGTGACGGTGGCCTCTCCCATGATTCCCAGTCTACTCGGAAGTGTACTTAACAGGGGGCTCCACATGACCCTGACCTGAAGGTGGCCTGGCGGGAGAGGAACCCACCGCCTGCAGAAGCCCATGACCCCAGGCCGCCTGGAAACCTTATGAGGGTGATGTTTTTATTATGGATGAGTTCTTCCTTTTCCTCTGCAACTTTATCTGAAACACACCAGGGAAATTGACCAAGAGTTCTAACATGTTTCACTGTAAGTTCTCCCAGACCATGAATGGTGGCTCAAGGAGGAGAGAAGAGGCTGCATTCTGGCACCTTCCAGCATCTCCCTCCAGGCTAGCGGGAGGAGGAGCGGGGGCTTCCACCGGACCCTTTCCCAGAGGGCCAGGGAAACAAGAGCTGGGGCAGGGGACCTCAGCCCTCAGGGAGGAGCAAGGGTGACCACGGCAAATATCACACCGGGGCAGGGGGATCTTGGGACAGGTACAAACCAGTACTGTCCTGGACTAAACCAAAGTGTGCAGTAAGCTGTCTTTATAGTCTTTGAATTTAGGGGGCAAACTACTAGATATGGTTTTAAAGTTATAATTAAAATTTCCGATTGCCTTGAACAAACAACTGTGGGTTGAACGAAAAGGCGTTGCACGTTGGAAGCAGCTATTTTTAAGAGAAGCTGTAGAGTGTATGTGCGCGTGTGTGGCCAGGCAGGTGAGGGCTTGGCGTGTCAGGCCCTCTTGGAACTTGGAGGTTTCAGGGCAGCCGCTCTACCACTCTGAGCCTCATCTTCCCCAGGTGTCAGATGGAGCTGATGAGTCCCGGATCTCTGCCCTGTCCACCCCAGGCCGCTCTCACGGGGCTGTTGTGAAGGATAAGGTGTGTGAGACCGGCAAGGAGCTTGCTGAAGGGCTGGGCAGATGTGGCTTCCGCTCAGTCCGAGGCGGAAAGCCTGCCTGAGGAGGTGGTGGTCTTCTTGGGAAGGTGGGCCGCTGGTGCCCCTGCTTCTGCCCTGCCTGTGCCTGAGCCAAGCCATTTGAGGCTCCTCCCTCCACTCGGTCAGGGGCTTGTGCCATCTGTTTGAGTAGCAGGATGCTGCTGTGGACGTTGGGTGAGAGGGCCTGGTGGTCCCATCTGCATGCCGAGAGCCAGGTGTTAGTGGGCAGTGCCCAGCACACACTCAGCCTCTGTGTCCTTGTGTCTGTGAGCTAAACCCAAGTTGGCCAGAAGCCACGTCGGACACCTGAGCAGCACGGACACTGGTCTGCTCTGGGCCCTCTGCCTGCCTCTGGGAGCTGGTGGGCCGCAGCTTCTTCAGGACCTGGCTGGAGGGAAAAGGTGGGTGTTGGGAACAGACAGTCCCATCCCTGTACCAACCCTGCTATGAACTCCTACATGGCCCCAGGCACGGCCCCTCACCTACAGAAAGGGGAAGGGAGGGTCAGCTCATAGGGCTGGGGTGAAGACCAGAAGAAACGCCATTGCCACATTGCCAAGCTCACGTGTGAGCCGCAAGGCAGGGATTCCCAGCAAAGGGAAACTCCCTACCCATGTGTCCAGGAAGGTGAAGAGTTTGCAGTTCTTCGAGGCCAGGTGAAAGAACAGACCAGGTGCATTGTCCTCTGAGCCCTGGTTCTTCCCAGGTCTCCCTCCTGCCAAGGTTTCAATTAGGTGTCCCTGCACTAATCCGCTGTGTACTGTGAGGGTGCGAGGTGGACAGTCGTGGAAGTTGCTGCATTAGGAGGCGTGCTAAGGAGTCATAATTAGTCACGTGTTCCTATAAAATGTGTTCTCCTCGTTGTCACCATGAGGTTTGAACATCCACAAAGTGTGTGAGGCATCAAGGATAAATGGAATCAAGTGTGTGGCTGCGAAGGCAGGTGGGGCCCCTTGCCCCTTGCCCCTTGCCCCCTGGCCCCTGGCCAGAGGACTGTTGATGAGCTACTCTTTGAGCCTCTGTTTCTCATCAGTAAAATGGGGCTAATGATCACCACTGTGAAGAGCTGTCATGAAGCTCGTGAATGTCCAGCTCGGCCTCTGGAGCCTGATGGCTGCTCAGTGATGCTGGTTTCCTTTTGTTTCTATTGGGATGCAGCTTCAGGCTTGGAGATGAAGAGTTTGCTTTGGGTACAAGATCTGATAGGTTGGGAACCATGTGACCAGATTAGTGACAAGTAGGTGGAAAGCCCTGGGAACCCTGGGGGGATTCTCATTACACAGCCTCAGTCTCCACAGTCTCTACCAGGCGTTCCCAAACTACGGCCCGAGGGCTACCTGCGGCCCCCTGAGGCCATTTATCCACCCCCCCCCCACCCCCCGCCGCACTTCAGGAAGGGGCACCTCTTTCATTGGTGGTCAGTGAGAGGAGCACAGTATGTGGCGGCCCTCCAACGGTCTGAGGGACAGTGAACTGGCCCCCGTGTAAAAAGTTTGGGGATGCCTGGTCTCCACTGTTGGCATGCCTGGCCCGCTGGTGCTGATATTATTGGTCCATCTGGTGCTCAGCCTATCACAGCCCAGGCAGGAACCAGGCTCATTAATTGCCATCTATTCTTAGCCCAGGGGTCTCCTGGTGGGAACAGACCCCCGCCGCCCCAGGAGGGCTGCCAGCTCACTGGTGGCAGCAGATGGCTGCACATGTCTGGGCGGGCACATCCAGGCCTGTCGCCAAGCAGCTTCTTCAGCTGTCCCCGAACCTGTGTTTGTCCGAGACTCCAGGAGGCTTTGCACAGCCTGTTTCTGTTGCCCTTCTTGCAGTCTTGGGGCTGCAGGGTCCTTTAATGCGGTGCCCTGCCAGCCCTGGCTGAGGAGCACACCAAGGAACCTTGGCAACAGGGTGATACCTCTGATGGGTCAGGTAGAAGTGGTGCTACCTGGTAAGTACCTACCTGCTCAGAGGTGAAGTAGCCCCAACAAATGGTTTGCCGAGGGTCTAGGGCAGGCGTCCCCAAACTTTTTACACAGGGGGCCAGTTCACTGTCCCTCAGACCGTTGGAGAGCCGCCACATACCGTGCTCCTCTCACTGACCACCAATGAAAAAGGTGCCCCTTCCTGAAGTGCGGCAGGGGGCCGGATAAATGGCCTCAGGGGGCCGCATGCGGCCCGCGGGCAGTAGTTTGGGGACGCCTGGTCTAGGGTTAACTCTGAACCAAGCCAAAGCTCTTCCATCTGATGTGTTTAGCCAAAGGTGCGATGTCTTTATCATAATGCCAACATCATGCTGGGCCCTGGACCCAGCACAGGCAGTGCTCAGAAGGGAGGCCTGGCATTCTTGCTCCCAGCAAGGCTGCGGTGGGGCCCAGACAGATGGTTGCCTCCTGGACTGGACATCACATCTTCTGACTGGAGTTTATTCATTGAGGCCCTACTGTGTGTTTGATGCTAATGTGAAGAGCCTCATTTAATCAGCATAGTGATCCTGTAAGTTTCTCTTGCCGTTTCTGATTTACAGAGGAAAACTGAGGTTCAGACACATTTCGTGACATGCCCAGAGTCATGGAGGGTGGATCCCAAGTTGTGCAGCTTTCACTGTACCACATTGCAGCAAACTCTACTAGGCCAGGGTTGTTGCTCCTAAAAGCTATTCACTGTGGCTGTGTCCTTAAACGGAGCACCAATAAGCCGCCTCAAAGCCATCTGGCTTCCTCTGCAGACTTGTGGTGGTGTTACCAGTGGAGGGTGTCCAGGTTCTTAGTGTCTTGAACAAAGAATTAGACAAAATGCGTGCACGTGTGCGCGCGTACACACACACACACACACACACACACACACACCACACACATACACAAAAGAATGAAGCAATAAAAGCAGAGATTGATTGAAAACAAAAGTACACTCCACAGGTTGGGAGCAGACCCAAGCATAGGGGCTCAACAGTCTGGCTGCAGAATTTTCTGGGGTTTAAATACCATCTAGAGGTTTCCCATTGGTTACTTGGTATACACCCCATGTAAATGAAGCAGTGGCCCACAATCAGTTTGATTTATTGCAGGAGGGGACCAATCAGAGGCTGAAGTGAAGTTACAAAGTTACACCCGATGTGGACATCTGACTGGTTGAGGAAAGCAATCAGAGGTTAAAGTGAAGTTATAAAATTATACTCCTATGCAAATGAAGACAACCTCTGACCAGCCTGATTGGTTGCAGGAGGGGACCAATCAGAGATACTTTCGGTTTTTCATCTGCCAGACAGAAAAGGCAGAGTGTGAGGGTAAGGGGTGGAGGGTGAGGGGTGGCAAGGAATGCAAAGGAAGTAGTTAGTTGGGTGTGGAAAGTTGGGGTTTTCCTTTTGATTTAGCTGTAGGAAATCAGTGTGAATCAACCTTGTGTTCCCTGCCTCCAGACTCTATTCTGCCTCTGTTGGGGCTCTGATGTGCCAACCAGGGTGCCCCGAATGATGTGGCTGACCTGACTGTGGCCCTTCTTTGTGGGTGGCCATTTCTGGGAGTTCCAGCTGCTCACTAGATGCTCATGAGTCAGCCAGTATGAGAGGTCCTTGGGACTAATCACCTGCCAGGTGTTCCCACACTTAGGGTCTTGGGGTCTGGGCCTCCTGTACCCAATCCCTGCTGTTTGGGCCTGGCTGATGCCCTTGCAGTCCGATTGGAACTCTGACCCCTGGGTCAGCTGGCCTCACTCATCTTGTCCCTCTGTCTTTCCCAGGGCATCGATGTCACAGGCCCCACCTTTGCTGATGGCGAGCTCATCCCCAGGGAGCCCGGCTTTTTTCCCGAGGACGAGGAGGAGGCTATGACGCTGGCCCCATCTGAGGGCCCCCAGGAGTTGGACACAGACAGCCCCATGGAGAGCACTCAGAGCCTGGAGGGGTCTGTCGGGAGTCCCGCCGAGAAGGACGGGGGACTCGGGGGCCTGTTTCTGCCAGAGGACAAGTGAGTTAAAACCACCTGAAGCTCAGTATTTGCCTCTTGGCCCAGAAATGTGGCTCTTAGAAAGTTTCTCCAGGAAGTAAATGTGAAACGTCCTCAAAATGTGTGTCAGATGCATTAGCATCATGGGTATTCTGGGGTTTAAATACCATCTAGAGGTTTCCCATTGGTTACTTGGTGTACACCCTATGTTTTTAAATTTAATTTTACTTTATTTTCAGTCCTAGTCCTGTAGACAAAGTCAAGATTTATTTATTTATTTATTTATTATTGAGACACAGTCTTGCTCTGTTGCCCAGGCTGGAGTGCAGTGGTGCAGTCTTGGCACACTGCAACCTCTGCTTCCTGGGTTCAAGTGATTCTCCTGCCTCAGCCTCCTGATTAGCTGGAATTACAGATGCGTGTCACCACACCCAGCTAATTTTTGTATTTTTAGTGGAGACTGGGTTTCACCATGTTGGTCAAGCTGGTCTCAAACTCCTGACCTCACAATTCACCCACCTTGGCCTCCCAAAGTGCCACCATGCCTGGCCAAAGTCAAGTTTTTTTCTTTGTTTTTTTTTGTTTGTTTTTTTGAGACGGAGTTTCGTTCTTGTTACCCAGGCTGGAGTGCAGTGGCGCGATCTTGGCTCACCACAACCTCCGCCTCCTGGGTTCAGGCAATTCTCCTGCCTCAGCCTCCTGAGTAGTTGGGATTACAGGCACACACCGCCATGCCCAGCTAATTTTTTTTATTTTTTAGTAGAGACGGGGTTTCACTATGTTGACCAGGATGGTCTTGATCTCTTGACCTCATGATCCACTCGCCTCGGCCTCCCAAAGTGCTGGGATTACAGGCGTGAGCCACCGCACCCGGCCAAAGTCAAGTTTTAAATGACTAGTTAATGATATGAGATATATGATCTCATTGTTTTAAGAAGCAGGTTGTGGCTAGGCATGGTGGCTTATACCTGTAACCCCAGGACTTCGGGAGGCCAAGGCAGGAGGATCACTAGAGCCCATGAGTGTAAGGTTACAGTGAGCTGTGATCACATCACTGCATTCCAGCCTGGCAACAGAGCAAGACCCTGTCTTAAAAAAAGGCAGGTTGCAAAGATATGCAAGATATCCATAAGATCAGCTTTGTTTTTTTTTTTTTTTTTGAGACGGAGTTTCGCTCTTGTTACCCAGGCTGGAGTGCAATGGCGCGATCTCGGCTCACCGCAACCTCCGCCTCCTGGGTTCAGGCAATTCTCCTGCCTCAGCCTCCTGAGTAGCTGGGATTACAGGCACGCGCCACCATGCCCAGCTAAGTTTTTGTATTTTTTTAGTAGAGACAGGGTTTCACCATGTTGACCGGGACGGTCTAGATCTCTCGACCTCGTGATCCACCTGCCTCGGCCTCCCAAAGTGCTGGGATTACAAGCTTGAGCCACCGCGCCCGGCCAAGATCAGCTTTGTTAAAGACACAAACCTATGCCAGGCAAGTGGCACGTGCCTGTAGTTCCAGATACTTGGGAGGCTGAGGCAGGAGAATCACTTAAGCCCAGGAGTTCTAGGCTCTAGTGCACAATGCTGACCAGGTGTGTGTCTGCACTAAGTTTAGCATCAGTATGATGACCTCCCCGGAGTGTGGCACCACCAGGTTGCCTAAGGAGGGATGAACTGGCCCAGGTCGGAAACAGAGCAGGTCAAAACTTGCGTGCTGATGAGTAGTGAGATCACACCTGTGAATAGCCACCACACTCCAACCTGGGCAGTATAGCAATACCCCATCTCTGAAAAACCAAACACAGACGTATATGTTAGGAAATGCCTTGAAAAAATTAATCTAGAAAACTAAGCAGTTATTTCTGTATGGTAGAATGATCATTTTAATTACCTCCCATCTACTCTGTTATATTTTCTACATCGAGCATGTATTCCCATAATCAGAAATGTTATTTAAAAGCAATATTAAGACCTAAGTGACTTCCCAGGGAAGCAGTGTCATTGGCAGAAAGGATTCCTTTCCATTTTCAGCCCTCGCCAACACTCTTGAGGGATACAGAGCTGTGGGTGATGGGAAGCCACCACCACTGTGGCTGAGGAAGCCGAGGGGATTCCAGGTGGCAGCCCCTTGCCAGAAGAAGGTGATGGTTACGGCTGCTGCAGGGACTTGGAGAGAGGGAAGAGAGGGGTTCCAGTGTTGGTTGAACCACATAAAATTGGCAGCTTTTAATCATTTCCATCTTCAAAAAAAGGTAATTTCATGTAGGTCAACCTAGTACGTCTCAGTGTAGGATTTCTCAAACTCAAGTGATTGTCAGAGTCCTGATGTTCTTGATGGGGCCCTTTGGAGCTGTGGATGGAGAGAGGGGCCGTGCTGCTTTCTGGGAGTAGCCTGTAATCCCAGCACTTTGGGAGGCCGAGGTGGGCAGATCACCTGAGGCCAGAAGTTTGAGACCAGCCTGGCCAACGTGACAAAAATCCCGTCTCTACTAAAATTACAAAATTCGCCAGATGCGGTGGCAGGAGGCTACTTGGGAAGCTACTCACAGCTACTCAGGAGGCTGAGGCAGGTGAAGCACTAAAACCTGGAAGGCAGAAACTGCAGTGAGCTGAGATTGCGCCACTGCACTCTAGCTGGGCGACAAAGTGAGACTGTGTCTCAAAAAAAAAAAAAAAAGATACATTTAAAAAATAATACAGTATAACAACTATTTCCATAGCATTGACATTGTATTAGGTATTATAAGTAATTTAGAGAGGATTTAGAGGGTGCAGGAGGATGTGTACAGGTTGTATGTGAATACTGTGCCATTTCATACCTGGGACTTGAGCATCCTCGGAGTTTGGTGTCTACAGGGGGTCCTGGAACAAATCCCTCTTGGATACCAAGGGACAACCATACTCAGTCTTACAGTAGCTAAAAGTTTAGATCTATTTATATTTATATTCATTTTCTGTATTACTCCCAATGTTTTAACAAATCTTTCAACAACGATTTGATATTCCACAATCTAATAATTTACTAGCATTATAATTTAATAATTATAATTTGGTTTAGCTGTAGCAAGTCAATTAGGTCATAAGCAATGTTTTGCTACTCTAGGGTAGCATGGGTAGAATTGATTTCAACTGCAGTAACGGTTTATGTGGCAAGATGTTTCCCTTTAGATAGGGTCCCCAAAATGTACTTAACGGGTCAAGAGGGCCAGGTACTGTGGCTCATACCTGTAATCCCAGCACTTTGGGAGGCCGAGGTGAGCGGATCACAAGGTCAAGAGATCGAGACCATCCTGGCCAACATCGTGAAACCCCGTCTCTACTAAAAATACAAAAATTAGCCAGGTGTGGTGTCACAGCTACTCAGGAGGCTGAGGCGGAAGAATCGCTTGAACACAGGAGGCAGAGGTTGCAGTGAGCCGAGATTGCACCACTGCACTCCAGCCTGGCAACGGAGCAAGACTCCATCTCAAAAACAAAAAAACAAAAAAACAAAAAAACAGGTCAAGAGGTACAGACTTAATTGGTAGTGCCAGTTAAAGGGAAATGCCTGGTCAGCCTCCCCACCGTGGCTGTGGATGGGGACCCAAGAGTCCTCCTCTGACCCGGGCACTCTCTGACCCTCAGGTCCCTGGTCCTCACTCCGTCCATGACAACTTCGGACCTTTCTACACACTCCACCGCCTCGCTCATCAGCAACGAGGAGCAGTTCGAAGACTATGGGGAGGGTGACGACGTGGACTGCGCCCCTAGCAGCCCTTGCCCCGACGACGAGACCAGGACCAACGTCTACTCCGACCTGGGGTCTTCGGTGTCCTCCAGGTGGCCCCTTGGTCTAGGATAGCATTTGGGGTCACAAGTGGTAGAACCAACCTAAGCACATCCTGAGGGGTTGGGCGGGCCGGGTCCTGAGCTGGCCCCATTTCCTTTGTCCTAAGTTCTGCTCCTGGGGGCTGGGGTTGCTGCCTTTGCACCCTGATTGGGGGTCAGGAGTTCCTCCTGAATTTGCTGACCTAGGTGGCTGCACACTGGGGGCCACGGGGCTCTGTGCTGTCTTGTGTCCTAGAACCTCAGTGCTGAAGGGTCCTTCCAAGTGACCTTCTGTGATAACTTCTCACCCAGCAGAGCCACCACTTTCCCTGAAATGAGTTCTCAGTTTCCCTTAGCTGTTAAATGGGTATGCTTCACTGGCTTCTCTTTGAGTGTGTCAGAGAAGGGATGACCTGTTGCTGTGTTTCCACTCCCTGCCCCTCCCCCTAAGAAGGTCCTGGGGACTGAAGTAAGGTCAGCTCAGCAGGGTGGCGTGGGGCAGCAGACTGGACAGCAGCTGAGGTGGTGATTCCTTTCCCTCATGAATCAGTGCGGGGCAGACGCCTAGGAAAATGCGGCACGTGTACAACAGCGAATTGCTGGACGTTTACTGCTCTCAATGCTGCAAGAAAATCAACCTGCTCAATGACTTGGAAGCCCGGCTGAAAAACCTCAAGGCCAACAGGTGAGGCCCAACCCAGTAGGGGAGCGGGAGGCCCAGGCAGAGCCTTCAGGGAGAAGCTACAGGCAAGGCAGCCCCTGCTATCTGGGCAGGTGTGAGCTCTCAGAGGGGGTTAATCCAGGGGCTTTTTCTGCCACTGGGTATCAGTCTGTTTTCTCTCAGGACCAAGCTGACTAGTGAGCTCCTTTCAGTGGGAGGGAAGAGCCTTGTCCTACATTTTGGTGTCTTACAGCAGGGACAGGGTAAGGGAGTGGACTAGAGCCCCTCTGTTCAATAACTGTTTCCTCTCTCTCCAGCCCCAACCGAAAGATCTCCAGCACGGCCTTTGGACGGTAAGGCCCCGCCTTGGGGGAAGGCACCTTGAGTGCTGTCCCCGTGCTGCCCACTGGCCAGGGCTCCATGCCGGCTGGTGCCTGCGTGTGGCCGAGGGCAGAGGGGAACGAGGCCATCCCAGGGCAGTGCAGCCAGGGCAGCGTCCACTTCCAAAACAGAGGGGCAGCTCCTCCCTGCCCTCTCCCCACTCTTTGTCCCTTCTTCAAATCTTGGGTCACCTTGACCTCAGGCAGGCAGGCCAGGGATGCCCCGAGAGAGACAGGACACCCCCCAGCTGTCAGTGCCCTCCCTCCTCTTGGAGTGGGCAGCCGTACTCAGTAAAGAGACCCCGGGTTTCCTGCAGGCGGGGATCTGGGTGTAAGTGTGTGCCACTGGGGCTGGTCACTTTGCTCCAGTTAAGTTCTGCAGCAGCTGACTTCTGGGGACTGCTAGGGTCCCACTCTGGTCCCCTGTGGACTGGTCCCAGGTGCACACTTGGGGCTTTGGAAGCTGGCAGCGAGGGCCCAGGCCCTGGCCCAGGAGCTGAGTGGATCAGCCTCTTGGTGTAGACCCCGGCTATTGCCTATCAGGGAATAGGAAAGGGATGTAACTGGGGGTAGCAGCTGGATTTTGCCTCAGGCACGGGTTAGCTCAGCAGGCACCTGCCTGGGCCCAGCCCCACCCCAGCTGACTGCCCTGCAAGGCCTGGTGAATTCTCTGCCTTTGCCATCCCCAGAGTTCCCAGGGATGTTCCATGCAGGAGCCAGCTTGGTGGAGGGGCTCAAGCCTCAGGAGGCCCAGACCCTCTGCCAGGACCACGGAGCTGGGCTACCTCCTCAGGGGCTTCCCCACTGGAAGAGGAGGGGCCTCCTGTGCCAGCTCAGGTCACTGGGTAGCTGCAGGCCGGCATCTGGTGTGAAGAGGGCTCTGAGGCCGCAGGAGAAGCTGTGCCGCACTGGCCGTCTGCCAGGGCACATGGGGGTCTGTACAGCCCGTCGGCCGTCCTCAGGGCTGGATGATCCACTGGGTTCGAAATGCTCTCCCTCTCGGGCTGAGTGAGGGTGCCCTTAAAGGGGCAGACCCCCTAGGGTACTGGATGCTCACCTAGCATGTAGCCTGAGTGGGCCTCTGTCTCTGGAAGGCTCCAGCAGCCAATTGCCCTCCCTCCACCCCTGCAGGCAGCTCATGCACAGCAGCAATTTCAGCAGCAGCAACGGCAGCACCGAAGACCTGTTCCGGGACAGCATTGACTCCTGCGATAATGACATCACAGAGAAGGTGGGCCCGGGTGGCTGGAGAAGGGACGAAATGTGTGCATGCTCCCAGGGGAGGTGGGGAGCACTCTGGCTACTGTCTGGGGACTCGGGAGACCTTGTTCCTGCCCAGAAATTGGGGGTAGGTGGCCCTGGTCACGTGCTCTCTCCCCCTCCACACGACCGTTCTCTGATACGTGGTGGTTTCGAGGTCCTGC